>NC_090665.1:32754562-33113729 GCF_013368605.1 Nyctibius grandis | reverse complement strand
AGAATATTTAAAATTATGCAAATGAATATTTTCATATAGTATATTTGGCTGTATCCCTGGCCTGTATTATTTTCCTGGGTTGGATACATCCATCTCCAGGAGATACTCAGTCCTTAAAAGGGGTTGGCTTTTATTTTATTCTATTTATTATTCTGCCATCTATTATTCTAAAGAGATGTAATGGATCAGCCCAGATACATTTCATGTTGTGAGGAGAGGGAAGGAAACAGCCTGAAAATCATCTCCAGTTCAACATTGAGCTGATATTTGTGGAGATGAAAACATACTCAGCAGCATTTTTACTTTGTGATTTGGATTCCACGGGGTAACAATCAGCTTCGAAAATCTAATCGTGGCACTGTTTTCAAAGTCAAATAAGAAGCGCCAATGAGAACACACCACCCTCAAGTGGCTCCCCTCCAGCTTCATAACCCCAATTTATTTTTGACATTGCACCATAAGACTGAAATGATTAATCTATAATAGATTATCTCACAAATCTGCTACAGAAGAACAGAGGATGTGATTTGCTTAGGATTTGGCACACTGGCAACAGCATGTCACAACGAAGGGTTTAATGAATACTGCACAACAGAAAAACAAAATGGGGAGAAGCTTGGGCTACTGGAGAGGGACTTTCACATGGTACGAGGAAACCCACCTTCCAACAGTCGCACTGACCACTTGACTTACCACTAATACTTGAGCATGTAATTTCCATCAGCTTTCCAGAAAGACTTCTCCAAGCATAGATGTTCAACACCATCTGCCTTGAGCTTGCATTTCAGAAGTGCTAAGTACCTATAAAACAGAAATAGAGGCGTTTACCCCACCTTTACGGTTGCCCTGTGGGGTCACAGGATGTGTGTTACAGAAGTGCAAAGTGTAGTTATTTGTGAAAAATGTTCAATGCCTGTGGGAAACACGAACAGCTGGATGGCTACACCATGTACCTGTGCTACAGAGTGCTCGCCTTCATTTCAGAGAGTAAAGGATGTTTGCATGGAACCTGCTGCATAATTTACTGCACTGTGAAACATTTACCATGGATAAATTTCAGCCCATGCAATCCAGCTAAAAAGGGCAAGCATTTTTTTTTTCTGGGACATGAGTACCTCTTGTACCAAACTTAGAAGCCAAAAGCTATCATAACAAAATCAGAGTACTGTCTAAGTTGACAGGCAGCATTTTCTGGTGACACTGAAAACATATCTGCCAGTTAAAAAAAGATATTGCCCTTTTCTCTCATTTTGAAAATTGTTTAGGAACACTAGAAACTTGAGAAAAAATTCTCTCTTACCTGTCTGACCTTGGCCAAATGCTGAAGAGCAATCATCCACCTGAGAGCAGGACAGTGCAAATGGAAGGCAGAATAAAGCATGGTTGTACTGTTATTGCCATTCAATGACACCTTCCTGCTGCTAAATCTCCAATTCTCTTTTTGCAGTATCTCACTATTTACTAAGTAGCCTGAGATAAATATGGTGCTCTAACCTCTATTTCCACTGTCTTCAGGGAGATTTACCTGCCACTCCAGGCTGTCCTGCTTCTGGCATCAGAAGTTGAACAAAGTTCTCCTCATAGTAACGGAGTTTATTAGTCTGCAATGCCCCTTCCCTTGACCTGTTGGCACTTCTCTTTTGCTAGTGCTTCTGTCAGCCCTTGGCCTTCTGTATTGGGCCAGCAAAGGTCTCAGTCTCCAGACACTTAGGCCAGAACCAAGACTAATAATTCATTTTGCGTGCACCATCAAGCAGCAGTTGTCTTTAAATTGTTGACCCAAGGCAAAGGTGCAGGTCAATGGTATCTCTCATGGAAGTACAGGAGGATGGCAGCAGTCTGTAAGACAAAACCCCATGGATGGGCAGCAGGCTAGGAGGTGTCTGAAATGGCTTTGGGGCTGGGGAACTGCCCCACGAGCCGGCACTGTTGATGGACATCTGTGACAGACAACATCAAGACACCTGTATGCTGTTAACTCTACAGCCCATCAAAAGGGGATGTTAATAGTTTCATATTATCTGGGGTTTTTTTTGTCCAAAAGGTGTGGGCTTTCTTTGGTTTTGTGTCTGCCTGTATGTGTGGGGGTGATGGCAACTTTTCCCCTCTTATCTAACAGCCAAACAGACTGAAGCTTGCCTGGGAAGCGCTGACACAATCCAGCCTCTGTAGCAACATACAATGTAGTGATGCACAACACAGGAAAGCAAACAAACCGAGGAAAATAGGGATGCTGTTGCTACAACTCCTGGTGAGCTTGAATTTAAATCCCTCCTCCTCCCTCTGTTCAGGCCATGCTCTTCCTTGGAGACATCAGAAATTGGGTCTTCCCCTCACACTCACCCAATGTTCATGAACGTGTTCCACTTCTCTCTGCTAGGCCACCCCAGCCAGGAAGCGAGTTATACATTGAGAGTTATGTGGGATTTTTGGCTTGGTTGACAGCAAAGGCAGCTTTAACAGCTAAAATTTAGAGGGGAAAAAATTTGTCTGCCAAACAATACTTGAAGCTTTTAGGGGATTGATGCAAGCGGTTGCACTTGCTTGATGAAAATTTCTTTCCAGGCCATTTTATGAGCATTGCCACAAATACTGTCTCCACCTCTAGGCACTCCTGACCTCACCTGAGGTCTCACCTGCAGACCAGGAATGGTGGGGTGCCCAGTGGCGATGATTGCCATGGAGCTTAAATTTACTATATAAGGTTTCACACCTCCAGTGGGAAGTATCAGGGGTCTTACTATCACAGAGGGCTGAAAGCATCTGGCCGAAACAGAACTCAGGGCAGGTCTGGGTCATGGGTCTGGCTCAGAAAGTGGAAGGCAGTGGGGTTTCACTCCTGGCTATGCAAAGCTCTGAAATCACTCCTTGCCTCGTGCCTCCCTTCCCATCTGTGGCACAACAGAAGAGCTGTTGTGCTTACAAGATGCTTAACTCCTCTCATGCTTTGGGGTCATATAAATGCCAGAAAAACCCAAACCCATGGAAATGGACACAAAAGGCCAGCATGCAGACCCTGGTCCCAGTTGGCCTGAGAGCCTGTGTCCCACTCTACCATAGCCACTTTGGGCTCAGGAGTGAAGGCGAGTGGCAACACCAGTCACCCTCTGCAACCAGCTGCCTTGGGCCTGTGAGTCCACGGACTTCAGAGGCCTTGGCAGTAAGGTGTACAATGGAAAGAAGGACGGTCTATTTTCCAAACAGGCAGTCTGTAATCATCTGGGTCTTTCCAGAGTCCATGCTTTTTTTTTTTTTTTTTTTTTTGGATGAAAGTCAGTAATCATAGGAATAAAGTAGTTGGATGAACCATAATTTACTACCATGAACTCCCCTTGCCTGTGTATTTCTAAAGGTAACAACCACGGACGCTGAGATGGCTGCACTTCGGACGAAACAAACGCCATAACAGCAATAACAGGATGTAGCTGTAACAAACCCATTGAAGTTCATAAACAAACACTCATCCATTTAAACACTAATTATTAATCCAATTATGATCTTCAGTTACTCAAAACGAGCTGTTTAAAAAAAAGTGAGAGTTGTTAGTCTAAAGCAATGATAAAACATGTGTCCAAAAGTAATGCCTTGGTTTACTGTGGAACAATCCGTTTGTTATTACAAGAAAATTAGGACAGGAAAAATAAACCTTATCCCATGAAATCAGCCATATGAGAGAAGAATCCTTTTGAAACTCCCCCCAGAAATCCCAACCTGAGTGCTGAAGGATGCAGACAAGCGTTAATGAGCAGGAGTGCAGCCTTCACCGTATTCCTGCCCTTGTAAAGCAGCAGAAGTACAAAATGGATGGGCATGAAAGAAATTACAGATTTGCTACAGATATCTGCTGCTTAGTGCCTAAAAATTTAGTTGAAGGGGCCTCTCAATCTACATATGAAAATGAAAAAACAGCAGAAGCACTTCTGACCTGCTTGAAGATTTTTAGCATCCTCTCAGCTCTTCCAGAAATTAAAACTTTTCCAAGCTAATAATTTTGTATCCTTGGATTTTAGTTATTTTTTCAATAAAAACTGTATATATTTCAAATTTGTCAAATGACTGGACAAAGCAGTGTTAAAAATTCAACTGCACTAATTACTAGCTGAGCAGCATAAAAACCTCTGAATAAATGTCAGTCTAGGAGATAAGCTCTTATCTTAATCTAATGACTCCACAGACTTAATTTGTCAGGCCAGCCTAGTTGATGAAAAACAGGTTTCTACTCTCCAGTGTTAGCAACCACATCTTTCCAAATCTTTGAAGTTGGATAGTAATACCATCAGTGTCATCCTGTAAAAATCTTGTGACCAAGCCAATTTCATTCCTATTGTCCTGTTACACTAATTAAAGTTGTTTTACCCTGCAATAGGTGAAAATGAAGCCAATTTATTTTTAGATTTGTTACATTCTGGGATAATCATTCCTGCTCCCCACCCCAACAATGTGTTAATATTTGCAGCACTCTTTCAGTATGAGAAAGCCAGGCTTTATAGCAGGGCTTCACACACAGCACAGTGCTACCCCAGGACAATTCCTGCAGTGCAGACAAAGCATGCAAGTGTGTGTGTGTTTATTTGTGTAGAGAAGAATAATTTTGAGCTCAGGCAATGAATTTGATCTTAAGAGATTATTTTAGGTTTTGGAAGTTCTTTCCTAAAGGAGCATTTGACATATTTAGAGCTAAATGCACCAAATGTTCATATTGTTTGGACAAAGTGGATTAACAAATAGAAAAAAAGAAATTGGCTGCAGTCAGTGTTTCTAGTCCCCCAGACTTCAGCTAACCCTTCTGACGGGAACCTGGCAAGCCTTTTTACGCACAGTGCCCCATTTCAAAGGGCACCATTTAAGCATGGTATTCTTTATCCCAATCCCAATATTTAAACAGCGATATGCTTGGGTTTGAGGAGTTACTTAGGAGGTGAACTTTATTCTGATGATACCCAGGAAGATTACAAGGTAAAAAAAAAAAATGGAGGAAAATAATAGGGTTAAGGTGCGATCTACTGAGGCAAATCAGAGAGGCCAGGGGTCAGACCTGCCTGCTGCTCTGTTGACAAGCAAGCTGGATACTTGCTCTGGTGTATCAGGTTTTACAGCAGTGCAACTCCACTGACTTCAACAGTGTTTCACTGGCATACAACCAGTAAAACAGAGTGGAGAATCAGCCACCCTTTTCTAGTATTGCTTTAAAATCCTCGATGCCCCGAGCTGATGGCTCTGAAGCCCACTCTCCTCCCTGGGCAGGCAGGAGTGCAGGGTCAGAGGCAGCACTGTGTATGTGCAGCACAGGTCATTCTGGGATTTGTTCTTTAGAAGCATTTCACTGCCTGGCTGTGATCACCTTCCTGGATAATACAGAGTTAATTGGTCAGATCACAAATGTTCATCCTCTCGGGTGAGAACACTGCCTCCTCTCAAATCTAGCCTGGGTAGGTGTCTTTGTTTAGCCCGCACCCAGGGCTAAACAATAGCAGCTTTTCTCTCACCCAATGTCCCTTCCCCAACAGAGGAAGGAAATTGGGGAAAAAGAGGGAGACTCATGGGTTAAAATTAAACAGATTTAATAAAATAAAGAAGCCAATATAAATGCTAACACAAAACACACAAAAGTATACTTAGCTACAGAGTTGCAGCAGGTTGTCCAGGAATACCACTCCTCAGCAATGATGAAAAGAAGCACCCAGAAGACAGAAGAGCAAAAGCAACCCCACCCCTCCCCAGCAAGCCCTCCCTTTTATAGTGAACTTGATTGTTAACCATATAGAATACACCTGTGGGCCAGCCAGGGTCAGCTGCCCTTCATTTAGCTGCTAATGGCCCTGATCACCATGGCTGGCCACAAACTGAAACAAAATCCCAATGAAACCAGGACAGTAGGACTGCAAGGGGACCACACAGGTCACCTGCTGGCACACCTACAAAAGTATTCACAAGCTGGCCCACTTACCTTTTCTGTTTCAAAGGTTCATGTGTGAGCACAGACACCCAGTTCGGCATCTGGGTCCTCTTGGGTGTAAGGTGAGTTGGGTGTCAACACTGTAGCAGTCAAAGCCTTTGATCCCACGCATGCAGGCCACATTGCCTAGCACAGCTGCTTCGCCTGCAGCAGTGCAGATCCTCAACAGGAGACACACTGAGGCTGGGAAGCAGGGTGGGAACCTTCGCATCTGCAAAACCTTTACATCGGAAAATATAATTACCCCACCTTGATTTGGGTTCTGCATCTGATGTATACAATGGCATCTTCTAACATCCTGGCTAGCACATCGCTGCTTCTGGCATTTTCCCATCAGCTGAGGTCCATAATACGTGTTCCTTCCTTTTTTACCCACAGCTATGCAAAGGAGCACAGTTTGCAGAGTAGTGCCGTGTAAAGTGCTCCTGGTTCCGTATGTGACCCAGGACAGGGCTGATGGATAAACTGGAGGCAGATTTCCACAGATATTTGAGCACTTCTGAATGCAGATCAGTGCCTACTTCAGATTTTTAAAGCTTTCAGGCTCCTTGTTGCCACTCGGAGTTGGGAACACGTGGGCTTTTGAAAACCCCAGAGCCTGAAACATATTTAAGCACTGTTGTCTATTGCTTCCTCAGATCAAGATAACTAAACTCTTTGAAAGCACTGAGCTGCAGTCAGTACCCGTCTGACCTTCTAAACGCTAATAAACATTTGGTGCATGGTCTGCAAGCTTGAGGCTTCATCTGACCGAAGCTTAAATTATATCCATCGATTTCATCATGGAAGTGATGGTCCACTCCCGAACATGCCAAATTCATTTATGTTAGGGCTATGGCCTGGAATGGCATTTTTTTCATAAGAATGAATGGATCCTCATTTCTCCTGCTCTGAGTCAGAGTTTAAATCTACAGGCCATTCCCAACACACCTGAAACAGAAAATGAACACACTGAAGTGAAATTTTCAAAGTGACATTTGAATCCCCTCTCTCTGATGAAATCCCTCCTATTGATCCAGTCAAATGACTGCAGTCTCCATGGGTCCATCCTGCAAAGCCTCCTTGACCAGCTTATTACTGCAATTCTTCAGGTGCACCGTGACTGTCTTTCAGTAGAGGACAGGTGCCAGCTAATCATGTAGAAAAATGAAAACTCCCAGAGATGAAATCCTAGTCCTGGTGAAAGCTACGCCAAAATTCCCATGGAAATCAGTGGCTACATGTACCTTAGGACATTATCTCAAGTCTGAATTTCCATTTGAATACTGACTTCCTGGTTTACACAGTGGGTTTGACTTGAAATAAACTAATTTATTGCCCTTTCCCCAGTAGCTTGAGCATTTAAGGGGCTGGGTCACGGGGGAGCAATTCCCCTAGGGGTGGTGTAGTGGGATCCAGCTAGCTTGGGTAAGACTGTCCATGCGCCCGGAGACTTTGTGGTTTCATGGCTCCTTTTGCTCCTTCCATACCCTCCACCACTTGCTTCTATCATCCCACTACAAAAAATGTACCTGCTCTGGTCTGCAAAGGAGCCCTGCTGTTTCTAGACTGCTGCCTACAAGAACAACTTGGGTGCTGAGGAGAACTGAATCCTTGTGAAAGAACAAAACTGGGTCCTTTTTGGAAAAATGTTGTGACTTTTGATCGGAAGGCTGTGGATCCATATCAGTTTTCCTAGCAAAGTGGAATAACTAATCTAAATACAAAAAGGAGTCTGTCATGGTGAGATACAAAAGTATGGGGTTAGCTGTCAGGCTTGAGATTGGTCTTGATGAAGTATAGTGCCAACAAGCCAATAATGAGCTAAGACCCATGGCGAGGCTGCAACAAGCTGGGGCCACTTGGCTTGGCTAACTGAAGTCCAAATGCTGGCACCACTGCTGGAGGCAGGACAAGCATAGTCAAAAGCAGCAGGGTTTCTTTCTTGATTTGCAAATAGAGCACCACAGTTCATATGCCTTGTGTGTGGGTGCATGGCACTGTGTGCTAATGCACATGCCTTGCCTTGGCTTAAATGGTCTCTGACTATAAAAGTTAATAGCTTTGATGCAGCATTCCTAAAAGGAAGTGTTTGTCTATTTTGCTATAAGTGTTTGAACTCACAGAATCACAGAATCAATCAAGTTGGAAGAGACCTCTGGAATCATCGAGTCCAACCATTGCCCTGACACCACCATGTCAACCAGACCATGGCACTAAGTGCCATGTCCAGTCTTTTCTTAAACACATCCAGAGATGGTGACTCCACCACCTCCCTGGGCAGCCCGTTCCAATGTCTAATGACCCTTTCTGAAAAGAAATTCTTCCTAATGTCCAACCTGAACCTCCCCTGGTGAAGCTTGAGGCTATGTCCTCTTGTCCTATCGCTAGTTGCCTGGGAGAAGAGGCCAACTCCCACTCTGCTACAACCTCCCTTCAGGTAGTTGTAGACTGCAATAAGGTCACTTCTGAGCCTCCTCTTCTCCAGGCTAAACAACGCCAGCTCCCTCAGCTGTTCCTCATAGGTCAGACCCTCCAGACCCTTCACCAGCTTGGTTGCCCTCCTCTGGACTCACTCCAACACCTCAAGATCTTTCTTGAAGTGCAGGGCAACAACAACTCAACAGTCTTAATTCAATATGTCAGATAAGATAAAATCATGTTGGCTTATATTTATGATTTATCACTTCTGTCTTAGCACTAGAGATGTTTGGAGAGCAAACTAACTCTTCAGTTTGTGTTTTGATCTGCTTTGTTTTTTTAGCCATCCAAGCCTTGCCAGGGAAATCCATAGCACTTCTATACCAGTGTCAAATCTGCTGAGGAATAGGTGGGGAGACACATCTGTGATGCACTGAGGTGGTTCACAGCTTATGTGACTTAAGGGGAGGGGAGAAATTTGAAGATAGGCAAGAAGTGAAGACAAGTTCATGATAGATAGCTGAGGCCCATGCTACTGCATAGGTCAAGGAGAGCCACACCGCCACACCCAGGGGAGCACTGATGCCTGCTATTTCGTGTGGCCGTGGGCATATATGGGATTCTTAAGCTGAAATTGGAAAAAGGTTGAGCCTGGACCCTCAAGTGACTAACAGAACCACAGAAAAGCAAAGAAACTTGTAGTGAATAAAGAGAAGGCCAGAATGCAAGCTATTTGTTCCAAGGTAAAAGGGACCAGATCATCTCAGGAATTTGGGTGCTTAAGTGTCTTTGTTTAGGATCCTGCCCAAAATGCCTTTGATGACCTGGGCCAATATGGGTAGAGAGGTGTCTCTTATACCTACAGGTTGGTTACCAACTCTCCAGTAGCACCAAAATAAACAGAAGAACTGGATGTACTATCTTGGTAATTCCACCATCTGGTCATGACTGCTTTTTGAGATTGTTACATGCATGGGGCCAAAGTGCGTAGAAAACTGTTTGGGTTAATCTCAGTTGTTCCAAAACATGCTACCTGGTGATTAGAATGGCTGCTGAAATGTTTGTGTTAGGCATTTGCTTTTATAGTAGCGCTGGGCAATACAGAGAATGAATAGCTTTGTGGAGATAACGTTGGCTTCCCCCATTGTGGGATGCTCTCTCCCCTTTCATTTTTGCCTTGGTAAGTGCACACCAAAGATTTTCTACTTCTCCTGTTTCAAAGGAAACCTCTCCTCCCACCCACAAGTACCAGTAACTACTTCCTCTGGTCTTCACAAGCTGTTATTGGCTCTAACACCTTCCCTGCATTCTTTGGGAGAAGAGGCAGATAATACAGGGAGTGGTAGAGCTACACTGAACCTTGGGACTAACAGTAAAGGTACCCAGTTAAAGGACTTAGCGGGGGGCCTCAGATTTGCTTGCAGAGTCCTGTGTGTCTTTTCTCGCTATCAAAGCGACTGTGAGAAATTGTGGTTTTCAATTCATTTTTTGCATATGGGAAAGAAGATGGCTTTGTGCAACGGCTGTTTAAAAATACTTCAAAAGAACTTGAATCAGTCCATGGCTGCACTATATACAAATTAAAATAATTGATTTTTGGCAGCCTTTTAGGAGATCTATAAATTAAAGGGATCACGTTTCTGATACATTTTGGGGGATTTTATTTTATGTTGACTTTCAGATTGCCCTCCCTCCCAGAGCTGGAAGTCAGCCACCAAACTAGAGAGAGCTTCTCACTTTCATTTGCTCTGCCCTCTTGTCATAGGAGTCACTGGGTCTCCTTCAGGAGCACTTCACGGTGGGTCCTGGACCCATGCCAGCCAGCTCCTCACCCTTCCCTTTAATTTCTGCTTTGAGAACTTTACATCGAGAAATAGAAACTGCCCCAAACCCAACAAGAACCATCCCTCTGGGGAGTTAGTTTCTCCCTTTTTCTCCATCAGTAGGAACTGATACCCTCACCCAGCTTGTGTCACACCTGGGCTGTCCCCATTCTGTGCGCTGATGGCAATGGGTTCAGCTTTATCTGTGATGACCTAAAAATAGCATTCAATTAACATTGCATTTCAAGAATTGGAAAATTTCCCAGAAGTCCATTCTTTTTTTCTTTTTCTGTTTCATTACATTTTACAGTAATAATACACAAGCCTGTAGAAAACATGACGGGTAATGAAAAAATGTAATTAATATAAGCAGTGTAAAGCATTTTTTTTCCCTCTGTTGTCCTTGCAGAAAATTACTGCTTTAAACTGAGCAGGATGTGAAAATGCATAAAGCAAACAGTAATATGCTGTGGTTTGTAAATATCTTATGCAAAATAGTTAAGTCAACTGCTGTTTATTTTTCTTACTTTGTGTCACAAGCTCTTACTTTCTTTTGTTCATTACTTTTTCCATTTGTTGTCTTTTGGGGGCTTGCTCTCTTTCATCTTAAGGAAGCCACTGGCTTAACTATATTTTTTTCTGCTACAGCTAATTCAATCAAACATATAGGACGGGCTATTCCATCTCTTCTTACCATCTCCTCCTGTTTGCTGGCTCTGTAATGCAACATATACTGCAAAAGTGTAGTGAGATAGGACCTCACTGTACTGAGGATCTGCTGTCATTGTTTTGGGCTGAAAAAAAAAAAAAAAAGGAAAGCATCCTTTTATCCTACAAACAAACAAGTAATTATCCCAAATCCTGCAACAGCTTTATGACAAACTGTAGCATTCCTGACTGTTACTGTAGGATTCTGCAGTGTTTTTACAAGGCTGCCTGGTCACAGTCCTGGAATGGGCTGTGAGCAATACGCAGTCAATATTAACTAGGATGGCACGGTATGTGCCAGCTATCCTTGGGATATTTCTCTCTGGCTATCTGTAGAACTTGTAATACCCAGTGATATCTGAAGGTCACAACAGAGTTTCTGAGCTGAAACACAAAACAGCATTCCAAACGCATCTTCTGTGGCCAGACAAGAAACTGCTTATGGTTTATTTTCCCTCCCCCCTCTCTGCAGCTGACATCCAGCATTAGTTATTGTTTATTTTTGTCTTGTTCCTGGTTCTAAAGGTTTGCCTTATGGCCCTGGTTTATGTGAACTTTCAGATATCACTTGGGGCTTCTCTGCCTCATCCCTTCTGATGTAGCCAGTTCCCCTGTGAAGGTAGGTTTCCCCAGCTGAAGATCTGTGCCTCTCTCCTGTGGCATTCTGTGCAGCCATTTGGAGTCCCAGATGTAGGAAATGAAATAATCCACGCTCATACAGTCATGAAAGTGCCCATCTGGCACACAGGAACATCACGCATTGGAAGCACACAAGCGTGAGCTCACTTTTGTTATGGCATTTCATAAAGAGAGATGCAGCGAGCCAGCAAGTAAGGTCCTTTGGATAATAACAATCGTTTCCACCACGCGTTGTGTTTAAAAAATAGGGAAAGAAAAAATCAAGACAAACTGGAAAGATTTGCTCTAAGGCTTCTGAGGAGAAATTTCTACTTATAAACGTTTTTTCCCAGTGGCCCGCTGTACTTACATCTCTCTGGCTCTCTCCTGTTCTCTATGTAGATGTAAGACAATGGTGACAGTTGAAATGTAGCCAGTTAACTCTTAGTTAGCTCTGAAAGCTCTTCTTCCTCACTGTTCAGTTAAAGAAAGGAAATATTAGATCATACTTACAAAAGTGAGTTCTATAAAAACAAATTGTATGTTACTGCTTTCTTATCACTACATAAAACTCACAGAAACAGTCTAATAAATGACCTCACCACTCAATTTTGAAGTATACAAATTAAAGACAGCAACAGATAAGCCAAGAGAGATTAATGTACAGTGTGTGCGCCTGTATGTGTGTGTTTGCATGCCTCTATGAGGATATACCCATATGCTGTTGACATTCAACCTCTGGAATTATAATTAGGGGAAAAGGCAGATGTGTAAATTCATCTTGCTGGGCAGCATATATATGTTGCACTAGTCCCTGATTAATTCAGGACTTGAATGCTATTTACTCCAAGACACAAGATTTCTGTTGGGATATGTTGGCTAATAAAGGGGTGGAATATGAGGAAACAATGAACAGCCTGAAATGATGGACTAAGTTCAATACCAGTAAGTAAAAAGCAAGGTTATTTATATTATTTTAGCTTTGTAAAGTAATTGAAAAAAGACGCCCTAGGCATTTTGTTGGATGTCATTACATGCTGTAAAGAAATCTTGGGATGTATTAAACTTCTCAAAAAAACACCATTAGCCCTTCTGACAGTGCTGGATCTTCAGAGGGATTGCTCCTCAAAGGGGTGAGATTTTTAAGGTCAGGAAAGAGCAGAGAGAGGTGTCAGGTCTCCTGAACCATTGCTGGAAAACCATGCCCGTTCCAAAGTGGGGGCCTGGGCCTGCCAGGGGCAGGGGCATGCCACTCCATGGTTTATGAACATTATAAATTATGGATAATAGTAAAAGAAAACAGTCTCTGCATTTTACATGAGCCATTTTTGTATTGTATTTGGCAAACAATATCTGGTCCAGTATATTTTAAATACTAAGTGCTAAGTTGGGAAAACAATGAGATGTTTGTAAATATGATAGACCATTACAATATACTGCTTCTCATTTGAAAAGTCATTTGTGCAAAAAATTATTATTGACCCATGATATGTAAACGATTGAAATGCAGAAATTAATATTTGGGTCAACTCATGTATTTTTCAACCATGAAATGAAAAGCTCAGTATTCACATTCCAATTCATACATGAAAGCATTACAGCACTATTACTTGGCTATTGTATTAATTTATTATTGTCTTAGTTAATGATATACAGAGCTATATCTCTACTTTCAAATGAGGAAAAGGCGCTGCTATGCCACAGTAACGTTTCAGCCCAGGAATGTCCATTATTCTGGACACTTCTTGTACCAGTGACAATAACCCAAATTCACAGCTGATGGAAGCAAATAAACAGCACTGCTTGCATTAATGAGGTTTTGGCCTTAATATACCTTAAATGTCGTACAGGGAAGACTGGCTCTTGCATTGCAGCTCCTCTGTTCCCACTGGGCTTGACTCCCATCTCCTTCACATGAGTTTTACACCAGTGTGATGCTCCTTATTTACTGCAATTAATCCAGAAATATAAATCAGCACAGGATCAGTGCATTTAGTACTGTGAGGTAGTTGTCTTTTAGCCTCTTATTCTAAGAGGTTTTGTTTCTGCTCCCCCTCCATTTCCCTGAGCCACTGGGAAGTCAGTGGGAGTGTGGGGTTTCTAATGGCACTGGTGGGAGTGCACATTCATCCTGAGGGAGCTGCAACAGGCCCCTCAGCCCAAGGTGACTTTTGTTACAGTGAATTTAGTGCTCAGGAGACATGCCAGGTTGTTAGCCCCAGAGACTCAGGTGCTCTCTCTTTCTCCCTAGGAGGAGCGTCCCAAGACCTGGAGCAGCAGTTGAAGCTTAGTCCATGCTACACTCTGTCCTCGAGGCACAGAGAAGGCAGCCCTGTGACTCTGCGATGAGGTACTTCATCAGCCACTCAGTGCAAAGGTGCTCGGCTGAGGTTGCCAATAAGGGACAAGCTGTGCAAGCTAGACCTACAATATGGTTGGCTCTTGGGCTGTTATCCATTACGTTTCAATTCCACTGGCTACCAAGCTTAGCTGGGTTGAGTCTGATTTAAGGTCAAACATCCAAATAATTCATTAGTATCCTGTAAACTGTGTGCTCCATCTTCATAGCTCTTTATGCAAAAGTAAACAATGCCTCATTCTTTGTGCTACGGGGTATTGTGTCAGTTGATGGGTCTATCTCCTTAAAGAGACACATAATTTAAATACAAATAAATGTATGAGTGGAAACCATGTAGAATGATGTTTGTGATAGATAAAAGGAATGAAGAGGAGATGGGCAAAACAATTGAGATAATACACAAAAGCAAAGCATCACAGCTAAATTAGGATTAACCCATGAAGCATGATGTGTTTCACTAAATGACTTTGGTATAGTCTAAAAACTACAATGACTCAAACGAATTATACAGAACAGTATTGCATCAAGGTTGCTCCAGTGTTCATACCTGTTACATACATAGTGGGTCACGCCTATGAGAATGGACCTGATTTTTTTTTAATTAAAGTTATATACAATTATGTTTGCATATATTTTATAGATAAAACATTTAAAACATTTATTTTGCATAAAGATGTTTTATATTTTAGATACAAGTTATTTTAAGCAGCTTTAAACAGCAACAGACCCAGCTCTACACGGCTTGCAAGATAAGGAAGTACCAGTATAAGAGCATGTTTGGGTGGTGAAGAACAACTGTGGCTACCCCAGCACTATATAAAATTGTGGAGATGAAGCAGAGCTAGTGGTGGCATTCAGTGATGCAGTCACTGCCCTTGTGTGATTTAGAAACTGGCCACACTGGCCAGCTGTATGGGAGGGGTGACATCCTCTTGGTCCTGCCCAATTAATCATCCTCTGGTTTTCTTAGCCTCTGACGAAAAAGGCAGACCCAGATGACTAATTCTGGCAATAGAGGCCCTACTTGTCAATGAGACCTCCCCTTGACAGAGGCGTGATTTGGTTTTAATTTTCTTGCGGCCCATTCATTTATTTGAGGCTAATGGCTGACATGAATCATAGTGTTGGGAGAGAGAAGCACGATTTGTACTAGCAGCCTAAAAAAGATAGCATGTCTACCAGGGATGGCAGAAACAGAGGGTGCAGTTTCTTGATGCTTTGACCACAGAGGAAGAGAAGGATTGGCAGAGCCTGTCCTCAAAACCCAGTGCCTTCCCCTGCTCATCTGGAGGGCAGCATCAGCTGAGAGCACAGCCAAGGTGCAAGTGGAAGAACACGTGCTATTTTGCAACAGATTCATGTGGGAGTCTCAAACCGACAAGGTGATGATTACGGCAGCCCCAACCAAGCACAGCCTTTGTTTAACTTTACTAGTATGAGTAAGCTAATTGGCGTCACTGGGCCTGTATGTGTGCTTAGAAGTTATGGCTGTGTTAAAATGCTTTGGTGGGTCAGGGAATAATGGGTGTTTAGTACCTTGCAGGACAGAGCCCTGGGAGCAAGCCTTGCTCTGACCTTCTGCAAAGTAGGGGGTGTGCTCCGAGGGCCTGATTTTGCTCAGCCTGTGGTTGCACTGCCCCACACGCTCCACAGCCACATAATGCTGGGGATTGTCTAAATCAGGAAACAACATGTTGTACCAGGACAGCCAAAAACAACAATAAAATTAGCAGGAGCCAGTTCAGCTGACTGTATGAGAAGCTGCAGAATTTCAAAATTAATCTTAAATTTACCTCTAACCCTGAAAACAAAACTAATTGCAGAATGTAAGGCTCCCTGAAACATGCTAGGGAACTTGATGGGAATACCTCAGAAAAAAACACAAACACTTTAGATAAAGCCCCCATTTTAATTGTATCAATTCTGCCAATTAATGATAATGGAAGAGCAGTCCAATTAGCTAAATAGCTAACAGTTTTATCAAGCAGAGGCTGGCAATTTAAAGCAAACAAATTCTTTCTAATTTTATCCCCTTGCTCACCAAGATGTTTAAAGGATAATGGGGGATCCAATAAAGGATATTGCTCAAATAGAGCTACATTTAAATCACTTAATGGCTTTAAGAGTTTTACCCCAATTAACAAAGAAGAAACATGAACATTCAGTGACTTCCAGCATAATATCTAAAAATCTTTGTTAAAAAAGTAACATACTCTCCAACTAAGGGCAGAATGGAAAACATCACTGACTTTTCCCTTAGAAACACTGATTTCTCCCAAAACAAAGGCTCCTCTGTAACAGCAAAAGTATCAGAGAAAAAGGACTCTCCTGTCTAAGCCCCAGTGTATAAATCATCTTCAAACTACGGTCATTAGTTTTAACATAACTGTGGATTTGAATAAAGGAGATTGACCTATCTAACATATTTAAGACCAAATCCTACTGTTACCTAAATCTGAAATAAGTTAAGGCTATTGAAGTGAATCAAAAGCCTTTTCAAAATCAATAGCCAGAACAAATTCCTCATGATCATAATTTTGAGGATAAAAAATCCATTAAAGTGATGTCTTTGATTGCTATTAATGAAGCAATCTGGAATAAATCCAGAGTGATCCATAAGGATAATCAAAACTCTCATTTTCTCACATTTTACAGGGCTCATATTTGGGGCCTGATTTATATGACAATGATGGGCAAAAGACTCCTTTCCTTTTGACACTGGGCTGCCCAGCCTGGACAGTCGATGGCACGGTCTCTAAAGGGAGCTAGAGGAGCAATGCACTCGATGCTCAGAGAAAGAAAAGCTCAAATAAATCATCTTCCAGCCTCCACCACAGATCCCCAAATACCTCTCCCCTTCACTGGAGGTGTTGTGGAGGTAACTGTGGGCTGCAGAAACCACCAAAGTGCTGCTAATTAACTGGCACAAACCTACCTCCCTGATATGCCCTGCATGGTGCAGAGGTACCTAGCACTCTCACTGCCCTGCCAGGCTCAAGCAGAGCCAGGAATGTCATCCACCGGGCAGAGGTGGCCTCCAGAAAAGCCCCAGGTAAAACCTTTGACTGGAGCTTAGCTAATTTCTGGGGGGAGGTAGAAGGACTTTTTCTTCACTGTTAAGCTCCTGTTTCCCCAGTTAAACAGTAAGAAATTTCGGCTTCTCATTTTTTTGAAATAATGCCATGAATTCAGAGGCAATGCCCTCGCCTCAGTCCTAGAGTCATGGCCAGGTCACCTCACCCCAGGGCGGGGTAGGTACAGAAGGGGCCCTGCTTCTCCCTGTGCCCCCCCACAACGCCACCCCAGGAGCTTTACTGCTCTCCTCCTCTGCCATATTCTTTCCAGACAGGAGACTCCAGCACCTCACCCCTCAGCACCAATTTTATGGCTTCTAGATATATCTTAACCAGTCTCTTCACGCACTAGCATTCCTCACCTTCGCTGCATGCCCTGCTGCCAGCCAGGCCACCTCCATGAGCCAGCCTGCCTTCCTCCCACCCCTTGCCCCTGCATCTCTTCTTCTCCCACCTGGCTGTCATCTTCCCTAGTGCCTCGGTTTCTCCTTGCAAAGCTGACCACTCCTATTCTGGTTCACTTGGAGGGGCTGAAAAATTTGCCACTCATTCCAGCAACAGGTTTTGAAAATTTCAGCAGAAAACCATTAGTGCTAGAAAGAAATACGTAGTTTCCGTTTGTGACTTTGATTTTTTGCTGCCTGTAACATCTCTCTAGGGTAGATGTCCACCTCCTTCACCTTCCCCTAAAGTCAGAGTTGCCTGGAGTCTGGAAACTGTCACATCCTGCAAAATGCTCCTGGCCCCATGCCACAAAGCCAGGACTTGGCCCCCAATCTCTGAGCAACACTCTTTCAGTCAGAATTCAATAAAGTACTTGTATTATACGAACCTGGTAGGAAACGATTTTTATTTGAAACCAAATTTTAGGTTTCAAGAACAAACAAAAAAGTTAGACAGCAGGTCAATACGCTTTGTACGGGTATCACACTAGGTCAGAAAGATTCTGAACTTTCACCTTTATTATCACCCTAAATTATCTTTGAGTCAAATTTAATTTCACAGGTGTAACAGCTCCTTTTCCTTCTAATCTACTGACTGCACACTGAAGGTGAAAGCTCAGGGGTTTGGGCTTTTTTTATATATATTTTCCCAAAGCAGATGCCAAAAGGTGTTTAGAAGGCTGATCTATATGTAAGGAATAGTTACTAACAGAACCATCTGCTTCTCCAACAGCTGAAATTAGATATAAAGCTTTCACTTTGCCTTTGCAAACAACTGATAGTTTCCTGTTGCTCCCACCCCTGCAACTCTTTTCTGCATTTAGTTGCCACTAAAACCTATGCAACTCCAAGCTGGTTTCTGCTACAAGTGCTGCTTCTATAATGTCAGCCATCTCAATGGATCCATGTCTTAGAGGTTCCTCTTTGTAAAAGGGTGCCCTGGGGTGACCAGGTCGATATAAATTCCTGCTTTTCCATATGACAGTGAAATTAGGATAGAAGCTGTCTCCTTCCTACCCTTACTAAAGATGATGTAAACATAAAAACCTAAGACCCAGCACACTAGATTGAACAAAAATTCAACTATTCCAATATTTTATGTCTGTTAATTACCAGTAGTGGATGCTGAGAAGCAGAAGTGTAAGAACAGGTCAAAGGCTGCAGTTTCGCCAGTGTTAAGTACCCTTGCAGCCATCTGTGGCTTAGGCAAACTTATCCAGACCTGCTGGTAGCTGGTGGGGTTACCAAAATCTTCAAGCTAGACTGGAGACCAGCTGTTGACAATTCCTGAGAATATACAGAGATTGCTGTTATAATTTTAGGTACAAATAATTTTTTTCCTACTTTTTAGAGGTCTGAAATGATACCTGCAACTCATCTAAGTAGATTACATTTGTTCTTCATTGCCCACAGCACTGAATAGTTTTCCTCAAATCCTTTAATGACCTTGAATCTGAGAGGTGAAAGCAGACACTTTACCATGAGCTTTCTGGAACTTGTGCAGACACAGTAGCTCTGGAAATACCTATGATATGTTAAGAGGATTGGTAGGTAAATTGAGAGAATTCAAGGAACCTGAACCAGCACTGGAAACATTAACGTTCTCTACTGGTGATGAGAGAGAATAACTATTTGCTACCAACATTTGCCCTTGCAGATGAGTGTTTCTAAGAGCAAAAGTGCTAAGCCCTGGCATTTGTTGGATGGTTTGGAGATTGTGGAGCAGGCTCCAGAAAGCTTGCCAGTCCCAACATGGCCCAGCCAGGTGACAATCTACAGTGACCACAGAGCAGTTCCTACGTAAGCTAGACATCTCATCTAATTTAAGGGGTATCCTTAGACAAATATTTGGTGGATTCAGTAGGGAAATTTGACCTGGAAAGTGAAGTGTCTTTCACCTGTATAGAGGCAGTGCCGAAGACCGAAGGAGCAGGGAATAGGGTAGGGGTATAGAAGCATTTGGGATGGAGTGATTCCGCCTGCTGAGCCTGCCTGTCATGGCCCTGACATAGAAGAGCTCCTCCACCATGAAGTAAAGCTACCAAAAGTAAGAGGATTTTTTTGCAGCCAGCCAGGATAAAAGGACCAATAGATGAAGTTTTCTTCCCCATGTTGTTAAGAGTCTCTACCAACAACACCAATGGGCAACACAGCAAACCACAGTCACAGCATTTTCTTTAAGCACATCTGTCACTAATAAGCTCAGGGATACAGACTGAAAAATAAAATGCGGTTATGAATTCCATTAGCTTTTCTGAAACCAAAGGAAATTTACCACCAGAGGAGAAAAAAACTCTGCTCCTAGTAACAGTGATGTAACTCCAGGAAAGCTGACAGAGTACTACAAACTCAGGTACGGGAAGAATCTGCTCCGAGCTCCTGGAATGCATGTTAGGCTGTGCTGAACAGATATAACTATCTCCCTACATTGAGGAAGAGCAAGAGAGAGAAAGGCCTTTTATGATGTTCTACCCATTAAAAAGAAACTCGAACACACAGCTTATTTTTATAAATAAATGTGTTACCTGAAGAATAGTTGCACACACTCATTTGCATAGGATTTGGTATACATCTGTGCTCTTCAATAGATTATTCCAAACCTGGAGTATTTCATATAATTAATGTCAGTATGCTTGGCTTATTTGTTATAAAAGAAAAGCATTTCTAATTAGCCTTTTTGATGTGTAAAACTTCAGTATTTCTCCCTAGTGTTTTCCAAATCGGGTTCCTTTTTTTTTTACACTCCTGCACAGAGACAGAGTGTGAGGCTTGTGCACCACTTAAGACTTATTCTGAAGATAGTTTAAATTGCATGTAAGTGATAACTAGGCCTTGAGCTGGCCCTCAACATGGGGTGAAGTTCGCCTACTATGAGCAATGTCAGAAGTCCTCATAGTATAAACTGGCCTTGTGACAAGTCAAACATGCCAATTTCCTGTTAAATTAAACCAACACTTTGCATATTTCCATTTGTTATAGTGACATGTACAATCTACTTTTCAAGCAAAGCAAACCCTACTTGCCTTCACTGAACCTCTAGAGAGTCTTTGGGAAGAACAAAGCCTTCACAGCAGTGACGTTCAGAGGCCTATCACAACACGCCAGGGACACAAGTAAATCTCAAGCAGTAAAAGAGAGTACAACTGTGGTGAGCTGCCCATATGTAGCAATAAAGAAGGTCAAGGTGAGCATTTCTTTGTACCAGTCAACCCTGCAGAAAGGGCCAGACAAATTAAGAACTTTTTGCAAGCCAAAGGATTGGACCTATCAGCAGCAAGTAACAGGAGGGTGGAAAGTTGAGTGTACAGACTCCCATCTCTTACCACTTACCCCTTTTTTCTTGGGAGAAACTCAGCACTGAATTTACATTTAAGTAAAGTCACAGTACAAGACTGACCAGATGCCTGTTGGAAGCAATGGGAATATTTTCCCTTTACTTCGGGTCTTTGATTAAGCTCTAAATGAGATCAGAGCTAGACCTGATCTGTGGAGGCATACAGGAAAAGAAATCGTGCTCCTCTATTAAATTGGACAAGCAAAGTGCTTTCTTGAGTGCTGAAATAAGATGTGAGATTCCATGACAAGCTCAGGTTGTTTTTCTTTCCCATGTAGCTCTCATTTAACACAAAGAAGCTTATTTTCCATATCGTGGGGCCCTTGATCCTGAGGAATAAATATCATATCTTCCCCAGAAGCATGAAGGCCCTGCTTTATAGCCTTGTCAAGAGAGTGTACATTGGCCTTGTTGGTTGATTAGTTAATTCAAACAAGAATAGCAAATTCCTAAAACTTTGGCCAAATTAACATCTTTTTGGCTGCTCCAATGAGCCAATATTGTTGTGGAAACCTGGAAGCAGTAGTCAAGTCTTTGATGATTTATTTAGTAGGAGTCATCTAGTAGCTAATTGTCTGCAATTTTTAACCTCATTCATGTGCACTGTTGATTCTTC
This sequence comes from Nyctibius grandis, assembly GCF_013368605.1. NCBI lineage: Eukaryota > Metazoa > Chordata > Aves > Nyctibiiformes > Nyctibiidae > Nyctibius > Nyctibius grandis. The sequence continues at coordinate 33,092,398 of NC_090665.1, read as the reverse complement.
TTCCAGCATCTGCAGTTTTCTCCTTAAGCTTTCTTACATCTCTGTATGTAACATTTCCAGACAGCAGTTCAACTTTATCACAAATATTTTTATGAAGTTGCCAAACCACATCCAAGATCTTCAGACTCAAAAGTAAAAGATAAAATCATCCTCAGAGGGAACCTCACCCTTCTCCACCCAGGCACATGAAAAAACCCCAGCTTTAGGCTCTGACATTTTATATTTATAATGAGTCACAGCTTAGGTTTTTATTTTTTTGGTGTTGGAATTTTCACCTTTCCATTCTTCTCTTGGATTTTTCACCTTGGATCCATATCAAAAGAGAGAAAATACTGGTGAGCGATGTAAAACAACCCTCCACCTTTTCTGTCTGTACTGCAGATCTTACCATCTCTGTAGTGCTGGCCCTGGTGAAGTGTATGCCTGTCAGTCACTGCAGATGTACCATAGGAAGAATGAGTGATGACTAGGCAGGGAGGTTTTGGCAAGGAGTGCAGAAGACTTTTGTACCATATTGGCAGTAAGTCTTAGCAGAGATCAGAGTTAACTAAAATGCTCTAGACATTTGATGGCTGTAACCTAGATCTTCCTGGGTAAGTTCAAGGAAGAACCTGATTCACTGTATGGTTCTGTTTCCACCATGGTTTAACGACGGTCCTGATGTCTGTAAAGTCATAAAAATATAACAGTTCTAGTCAGATTTCTGGTTAATCTCATGTGATTCCTCATGAGGTAGAAATTTCTTCCTGTTCATTTTCTGCATTCGGTTATTCCGGTGCATGATTCAGCAACTGTCACATGTTTGTTTTGGCGCGGCTTCATGCCACGAGTGGATGAAGGGCTCTTTATGCCTGGTTTCTGTCTCCTATTGGTATGTTTATGAAGAAGCCTGGGTCCCTTGGGAGATGGAATATACTCTATTTGGGCAATATTATCACCATTATCTACTATGATCCATGCCTGCGGGAAGATATTTTTAAAAAGAATAAGTTCTATTTTGCTAATGTACCCATTGTTTAAATGTAAAATATAATTAGAGTACCCACCCAGGGTGTATGTTGTTGTGTAATTTTACAATTCTACGTCTAGATGAGTGTTGGCATTCTACCTACATACTTAACCACACCCAGGAATGCTGGTATTACACAATTACACACATCCTGTTGACTAATTACATAATAATTAGTATTTTTAATATTCAGAGATGCACTCAAATCGGTAATGTATGATTTTATGTCACTGCAAATTAAAAACAAAATATAACAAATATATGTAATGATCAATGCTGTTCAGAGAGCTTCCTGAGCATGGACTTATCTTCCAGCAGACATCACATAATACTTCATACATTTTAAACACATGTTTGGCAGACCCTTCCTCCCCTACTGTTACTTTGGGTTACACCTGCTTTATAAAACTGTTAAAGTAATTTTGTATTCAACATAGTCAGAATTTCTGTAGACTGCCTGCTTCTGAGTTATGATCACTTATCACAACCAGAGATGATTTTTGGCGGAAAAAGCACTTGTGACTTGCCTGGGGAAGGAATATTGTTCTTTACAATGGCAATTCTGGAGAAATACGAAAAATGCACTTTAAGTTAGCAATTACCTACAAAAATATCCCAAATACTGTTGTTTTAAGAAAGCGTTACTGATGAGCCCGAGCCACTTGGATTTGGAACAGATTTTCCACAAGCTTGAGTGGAGCGTCTTGATCTGGGCTCTTGGTTCTCATGATTGAGATGAGAGGCCAGATGCAAAATGTGGCTCACCATTTGGATTTGGGGGCTTTAAGATCACAGACTTTTTGTTGAACTATGTCTTACACGTACTTAAAAAATTCTTTATGTAACATAACTTCTAAACTTGTTGTTAATCTTAATTCAGTCAAAATTCACAGAAGGCTGCACAGAAGCCAAGCCCTGAGTCTTACCCAGGGCATAGTTTTATTAGCTGCTATGCACCAAGTGGATCGTACATAACGTTTCAATGGTGTTTCTGGCCTACTGTTGTTAGTTTCCCTGGAGTCCCCAGTTGCGCACATAGACTTTTATGATGGAAAAGATGGACCGTGTTCCTACCTTCAACTATGTGTTTGTTGGGCAACAGTAAAGAGCAACAAACATTTTGCACAAAAATTTTTTTTTTTTTCTCTTAATGAATTTCATTTTTAACTTCTCAGTTACTGTGGTGGCAAGTGATTTTTCAGCACCTTGAGAACAAGTCACTGCCCAGGGGTTTCTCATTGGACTGTTTCTCTTTTCACGGGGCAAGAGGTTATAGTGCAAGACCAGCTTCTTTACTGAAGAGCAACTTTTGCTGCCCTGGTAAGTTAAAAATTGGCATTTCAGTCTAAACATTTGCCCCCGCCAGGCAGTTATTTTTTAGTGAACCAACACCTCTATGAAAGCAAACTGAGGCTGTTTGGAAGGAGCAGGATATGAGACTGCTTCAGTAAATAATACTGCTCAGTTCATAGACACGTGCAAGGTAGCTTCACAACTGCCTCCTCCCCAAAGCCGCAGCAACCTCTTTTCTCTACCCCAAATATCAGCAATAAAGTCAGTACAGCACTGCACTTCTCTGCATCTGGAAGACACTTAAAAAGAGGCCAGCTTTATGAATTTGTAACCAGGGCTTCTGTTACTTCTAAAGGCTCTTCTTTTATGTTCACTGCTTTCTTACCTGCTGTGCTTTGTCCATGACTCTGGCAGACAAGAAATTTCTGAGGGACAGGGGAACCATCCTGACCTGTATACCTTGGTCACCACTGGCAAGCATGCAGCAATCTGATTTCACATTAAGAACCAGTGTTTCTTCTGAAAGCAGTTTCTTGAGAAACTGTTCTTCAAACGTGAAGCCCCAGTTGACATGATTGGTCAAATCCCTCTTTTCCCTTCTTTCCTAAAGAAAAACACAGCCACAATAAACTCATGCACTTTGCTATTTCCCCCCAACAGAAATGCTGTGGCTCATTTGCATATATGATGAACAGTATTTCATTACTGAAAATAATCCAAACAAAAAAATTGCACCTGGCCGACAACACAAGACCAACTTGCTTCCTGATGTCATTTTAAATGGCTGAGATATTAAAACACTGAAAAAAGGGGGTTATAATGGAAATACTGACAGACTATTAACTATAGCGACGCTGCTCTAATAAATGGAACAGCCTGTCGTAATCTCCAGTTCATAAATATGCAAATATAAGGCAGAGGATTTGCTCCAAAGGATGTCTCTATAATTTTAACTGACCTTTACTGATACTAAATTAGCCTGTTGCTTCTGGTTTTGAGCATTAAACAGAAAGTACAGGGAATCCTGTCTCTCTGCATTCAAGGCCCACTCTGGGTCCCATCAGCGCCAACAGCAAAATCCTCACTACCTTCAACAAGAAAAAATCTGGCCTCAGAACATCTAGAATGTGAGACGCCTGGCATTAAACTGAACTCTTGACTGTACTTGATTTTAATTCTGTTCTCATCTGTGTTAATTATTATTATATTAATTCTTCTGTTTTGGAGAAATTAAGCACACATTCGCCCCATGTGTCAAAGAGCTTGACCTGCCAAAAGGCACTCACTTGTTCAGTGATAAACAGGGCATCAACACAATGATATAAATGTTGAATTTTAGCCAGTTTCCTGTTCTGGACCAAATGGAGGTAAATCCACTGACTTAATATTTAATAACCTAAATGTAATTTCTTTTTTGTGCCTCACATTGCACAGTAAAGAATTGGATGGCTAGCAGTTTTGCAGATTCCCAACCCCTAATTATTTTAAGCTATTCATCCTGGTATCTGTCCATTGATGCTCAGCCAAATTGCCAGCAGGGGAGAGATCTGTCCAATCCAGGAGCTAAATGAGTCACTGAGAGTCAATCTGTTTTTTTCCCTTGCTTCTGGGATTTCCTTGGGTCCTGGCCTCTCCTGCTCCAATCACACACACACAGCTCCAGGCATAGGTCCTCTTAGGCTTCAGCTGCCTCCTGTCTCCCCATGTCTGCTCTGCTCATCACAGCTGTTGATGGGTTCTGTGGCTGGCTGGCCACAGAAGACCAATACTTCCATCACACTGCTCTTACAGCTCTTGCTCTGAAGGAAAATGAAGACATCTTGGCCTTGTTGAATTTGCTGCTGAAGTAATACATCAGGTATCTAGATGGAAAGCAAACCACATGAATAAAATGTGTCATCTGGGTTAGATGCTAATTTGTTTGCCTTAAGTTCTGGGAACAATATTTGCACTTTTTCCAGAGAACTCAGTTAAGTTCCACAGAAACTGAATACTAGTATGATTTCTGCAGCATGGAAAACAAATATGAAACAGAGAAAAAATAGACTCATCAGGAATATTAGCTGCTCAGTATTAAAATATCTGACAATGCCGCAAATACAATTTATAAACAGGAACATTTAGAGCCTAACTATTCACTAAAAAGAAAATTCCTTGCTTCCTCCCTTTTAGGGTCAGGATTCAATTACACAAAAATATGCAGCAGACTTAAGGACTGCATGTAAGATTAAGATAACTGGTATTTCATGGTAAATGATTAAATTAGCTGACACAGTTTTATCCTGAACTTTGCCATTAAAACTGACATTTTTGTGCCACGCACATTGTAGGCTGCTGGTAATCTAAACTGCCTTTCTTCTTTCAAAGACTTTAAATAGCTGAAGAACTCTTGTTCTTTACTCTATTTGCAAACGTGTGGAAAATATATCTACCTCATAACAAGATGAACTAAGCACAGGACTTTTTTTTCCCTCATCTATCATACAAATACCTTATGAAAACAGCAAGGAAGTTCCAAATGCCCAGATTCAGCTCTGCGACACGCACTTTAATCAAGTCATTTATGTGACTCCACAGCGATAAGAACACGCTGTCCTCCTCACGGTAAGTAAAAACAGAGAAATGACAGAACCCTCTTACTAAAAGTTTAATTATTCCTAGTATACAATTCTAAACCACTCTATGTTTATTTCTCTTCTTTTCAGGCTTGATTTTTTTATGATGGCAGGGAGTTATAGGAATAATTTTGATAGAAAACAGAGTTAGGACTGGATGGATGAAATGTTGTCAGAGCTGGTGGTTGTAGTCACTGCCCTTCAGTTGAGCTAGCTGGGAAGGAGCAACTCAACTCCTGTGTGAAGATACTCAGCCTTCAAAGCAAAGTGCAGGCACATGTCATTGCACACAGCAAAGGTAAGGCCAGTTTGATCAGAGACTTGAACTATGACAGAAGCTTATCTTCTGAGTATGGCACTGACAGCCCATGAGAGCTGGGTGGGAAGAAAAGCCACAGAACCACTGCACAAATCAAGAAAGCCAGCAGGACATGCTGACAGTGCATCCCTACAAGAGGCCAAAGGTGAGCATAAGGAACAGGCTTGGGCTAAAGGGGCCTCATAGGCAATGGGATAAAATTCTTCTATTCTTCTAGCTGTTTGACTTGTCCTGAGGTCAGAAAAACAGATCTTTGTCCTTTTTTTTTGTAAATGCATGAAGTTACGTAAAAGTCGTATGTGACTCTCAACAACAATTTCTCCTCTTAATCAGAATAACCTAGAATATCTGAAATTTTTAGCTAGCTATAAAGTTCAAAAGAAGTATCTAACAATACAAAAGCACAAGGACTGCAATACTGGTCCAGAACAGTGGTCCAGCATGTCCAGTCTTTCACAGTCAGGAGCCGTACACACTTGTGAAAATGATGCAATAGGAATTACAATGATTATTATAGAATAATCTACCTGAATGGGACACTTAATTCCCCACTCACAGGCTCTAAAAGTTGAAGCATTATGAAGAAGTCACACATGCATCATATTATACTTCTTTCTGTGCACTAGCACAAAGATAAAAAAAGTCTCCAAACATTAACTATACAATTTGGAGGGGTAAAGACATGTCTCTGTACTTCAGCTTTTAGTAACCAAGGTCTCTGCTGAAACAGGCAGTGAAAGCTCAACAGACAACAAAAATTGTGGGTTTTATTCCAGCAGAGAATTTGGTCCTTTATTCTTAGTGCAGACTTATCAGAGGTGTGTGTGTAACAGGAAGGCTCTGGCAAAGTTTCTGGATTCCTTGTTAGCCATAAACAGTTGAGCAAGACTTTGGACTCTTTTTCACATCTTGGATGTTCTATCAGTTCTAATAAAGAAGAAGAAATACAGCTTTTTACACAGCACCTTCCCCAAGAGTTAAAAATTGCAGTAATACAACACTCACACAGGCACACCGCTATCATCAAAGGATGACTTTCAGTGAAAAGAAATGTCCACGAAGTCAGTTTTATTGTTTGAGAACTCATGCAAATGGTGAACAATGAAACTCAATCTAATTATCAAAAAATCAAACCTGTATGACCATCTCACAAACTGTGTTATTCAATTAAAACTTCTCAGGTCTCCTACATAATTTCTTGGCTTTTATATATTGTGCAAAAGATATAGCTACTTTTACTTCTCTTTGTACATTTTAAACTTTGAAAACCTTTCACAGGAGAGGTTATATGAATCATCGAGCTTTTCCTATTCCAAAATGTTTCACTGATCATTCATTATTAACCGAGTAAGATGAAGATAGCTATGATAAATTTTGATCTATCTGAAAGTATTAGAAAGGATATGAAAACATCTTGTTCACAGTACTAACTTTTAGATGACATATGAGGGTACAACCCCAGTTTTTTCACTGTCACATACAATAAGGCTCTTAATAACCCAGTCACTTATTATTACATTTTTCCCCGTTCCTAGGCACTAATAGTTTCAGCCCGGTCTGCCATTTAACAGAAATGCATTCAAACAATATAACCATGAAGGGACTTCATGTTGGTGACAGGAAGCTCGTTGTTATCAGAGATTAGGATCCTAACTAATGTCTAGGTTTTTTTCTAATTAATATATGTTCTCTAAATAGTTCTATATGTATATATGCCTTGATCTGAATCTCTGGAAAGAGAATAAGAAGTCTGTGGCTGCTTTTAGATCTGGGAGTGATGTTTTTGGACACATCTCAGTAACTTGTGCTCTTTTACTAAATATACTGCAATGTAACTGTACACAAAACTTGAAAATACCATGAGAAAACAATCCTTTTCAAGTGGCTCAATGCAGGAATAAAACACAACCTAGAGAGGAACTATGCTAATCGAGAAAAAAAAGAAGGAACTGGCTCATTTTAGCAAGTTGAGGTCCTGGATACATCTTGCTGCTTGCATTTGGCTATCCAGATGGAAGGGCTAGACTGAAGTTAGCAGGGCTGTTTGAGATGTACTCCACAACTGAGTATATTTGGAAAAAGCTGTTATACTATTTTACTCTTAAAATGTTTTCAGTTTCACTACAGCCCCCTTCAGCGTGGGTTCTCCAGGGTCGGAGAGGGTCAGGCCTATGTGTAAGGGAAGCAGACGGGGACAGAAGTTGTGCAAAGCTGGTCATGGAATTAATAAGGGCTTGATTCTGTACCAATGAAATCAATGGGAGTTTGGCTCATGTTTGCAATGGGAGGTGGATCAATGCTTTATGCCAGCTGTTCCCTGCTGGGTAGGGATAATCCCTTTGAAACAAAACTTGCTCTCACTCTGTTGTAAGAAGGCTTCCCATGATAATGCTTTCATGAGAATTAAAAGGTGTGTCCCATTTTTTTTCCAAATACCCCCTATTACTGTAGTATATATTTGCTGGCTTGGGGGAAAGGGGGCGGGGGGAAGAGAAACCTGCTATTAACCATGTGGGTTTACAAAAAACGCCACAGCAATGAGTTACAAAGTGGATCATCTGTTTGTTCTGCTGGCCATGACAGCACTTCTCCTTGCAGTTTCCTCAGCCAGAAGATGCAACAAGGAGGCATGTCAATTCAAACAGCTACAACTGAGGTGGGATCCCATGGGCAGAAGTGAAATAGCTGAGGTCCCTGCAGGCAAATAAGAAGATGACAGAAAAAATAAACTGCCAGCAGTCATGAAGGGAGTAATGAAGCACAAAGTGTGGGAACAGCATCAAAGAGACAGGAGCTAAGAGAGGACAGTATTAACAATAAAATCAGATATGTGTGTCCTGCAGTCTGGATCCGTGTACAGCATTACTCTCAGTTGCTGTTTCTGTGTTTTGTTTTTATGTTTTACAGGGGAAATGAGGTTCTGAAACACGGCTGAAGCTTCCCAGGTAGCTCTACAGATCAGCAGCACACTGTGGCTACTTCTAGCCCCTGCATGTGTTAGTCAAGTCCAAAAACAGTGTGAAAGTTGGGCCCATTTACCCCAGCTTTCAGGTTGGTTCACTCCCTCTCGACCCTCTGGCTCAGATCCATTTGGCTAACAGACCTGGAACATAAAGTCTTCTAAGTTTTATAAAGCAATTATTTAATTTAAAAAGTTTTTTTCATTGCATTCTAATGAGATTTCCATAAAATACAGAGTCCTCCCCATCCTCCTGGGAACTTTTGTTTACTCCATAAACCATGACACTTTTTGAAAAGCTCTGGAAGACTTCAAGAGAGGAAACTTCCAGAGACAGAGCTGTTTGGTCTAGCAACGGGGAACTGAGCTTTCTATAGTTACGTCCTCCAGAAGCAGAAACGTATGGAATCGTTTGAGCTTAAGAGACTGTGACATTTTTATAGAATGAAAGGAGGAACTGAGAGATACAATGACAGAGCCGGGAGCTGCATCTGGCTGGCTGTTCCACGGAGCATTCTCCTTATAGATTTTCACGGCTCTCCTAGCCCTAATATTAAACACTTGACCTTTTTGTCAAATACTATTTTAGATTATTAGGTTGTATGATTAGTTACTAAATATACCATCTATAGTAAATAGGAAATTGTGTAATCCAGTGCTTCAGCCTCAGACCTTTCAGGTATTGCTCCCTTGGCATTTACCATTAGAACACTGAGTCCCCTTATATTAACTTAAGCTAGTTGTAAGCAAGAAGAGCACAGCATTTTCACACAGGGCATAGGGATTTCTGAGGTAGCAGTACTAGAATGGGGATGTCTTCTTTCCCTTGTCTCTCCCCGCTAAACTGATAGCTTTAAGGAGAATGCTGTAAACATTGTGAAGTCAAGTATAACTAGGAGCCTGCTCATACCAAACACTACAACTTAGTCTACTGCCTACAAATAAGTGCGTTTACCTTTTAAAGTTCTGCAAACCAGCACTTTGCAAATGACTCTGCCCCGTGCCTCTCCCCCCAGTGAACTCTTCTATTCATCCTCTCCTGTCCCAGGTACAATGTCCCCATGTTGGAAGTAGAATTAATCATTTGCTTTTTCACTTCTCCCAGCACCTTCATTTCCTCATTTGGGAAATCCTGCTGTAAATTTAACCCCTCCCTCCCATAAATCCCACCTCAAATATTTGGATTTAAAGGTATGTGGTTACAGACAGCATGACTCTGAACTTGTGAATATTTATAATAGTTCTGCAAGTCAAAAAAGATCAAAATTCTTCCTGGAACTTAAAATGGTTTTAATAGGAACGGAACAAAATGCTACTGCAGAAACATCTATCACCCTTAGAGGACAAGCTGTGTGAAGAAAAAAGAGCCTTATTAGTAAAAACTGTGGAGCATATTTAGAAGAGCACCCCATGGAGTCCATGTAACATATTTATAGTGTACAAATTCAGCTTGGACATAAGAGAGATTTAAGATTTAGGTAACTGATTCCTCACTACCAGCAAGTTACAGAATTGCTTTATTTTTCATCAGTGGATCTGGTTCTGATCTCAGCCCTGAAATGTAAGACTGGTACAGCTCCAGTCATTTCAGGAGAATCATTCCTGCCTGATACCAAGGTGACAGTTGGTCTATTAGATTTAATAAAACTAGCTGCTCTAAATCCTAGCATAGATTTCCTCTTTGTTATTACAGGATGGTACTTCACACAGAATCACAGAATCAACCAGGTTGGAAGAGACCTCTGGGATCATCGAGTCCAACCGTTGCCCTGACACCACCCTGTCAACTAGACCATGGCACTAAGTGCCATGTCCAGTCTTTTCTTAAACACATCCAGAGATGGTGACTCCACCACCTCCCTGGGCAGCCCATTCCAATGTCTAATGACCCTTTCTGAGAAGAAATGCTTCCTAATGTCCAACCTGAACCTCCCCTGGCGAAGCTTGAGGCTGTGTCCTCTTGTCCTATCGCTAGTTGCCCGGGAGAAGAGGCCGACTCCCACTTCACTACAACCTCCCTTCAGGTAGTTGTAGACTGCAATAAGGTCACCTCTGAGCCTCCTCTTCTCCAGGCTAAACAACCCCAGCTGCCTCAGCCATTCCTCATAGGTCAGACCCTCCAGACCCTTCCACCAGCTTGGTTGCCCTCCTCTGGACTCGCTCCAACACCTCAACATCTTTCTTGAAGTGCGGGGCCCAGAACTGAACACAGTACTCAAGATGCGGCCTCACCAGTGCCGAGCACAGAGGGACAATCACTTCCCTAGACCGGCTGGCTACACTATTCCTAATAAAGGCCAAGATGCCATTGGCCTTCTTGGCTACCTGGGCACACTGCTGGCTCATGTTTAGCCGGCTGTCGATCAGCACCCCCAGGTCTCTTTCCACCGGGCCGCTTTCTGACCACTCTTCCCCCAGCCTGTAGAGCTGCATGGGGTTGTTGGGGCCGAAGTGTAAGACCCGGCACTTGTTCTTGTTGAACCTCATGCCGTTGGTCTCGGCCCATCTATCTAACCTGTCCAGATCCCTCTGTAGGGCCTTCCTACCCTCCAGCAGATCGACACTCCCACCCAGCTTGGTGTCATCTGCAAATTTGCTGAGGGTGCACTCAATCCCTACGTCTAGATCATCTATAAAGATATTGAACAGCACCGGCCCCAGAACTGAGCCCTGGGGAACACCGCTAGTGACCGGCCGCCAGCTGGACTTTGCCCCATTCACCACCACTCTCTGGGCTCGGCCATCCAGCCAGTTTTTAACCCATTTAAGAGTCCACCCATCCAAGCCCCGGGCAGCCAGTTTGTCTAGAAGGATGCTGTGGGAGACAGTGTCGAATGCCTTACTGAAGTCTAGATAGACTACATCCACAGCCCTGCCCTCATCTACTAAGTGGGTCACTTTGTCATAGAAGGAGACCAGGTTGGTCAAGCAGGACCTGCCTTTCATGAATCCATGTTGGCTGGCCCTGATGCCCCGATTGTCCTGCATGTGCCGTGTAATGGCACTCAGGATGATTTGTTCCATCACCTTGCCTGGCACCGAGGTCAGGCTGACAGGCCTATAGTTCCCTGGATCGTCCTTCCGACCCTTCTTGTAGATGGGTGTTACATTCGCTAATTTCCAGTCAGCTGGAACTTCTCCAGTTAACCAGGACTGCCGGTAGATAATCGAGAGTGGTTTGGCAAGTTCGTTTGCCAGTTCCTTCATTACTCTGGGGTGAATCCCATCCGGGCCCATAGCCTTGAGGGTGTCCAACTGGCACAGCAGGTCACTAACTGTCTCCTCCTGGATTACAGGAGGTTCACACAGCCCCCCGTCCCTAACTTCAGGCTCTGGGGGCCGAGTCTCCTGAGGACAACCGGTCTTGACATTAAAGACCGAGGCAAAGAAGGCATTGAGCACCTCTGCCTTTTCCTCATCCCCTGACACTACACTACCCTCCTCATTCAGCAAGTGGTGGAGGCTCTCCTTGACCCTCCTTTTGCTGTTGATGTATTTGTAAAAGCTTTTTTTGTTGTCTTTGACTGTAGCAGCCAAATCAAGCTCTAATTGAGCTTTGGCCCTTCTAATCTTCTCCCTACATGACCTGGCCACGTCCCTATAGACCTCCCAAGTTACCTGACCCTTCTTCCAGAGCACATAGGTTCTCTTTTTTTCCTTAAGTCCTAGCCTAAGTTCTCTGTTTAACCAGGCCGGTCTTTTTCCCCGATGGCTTGTCTTCCTACAGACTGGGACAGCCTGCTCCTGAATATTTAGCAACTCCCTTTTGAAGCATGTCCAGCCTTCCTGGACTCCTTTGCCCTTCAGGACTTGTTAGCCAAGCAAAACTTGAGGACTCACCCATTTATGTGAGCAGTGGATGAACCGACTAGACTGCAGGATTGGGCCTCAAATTCGCAGAGCTGTGATTATATTTTCTTTGATTATGCACTAGTGTGATGGAGGCAGCCTATGTGCAAACCAGATAACACTACTCTTCTTCCTGCATTTTAATATCTTGGCAATTAAAATGGGTGTGTTTGAGAATGACAAGAACTAGGAAAAAACACTTAAAAGCCCAGCCCTTCTAAAATCACACAGCGTCTGAATGGTTAATGAACAGTGAATCTTAGCTCGGAGCACCACCATGCTCCTACAACTGTTGTACACTTTTGTCTTTAATAATAATAAAAAAATATTACTGAAGCTGGAGATACTCCACTGCAGTTAAAGCATGGTTATTTAGCAAACAATTATTTCCAAAATAAACTGCTGAAAACCTGCTGTGCTCCAGCATCTGCCAAATTGAGTTCCTCCTTTCTCCCCTGTTTCCAGATGCCCTCTATGTTGCTTACTTTACCTCTTGGCACACGCCAGTGCAGTGACACGTGACGAGGTGAGGCTTAGGGCAGTTCCTAGTCATTGCTTCCAGAACAGAGAAGAGTTGGGACTCCTCTGCAGACCTGAACAACAGCAACCCACAATGGTGGAGCTGCAGCAGCCAAGAATTTGCTCCCCGGGCATCACACGGATACTTGCTAATCCCAGAAAGTCCCAGAACAAGGAAGCCTGGTTGCAGGCACAGCAATCCCACCTGTTAGGTGTTTCATTACAGAAGTGTGTGTTGGAAGACTTGGACATTCATTCCTTGATTACAAGATATGTCTCTACAGTGCAGGGCAACACTGAGAAAGCTTTTCTGGCCTAATCACAAGAACCAGCACACGCCTGTTCATCTCGGTGCTCTGCTCCCAGCTGCTACACCCAACTCATTGAACCCACCTGCTTCAGCTACCTTTATACCTCAGAGAAGTTTACATCTGCCCTAGCTGGAGATCTAAACTTCTGAAATCTATAGGCAAAGTGGTGACTGGCTTAAATGCCCTTTTATACATGTATCTTGATGTAAGTATAGTCAGTCTTTGGCCATGTTCAGCTCCCATATAAGTAGGTGCAGAAATGGGCATGAAGCTGCAAAAGCAGTTAACAAGAAAAGACAAAGTAAAATAGTTGTGCCACATATAAGATATTTAATAGTTCTTTTTATTGCTGCCACTCCAACCCTTTTGTCTAAGCTATTGACACAAAGGAGATCAAAAAAGGGTTTTTTAGAACACAGCAGGTTCATTGGCACCATTTAAGCATTTGGCTCAAGAAGTAAAATCACTGTTCGTGCCACAGGTGGCTTTGGTCCATTGGTTTTGCTACATTACCAAATCTCTTTGCTAAAGAAAAAGAACTCTAATTCTATGTAATTGCAGTATTGCCTTGACACTTGAAGTCCATGGAACTCTTCCAGGAGTACATGAGTGCAGAGCACAGCAAGAATGTAAAAACTGTTATGATGTTGGTGCTTAAAACAGAGAGCTACATTTGCTGAAGGCTTCTGTAATGCTCTGAAGATAAAAAGATGTATATGCATAAACCAGTTTCAAACACATGATGAAGTTTGCCACGTTACACATTTATGTCCTAAATCAGTAATTTTCCTACTCAATATGTCTTATCAGAGGACTTCTGGAGTAGCATTTTACTTGCATAAATTCCATTAGCTGTATCCATGAAAAGCCACTTCTAAAACAGTGTTACATTTATGAGTTTGCCCCAAATAGGTTAAAGTGAAATAATGGAAGTTAAACACAAAGTCCATAGCAGGAAGTCAGTAGCAGAGCTGCAAAGAGTATGCCAAGGGCCCTGGCACCTAGATGCAGCAGGCCAGACCATGACAACTCCCCCAGCTGAAAACCACTCTAATTAGTTAGCTGTCAATCACAAAGTAGGACATGAAGTTCTCAGCAGTTAGTGGACATTAGCCAGATATCTGTAGAAAATTATGTGATTCATTCTCAGAACTGGAATTAGGAAACAATTGGATTTCAATGAATCAGTCTGTGGTCCCAGTACTCCACAGCATGCCATGCCTACTCTCCATCTCCTTCTATCTGAAGGATAGTGTTTCTCAGTGTAGCCAACAACATGTACTGACTCCCACAGGTAGCCTCAATGCAAAATCTCTCTCTTGAGAGTGAGGGAACTATTCCACATTAACAATTGACTCTAAGGAGAAATCAAAATTCACATTCCATCTCTAGAAGACCATTTCCCAGTTACACCATTTCAGCTTTTTTTCTCATACTGCATGGGTTTCAAGCACAATTTATCAATTGTGACATATCTTATAACCTCCCATAGTCAATCAGACTTGTGGATGTTTGCCCTCTTCGATATTTCCTAAGGAGTTTAAATGGTTTTAGTTGGTATGGAACAAACACACACGGATATCTGATATAAAGCGTTATGGCCTTTGACCAAAACATATGTTTTAGCTGTGGCCTTCTTTCCTATGGCTAACCATTTCTTTCCATTACATCTAGCAGAAAGGACAGCACAGGCTACATTTGCTGAGAAGAAGTTTTCTTATAAATCAGGCCAAAACACAGTGGCTTGGCTTCCTCAGCTAGGATCTTCAGGTCTGCGCTGCAACCAGACATGTCCCAGGCACCATCTGCCCGTCTGTGCAAATGTCGGCACAGTCACTCCACTGTAGCCAGGACGTCTTGAGAAAACAGTTAGTCATGTTGAGAAAGTCTAATCTCTTCCGTCACAAAGTTCTAACGATAATTATAACAGGTCCATAGGTTGAGAACATACATATATAAGGACAGAAAATTGACACATGGGAAATGTAAGGTATTATAAATATAGTTGCTGTCAATAACACAATGTGTTATATTCTGAAAAGCAAAGCATAGCAAATATGTCTTTTAAAACACAAAAGCAAAAACTTTGCCTTTACCCACTGATGTTTCTAAGCTATTTATGCACAGTCCAGCTCCTGTCAGCTTATCATAGCTGCATGTTTTCATTGCAATCTACTGCACAGCATCACTCCAGCTCAGCTGGCATTTGTGTTATGAGAAAACAAGACGGATTTCACTAATTTGCTTCGCTCCTACCCTACATCAATTCCTGTACATAGAATCCCCTTTCTCTCTGCAACGTTGGTGGGATGGTAGCGGTGGGCCAACTTCAACACCTCACTCATCCAGCTCCTCCTCTGCTTAGGCACCTGTCATCCCCTGTGTTTCTGGTGCAAAATGCACCATTTTTCAGGCCTGGACATTTCACTGGAATGGTTTATGTCTTATCCACCAGATGTCACAGCAGGGAAGGGTCAGATGGGCTTTACTTTGAAAAGTCTTCCAGTGGTGCACGTGGGTCCTCCAGGACACCCTCCCTGTGCTTATGTTGAAAAGGCTGAGGAAGGTGAGCTAACCAGATTCTTGACTACTTATTTTATTTCTGTTATTACAGTTGAGTCACATGATAGGCATATATAGTCATTTCAGTGCGGTTTTCTCATCACTGATGGAAGAAAAGAAAGAGAAACCTGAACAATACAATAATATGTTTTTTTAAATAAGAAGCAAAGACTTTTCAAGACTAGATACCACATAAATCGCTATTAGCAAATCTGTATACCAACCAAAGATGTATACCAACGATACACTCCAAATAAATGGCTGGGCATTTAAGCTAAATCTTGTTTGGCACAGTGCAGGTTGGAGCTCCAGATGCACGTAAGCCTGGGGGGAAAGACACGTCTGCCCACAGAGTAATTGTTAATAGTGAAGTGAGATTTGATATCTTCTTCCCCCATTCTGTGTCTTTATCAATGGGTTCTACCCTCCCTTTTTCACACAGCGGCCACATCACTTCACCTGTTACTTTCGCTGGTTGATTACACCAACTAAGCGATTACCTGTCTGTCCCTCTGATCTATTAGGGCAGGCCTCATTGCGAGACCTCTGCAGATGATCAGCTGCGCAGAACGTTCTCACTCACTACAGTTCTCAGCACGAAAATTCCTAAACTACATATAAATTTATTCTTCCAGTTAATAGTCAGATTATACGTACTGATTAGTGACGTCAGAAATTTTACAAGAAAGGTGGGAAATTTCTGTCATGATATGGTTACAGGACTTCATACAGACCCACATGCACACACATACATTCTTTAATACATTATTTTAACTTAATATTGCTAATCGTCCCTGTGCGTTGACACTGCATCTGAGTCAGACCAAAGTCCAGACACGATGTCTGCTTCCTGTTTGCTGTTACACATTGCTGCTATGGCAAAATGGTTGACAAGAGAGAAGAAAGTCTTTGAATTGTTCTGACAATCTCTGTCAAGAAGATCCCAGAAGCATGGATAAATGTTTTTTCTCTCCCAGGCCTCGTAGCTTGAAGTACCAAAAGGTTCACTGCTGTTACCCTTCTTATTCAAAACCCATATGAAACCACTAGAGGATATTGTGAAATGGCATAGGCTACAATGTCATCAATATCCTGACGACACCAAGCTCTACGTCTCCTTTTCATTGAAGCCATATGTAACAGCTTCCTTGTGTTTGGCAGAGATAAGACATGGATAAAAGCCAGTTGGCTGAGGCTTTCTCCAGATAAGATGAAGGTAGTGTACAGGTTTGGCAAGGGAAAAGCATTTCCAGTTGACAAAAATCTGCTTTCAAAGTTGAGGGAGATTCCCATTGTCAAAATGCACAAGGGATTTACTGCCTCCTACTACATCCTGGAGTCCCAGCTACAAAAGTGACCCAAATCCATTTGTCTCTTGCTAGACTTTACTCACTAGGTACTCACTGGGTTTCAACTGACCAGTCTGTTGTTGACCAGGCTCACAAGGTCAATGCAGGCCCTGCTATGTCTTTGTCATTACTTTCAGATGTTGTCTAGCCTATTCATAAGGACATCCAGTGACAAAGACTCTGCCCCTTCCCGATCTACTGCAGTATGCCACTGGATTCCTGGCAGAATACCAAGTATTTCTTAATGATTAATTGACATCTTTCTTACTGCAATTGAAGCCTAGTGGTACTTACTTTCCCCCAGGAACATAAGAAAGGATTATTCTCCTTTTCTTTGGAGCAGTGTTTCTCATGTAGTTGAAAACCTACATTTTCTCCTTCGAGACTCCTCTCTTTTAGGTTAGACAACCCCAGATCATTCAGTCTTTCCTCACAGATCAATTCTTTTTTCAGACCTCTGATTATTCTTTTTGCTCTTTTCTCCAGCTGGACTGTATTTCTTGAAATGCAAGCCCCAAAAGGAGGTCACAGTAAATCAAGTGACTTTTTAAGCTTCTATTAGATATAGGTAGGCAGCGGCACTGTTTCTGCTCCAGGCCCTTCTGGTATATTTACTGGGTGGAGGATCTTTGCTTGTTATCTCTTCTGCAATATGATAGTATGCAGCTTAGCTGCACTCAGCCCTCCAAACAAAATTATGCTTAGATAGCACAAAGACACACAGGTCAATGCAAGCCAAATAAATTCTACACTCATTTTCCAAATTCACAGCAACATTCTGGGTAACATCATGTTACTCTAAGATGTCCATCCTTTTTTTTGCCTGCAGTTCAGAGCGCTCCTTTTGATTGTTGAGCCTCACTGCCATCATATCAGCTTTCTTTGACCTTAGTTAGTCCCACCATTAAGTGGAACCTTTCTGCTATAAAGCATTCTTTCCTGATCCTCTCTTGTGTCCAAAGCTGCTGATTCTTCCAAAAGCTTGAGTCTTTATTGCTCCTTTTAAAGCCTTTCCTTAGTCCTTGCAGAATTTTCCACTCTACATTCCCTCCGCCCCCCCAAATGGAGAAGCAGGGGGAATTAATTTTCTCAGCCCATTTGACTAGATGATCATCTAGGTTAATAATCCACCACTGTCCCTCGGCTGGCTGGCATGGGACCTGGCCCTGTCACTTCTTCAATGCAGCCTTTCCACGAGCCCAGCTAGAAGCCATGAACTGGATATAGACACACATACCCACCAGCTACCACAAGATCATCCTTAGTCATGTTGTGCTGGTGAGGGAAATGGGTTCATCCCTTTCAGAAGCAGACTTCATCATTTGCACATCTCTTGTCTTTTATTTCCATAGTGCTACACTGTCACTACGGGACTATTCTGGAAGCACAGAGGGAGCCTTCTCAGAAGCTTTGACTAATACAGGATAAGGCTGCTTACTCTATTGCAGGGTAGAGAAGAATAAATTAAAAAGGACAAATTACATGTGTTCTCCATACTTCGCATGAGCTGCCAAAAGCATGCTGGCCTGAGTACATTGATGCCTGGCTTTCTTCAAGAAAAGTGAGTCAGGGATGTATTCTCTAATTTGGGCAAAGCAGCTCTGCAGGCAGAGCACTGCACCTCTTGGTAAGGCTCACCACTGTGTCCAATAAAAACAGGGGACTGGGAAAGTCAGAAACTCTTTAGCAAATAAGTAAAAGGAAGACTATGTTAAATGAAGTTTATACAAGAACAGGGAGGATGACCAAACAAGAGCCATGCCAGTCACTTCTTAATTACTCTATCTGCTAAAGAGACAGGCAATATTTATGTAAATTACACAGTCTCCATGTAGCACAAAGAAGTTACTGTTCTTCCTCCCTCCTCCTCAATGAAATTTATGATTCTGCAATTTATTAAATCCTTCTCTCACATGTGGAAATAAAAAAAAAATCTTCGAGACACCCCCAGAGGAGCACAAGAGGCAGCCAGCTGATGCAAACAGCATGCCAGGGTTTCATGCAGGAACTAGGAGTACTAAAAGGGGAAGAAGATACTTTAGAAAAATTTCTGATAGTGTTGGTGTTCAGGTTAGGCTGCCCAGGGAGAGAACTAATGTGTTACTGAGTCATTACTGGGGATTTTTGGTGACTGTAGTGCCATTCATGAAGCAGTTGCCCAGATCTGTAGTGTGAACAGCCAAGATCTCATGGCTTTCTGATCAGATTTAAGGGGAATGCTGTGGGGCCCTCATGTTTCATGCCTTGGAATTACAAACTGTGCAGTGACCATCTTAGTACTTAACATATAAATGCATTTAGCATAAACAACAGCCCTGAAGAACTGCAAGCTTTACTATCTGCACATCGGAGTCTTTTTCGGTGTTTTAGGAAAAGAAGATGTAAATACGCAGACCCCGAGGTTTCCAGAGAAACTTCTGGTTAAAAAAGAAATGACAACAGACTCACACTCAAGGGGAAAGGGCAGTATGGCTAAGTGCAAAGAACAGCTGGGCTATATGTAACATTACAGTTATTTTTCTGTGCTTCCTCTACCAAAGACCTTGTTTTGCTAGATGCTGAATGCCCTAAAGTTCCATTACACATCTCAGGAAAGGACCTTAATGGTTTTATTGGGACCCATATCTGCACATACAACACGGCCTTTGAAGATGAAAGGATTTTTTTTTTCTCTGCTTCCATTTGTTGCCTCTTGGTTGAGGTGTTCCTACATGGACACTCAATCCCCAGATATCTGTTGCCTAATCAGGGACATCAATAACATCCTCAATGGGAAAACTCTGGAACATCTATGAAAGTCAGAAGTGTGAGGAATAGATCTCAGATGATGCAGATGCGGCCATTGCCGTGTGATCAGATAAGCAACATTGCAAGTTCATTTTTGTATGCTAAATAAAATAAAAATGTCAATATTTACACATAACCTTCAAGGCTCTTACATTTGCAGCTCTTTAGTATTCAGTGCAGACCACATTTTCTTTAGTCCGTTACCAACAGCTTGGAAATTTAGTTAGAGGATACAACCCAAATGTTCCTCCAAATGTTGTTTCCAAATGGTCATCTTGAAAAATGCTGTTTAAAATGATGAAACCTTTATGTGAAGATATAAGAGCCCATGCGCAGAGCAATATAAACTGCAGGGAAATCATCTGAAGATTAAAACCACTAATGATAAAGATATTACTGGTAGGCATAGTTTAATTTTTTGGTAACTAAATCACCAAAGGCTTTTTACAGGCTGCTTGGAACCTGACTATTGTGTACTGCACATTCAACCTCTAAGTGTACAGTGACACAAACAAATAAAAGCGATCATAACAGTTGAAATGTAGTTAGAGACACAATTGAGAACATCTGTATTGTAAGCAGAAATAAATTAGAAATACTGAAGTGTTTTGTAGCTGTGAAACTGAGGGATAAAAAAATAACCTACAGCACCTGGATTAAGCAGTTATAAAAAATGTATAAAGGAAAAATCTCATTACCCCCTGTGTAAACTCCCCCCCAATGAAATATATTTTATGAATGTTGCATCACAGTAATAAATGCAGCATTTGTTTTCCCCATAAACTTTCCATTTCATGACTGTAAGATAGTTTGCATTTGGAAATAATGGCCAGTGAATGTACTGTTTGCAGGATTAGTTTCCCTCAACAAGCAGCTTTGAACTGACCTTCAGTTTTTTGGGCTAAAGAGCAGAGACTTACACAGGCTTAGCAGAACTCATCTTTGTGCCTACAAAGCTGTGGCAGTGCTGTACTCTACTTGCAACAGAACAATACTGTATAAACAAATCCAATAGCACCACTAGAGAGTATTTAGACTCTGAGCCTTGAATGTTATAATTGCCTGATATCATGGAAGATTTTATGAGATTATACTAGATATAGACTATACATGAATGTGGAAAGTTCTCCCTTTGTAAAAAGCCAGGTCTTATAGCGGAGCACTGCGCTCTACAGGATACACAGTTTATATTTACATTAAACAGAGCAAGTGCTGTAGAAAAAAACTAGAATGCTTCCTTTCAAGTTTCCAGTTTTTCTTTGCAAATATTCAGTTTTGTGTAAAGATGCCAAGACTGATTCCTCTCTTGTGTTAGCTTTACAGTAAGTCAGCTTTGCTGAGGTACTCAACAGATTAATTCTAGATTTAGGCAGTGTGTAACTGTCAAATTGCACCTTTGGCTTTTCTGTTGAAGATACCTTTGATTTCCCACCTACAAAAAGGGGTCAGCTTCCTGATGATCCAGGGCAGCAATCACTGACTTCCCAGGACATTCTCTGAATGATCTGTACACCTCATATGCAATCACCAAGCCACAGCATGGTGAAACAGGGGTGAGAATGGCGATGGGAGGCTACAAAGGAAGTCAGCATCTGGAGTCAAATTGAAACCTAACAGATTATAAATTAAAAGGATAAGAACTTCCCACTCTGGCTGAGAAAGAAAAAATGTCACAAACATAAAAACATTATAAAGTTAGGTTTGAGTCTGGAGTGCTTTCCCTTTATGATTAAGGATTGGGCTCAACCAGGATGGGAAAGGCAAAGCAAAGTTCCTCTTGAACTAGCTTAAAAATGCCACAGCTAAAGAAAAAAATATAGGAACCTCAATTTAAAAAAATAACAAAACAAAACCCCTTCTACTAAAATGTAAAGGTCAGGAAAGATTTGGGTGTTTTTAAATGCTGTCTTGAAGAAATTTCATAAAGGTTAAGATGTCATGTAGTTTCAGAGTTATGGGCACTGGAGGGGGGTCCTTGAGCGCCAGCTATTCCTTGGGCCACTCGGTGACTGTGAGCGGCTATGACAGTGGACAGCGGGAGGCTGGCGGATCAGAAGCTATCACTGTGCCACTGGGGAAAACTCGTGTCTTGCTCCCCAAAGAATGAAGAGCTATGCAAATATTTCAGCATCTGAGATTCAGGCAGTTGATAAAATACAAAAACATGCCTTAAACAACACACAAGGGTCTGATTTAAATTGCCCAGAGCAAATATATTCAGCATTCAGGCTCTTCAACTCAGTCCACAGTGCCCAGGAGGAGCAGGAGGCATGGTAGGGATGTTACTCAGAGCCTGAGGAGCTCCTGGTGGCAGCCTCCTGTGTGCAGTGCAATGGCTCCGAGCAACACGTGGATCCCTTGTGGTTTGAGATCCCTGAGGGCACATGGTCAGGCAGGGCAGAACAAGAGCTTAATAATTCTTTTTCCAGGTCTTACAGACGAGAGCAGGAAAGCCAACACGACTGTGGAAGAGCTTGGAGGGTGAGTTTTCCTTTGCCTGCTCTCTGCTGCGCACACTTGGCAGTTGTTTGGCTAGCTCCCTTCTCCTGTGGGCTCCTGCGCCCTGCTCCCATTTAGCACTGACCTGGCCCTCCTCCCTTGCCTGTCTCGTTCTCTGGTTCCCCCTCTCCCCTCTGGTATTTAGTTCCCTCATACAGCATTACTGTTTTGTATGAACTAGAGCCACTAAAAAAAATAGACTGTGGCTTGATTTCTTTTCCCCACTCTCATCTTTGTGACTTTCAGACTTGAGTCCATATCCCTGGAGTAAGAGCTGCCTTTCTCTGCTTCAAATATTCCCTCCCACCTCCCCTTCAGATCCTCCCTGGAAGTCCATTTTACCTTACTTTCTGCTTTCGGCATGCTGGCTAGCCAAGTGATCCTGTATATTCTTTCAGAGCAACTTGGGGAGGGAAAGGCCAGTGATTTCCGCCCAGGAACTGCTACCCAAAGGTCCTACACAGGGACTGTGGACATAAGGAAAGCAGAGGACCCATCACCGCCTCTTGCCAAATGAAATCTATTTCAACATGACATGAATTTCTCTTGTAGACAAAACGTGAACTAGGAAAAGGTGAACTATTTGCTTCGAATGACCAAAAAAATGCTACACAGAGACGATGAAATAACAGAGAGAGAAGAAAATCTTACAAAACCTATACCTGTTCTGGACAAATGTTACAAGGAGGGTAAAATTCCACAAATATCAACTATTTAATGAACAGAAATAAAAGACTGGTGTTATCAAAATATGATCAAAACCCTTTTTCATTACAAATAGGTGGTACTTTTCTAACTGGAAATGTAATGAATAAAATGATCTTAAGTTATGTTAGCCTTTAACCTCCTTTCCCTGCTTCTCCTTTTGCCTGTTTTCCTCCTCTCCTACATCCATCTGTCGCATGCTGCAAGCTCCCTGTGACAGCTACCATGAGGCCTGATCCGCAGCCCTCTCTCTGGCAGCTTTGCACTGCTCAAGAGAAGAGCAGAAGAAAAAACAGGTCTGTTGCCCTTAGGACTCCTGGGGTTGTGAGATCTTGCTCAAAAATCTCTTACCCCTGCAAAACCAATATAGCAAGGACAGGACAAGACAGCTTCAGAAACCTGGATTGCCAGCCCTAGGATAGAATCATAGAATGTCCTGAGTTGGAAGGGACCCACAAAGATCATCGACTCCAACTCCTGTCCCAGCATAGGACAACCCCAGAATTCACACCACATGTCTGAGGGCATTGTCCAAATGCTTCTTGAATGCTGTCAGGCTTGGTGCCATGACTGCTTCCCTGGGGAGCCTGTTTCAGTGCTCCACCACCCTCTGGATGAAGAACCTTTTCCTAAGATCCAACCTAAACCTCCCCTGGCATATCTTCCTGCCATTCCCTCGAGTTCTGTCACTGGTCGCCAGGGTGAAGAGGTCAATGCCTACTCCTCCACTTCCCCTTGTGAGGAAGTTATAGACCACAATGAGGTCTCCCCTCAGTCTTCTCTTCTCCAAGCTGAACAGACCTAGTGACTTCAGCTGCTCCTTGTACGGTTTCCCCTCTAAACCCTTCACCATCTTTCTGGCTCTCTTCTGGACACTCTCTAGTATCTTTGTATCCTTTTTATACTGTGGCACCCAAAACTGCACACAGTACTCAAGGTGAGGCCGCACCAGTACAGAGTAGAGTGGGACAATCACCTCCCTCGACCGGCTAGCAATACTATGCTTGATGCACCCCAGGACACAGTTGGACCTCTTGGCTGCCAGGACCCACTGTTGGCTCATATTCAACTTGCTGTCGACCAGAACCCCTGGATCCCTTTCCGCAGGACTGCTCTCTAGCCTCTCGTTCCCCAGTCTGTATGTACATCTAGGGTTGCCGTGTCCCAGGTGCAAAATCTGTCACTTTCCCTTGTTAAACTTCATGCGGTTGGTGTTCGCCCACCTTTCTAATTTATCTAGGTCTCTCTGGAGGGCCTCTCTGCCCTTGTGAGTGTCAACAGCTCCTCCCAATTTTGTGTCATCAGCGAACTTGGAGACTAGTCCTTCAAGTCCTGCGTCCAAATCATTAATGAAGATACTGAAGAGCACTGTCCCCAAGATGGACCCCTGAGGAACCTCACTAGTGACTGGTTGTCAGCCTGATGTAACCCCATTTACTCTAACTCTTTGAGCCCTACCCACCACCCAATTGTTTACCCATTGCATTATGTGTTGATCCAGCTGTATGCTGGATAGGAAGAGGAGAAAAGTAGCCTTTGTTTTCCCAGCCCTTCCTCAGCCAGATACTACGTGTAGCAGGGTATCGCTACGGGTATGTGTAGCACAGTATACTATGGGTCTGATCGCTTGCTTTTTTTACTCTCTGAAGAGTGTCATGCAAAATTACAGTGCTGTATAAATAGTTACTAAAATAAAAAATAATAATGCCACCAAAACTTCCCACAGTGTTGTGTTTCTGTTTCCTTGGTTTACATAACCGCCTGGTTCCTCAAAAACATCCTCCAAAAGTTGCTGTTTTTTTCTGCCAGTCTAATATATACAATTATTTCTCTGAAAAGCTGAAATGCTCTGGTTTAGGCAGTAAAATGAGATGTTAGCTCAGTAAGTTTTAGAAACAGCAGCAATGCAATTAACTATAATTATTCTTTATAGGAAATAAATGCATCTTTATCATTCTTGGAGAAAACTGAAAAATTGCATAGTTGAAATGATTTCTCACTCTGAACAAAGCCATTTTCTTCTGTGACATGTCCACTGTGTACACCTGGGTGATAAAAGACAGAAAACACTGGCCCATGTGCACAGGCAAAGCAGGTCACAGCATCACCTCCCCTTGTCCTCAGCCTGTAAGCACACACTGTGCATCCTCGGAGCCTCCCGGCCATGGGCTCACATACGTCTAGTTTTGCTTACAGTTTCTCTCAAGAAAGAAAAGGTATTTGAACACATTTATCTCTTCCCCCTCTCTCTTACTCTCACAGACACAGATGTATATGCATGCATACGTATGCACACACATACAAAACATTCACCCCTACCTTATTCCTGAGTTTAGTGTCAAAATGCTGTTGAAACACATTATTAGGGCACATTTTTCTATCTGAAACTGGCTAGATTTTTCCCTAACAGCTGCACTCTAGATTTTAATTAAATAATACCAGTTGCGCCCTATTTAACTAAGCCAGCACATCTTCCTTATGTTCGAGTATATTAATTTCATTTCTTTCTTTCTTTTTTTTTTTTTTTAATGAATAGGTTTGTATTTTGATCTGTAGCTCTCTACAGCTAAGAAAACCTTCAAATCAGTGTAACATAACACAGGCATAGGCAGGGGCATTTTTTTGCCATGGCAAATCTTGGACACATTTTTAGCAGGCTTAATTTAAGCCAACAAACTTGTCCCTGGAAAACAAACACAGGGGTAGTCAAACTCTTTGTGCCTTTGGCTCTCTGATTTGCTGCTGCAAACCTACAGGCAACAAGCTGAAGGCCACCTTCCTATGCATGTTCCCCTCAGACCATAAAAAGCAATTAGCCTTTGGAGTCCCCACCTCTGTTGTTGATGCTATTTAATCAAAGAGGGTTTTTAGGGAAATTGAATATCTACAGTGTTTGGGTATAGCGATAAATAAAAATTCGTAATGTATCCCCCACCCACTCAGAAGCTCAGCATCTGCAAACCACCCTATAAAGGAGACAAAATAAAGGTGTATTATCATCTTTGATATTTGTGAATGACACCTGGGAAAGGTCTTGTTCAAGTCAACGATAATGGGAGGCTGAGCAACTCCTTCCTTCTGGTAGATACTATAATATCTGGTATATAGTTTGTTTTTACTTCATGCCTTTTACCTGCGAAAAGTAGGTCTTGATATGTTTGCCTCCTAAAAACTACTGGTGAGGAATCAAAAAGCCCAGAGAGAGTAGGAGCAGGCCAACAAAATTGTTGTTTTAAGGGAATAAGAACTCCCTTCAGCCTTAACCCAGTGAAGATCTTCTTGCTCCTTAAGAGGACACACAGAGTGGCTGTTGACATAGCAGCCTGCAGAGGTTTGGAACATGCCCCCGTGAGCTGCACCTCTTCTACATCGCCTGTGTCCCACATTCCATCGCCAATTGCCATCAAGTCAGATGAGATCTACATTATGAACAGGAAATAGTACCTGTAAAATAAACTGAAGTGGGAACACATCTAGAAAGCTGTGCAAGTTGGTGGGACTAGCCCAGCTGTGCGCCTGTACGATTTATAACAAGAAAAGCAGGGTGCACTTTCTGTGACACTTTATTACTGCCTTGTCCTTGGAGGTGGCAAATGACTTTTCTGTCATAATTATCATATACACCACTATAGGAATAAATGGAGCATGCGGAGTGTGCTACCCAGAACCTGCAGGGTGGAAACAGACCCCTTGTTGGGCTGGGTGGAGGCAGTGGAGAACAGAAGCTATTACATACCAACAGGTACCTATAAGAGCAGCCATACCTAAGTCTGTAACTTTAAGACAAATAAAATGTATACATTTGCATCCACAGGGAAGAATTCTGCTATTTCTGAAAGAGCTGTGAAGATTGTCTCAGACACTGCACAATTTGTCTCCATGATACTATGCTTCCAGTGTCATGTACAGTACATCCTATCTGTCATCAAAGTCCATCTCAGTGGCTGCTTGACATGGCCCTAATCAAGACAGATATAAACCCCAGTAACAAAGGCATTGCTGCCCCCAAAGCAAAGTTGACACAATTGGCTGGTATGTTTATTTAAATGGCTCATATCTATCCTGTTAGCACATTCCAAATCAAAGTCCACATTGTTTATTTTAAAGTGAATTTTAGTCTCCCACTCTCCTTTGTTTATGACTGTCTGTGTTTCTGACAGCTGACAAAGGGCACGCTGAAGATTTACAGTATCCGCAGCAGGCTGTGTGGTGCAGTGGGGCTTTCCCCACATAATTTTGTTCTATGTGCCTCAGCCATAGAGAAAACTCCCCATCGAGCAGCCCCAGTGAGAGCTGAGTCCCACGGTGAGGACTGCTTGCCTTGCCCTGGTATTGTTTTTCCTTTCACTGTGGGCAATTTGCTTGATGTCAAAGCCTAGCGAAAGTGACCCTGGGAGAACCTGAAGTCCTTCCTCAGGTGGAGTGCATGGGAACAGGGGCGGTACTGGCTTCAGTGTGCTTCACGCCCAGCCCAACTGCATAGTTTCTATGCCCATTAACTCTGAAATCAGGCAAAACGGTCACATGGCTTTAAGTGGGAGTAAAATCTGCTGTACCATATAGGCTCTGTTTATTTATACCAGAGTAATTTCACTGCCTTCTTACTGCTGTAACTCTGAAGAGAGACAGCCTAGAGACTCCTGCTTTTGCAAGCCCAAATCCTATCTTCTTTGGCAGGATGCTCTCTTACACACCAACTGGAATGGAGTAAGGACAGATGGAACAGAGTCCCTGAACTGAAATACCCAGAATCTTTGGCTCCAGATCAAAAATTTATCATTTTTGACCATCTTTGGTCAATATGCCTCACAGTTCCCCAGTAGTGTCGTGACATGGGGATCTATGTTGTTCAACAACTTCATATTTTTCCTTCATCATTAGAAACTTGGTGTTCAAAACCCTTGTGAGATGGCTAAGGCAGCATCATATTCTCTTTCAACTGCACACATGCCAAGAGGGAAAGCTACACATTTGCAATGCTTACACATCATGTCATATCACCTTTTACAGAAATCCTCACTAAGACTATCAACACCAGGGTGAAGAAATACATAAGTGAGCTACCTGCAGCTGAGAACCGCACAGAGAGAGTCCTGGTGTAATTCTTGACTGTCCCCAAGCACCCCTGGTTAAAATGTGTTAGGCATATGTCATGTCCTTTGTAACTTCCAGCTCTCGGTAAATAAGATTCATGTTCTCTGCCTTTACTCTGCAAAATGTTCACTTATAGATCTAATATACAGTAGCTTCGGACAAAGAGACACTTGTTGCTTGGTTAGACATATGACCTGACAAAAGGTAAGAAAAAAAATAGAAAGACTCCCCCCCAAAAAAGCCCTAAGGAGAACAAAAGAAATATGCCAAGAGAAAATATGACACACATACTTTATACATGTTTAATTTCTGTTGTTTTGGTTGGAAAACAGCTGCAGGTGTCCTCTAATTATATCACCATTTTCACAAATATCAACTGTCATATTTAATTTGTTACATTTACCATCCAGCGTCCTCAAACAGCACACTTCTTTCATTACGCATTTAGTGCCAGAGTTTCTAACATTCAAGCTAACTTTCAAGCTAGTCAATTAATGCATTATTTACAAGTGAAATGTTATTAAAAACAGATTCTTAATTTACTAATGATTTAGTAGACCCCAGGCAATATTCCAATTTGTTTTTATTGAAATTGGAAGAACACTTAGAACAAAGGGGAAAGTAATGTCAAGGATATTTTGGCCTATTCATCTGTGCTGTACTTTCTGTGGTATTATGTCTACCCCTACATCTTCCCTCCCTTTTTTATATTGTATTTTTAATACATAACCTAACCAGTTGCAGCATGATTGAGGGGAAAGGTCTATGAAAAATGAAAAACAGCACAAACACTATTGTGAGTTTTGTTTTTAAAAAGCACCAGGACAGTCTAGGAATGACTCAATACACATGTTCAACCATACAATACAGCATATTTGATTTACAGCGCTGTTCTAGCAGCACAGCAGGTTAAGAGAAGGTTAGAAGTCAAGGGAAATTAAATGTTATTAGCATTCCACCATTGTTGTGCTGTACAAAAGTGAGTGGGATGTAACTTTCAAATGCATTTTTTTAAACTCAAATTTGTTTCTGAGGCTTTTAGCTTGTCAGAAACTTTTATGAGCACGGTGTGCGCTGCTTTGTCCTTCCCCATTTTTTGCTCATTTTCCTCTCCTATCTGTGCTTGTTCAGGATGTTCATTAAGACTAATCCCACTCCTACCTTTCTCTCTTTGCCAAACTGGCACTACCTACAATAACACTGTTGTCATTAAAATGTTGACATTCACCGTTTAGGGGCCACTTAATACAGGAAATATCTGCTATTCAGTGGCAATACTAATCAGTCGCAAACACTAAGCATCAACATTTGAATGGTGACTGTGATAGCTTCAAGATACTTACTTCTTTGTTTTTGTTTTCATGTGGGAATAAACAAAACCGAAGCAGGAATTCACGATGCGGTGTGCCTTTTACTCCCCACATGGTGGTTTACCACCACAGATATGCCCAAACCATGCAGCTTCAGTTTGGCTTTAAGGGCAAGGTGGGGGTTGCCTAGTTCGGGGCTCTGGCACTCACATGTCTGTGAACACCTCAGACCCAGGTGTGGACATCTTCACTGGGAGATCTACGTGTGGGTAAGGAGGCTGGGGCAGGGAATGTCTAATTTAGGCATAGCGCTCCAGGATTTTGGTGAGCTAATAAGGAGGCTAATCAGTCTTTTCAGAGAGCATATAGGGCTCCAGGTCTGGTTGTTTTGACCCACATAAAGCCTGAATCAGAAGAAACTTTGTATCTGTGGGTAAAATACTACCACACCTACCTAAATGAGAGCCAATACATATAGGTCTACACCACTACTACCTCCCTTAAAGTGACAGGAGAGGCAAAGCTGAAGCCTCTCTGTGCCTCAGACTGTCATTTGTAAAACAGGGATAGCATTGTTGCTTTACCTCGCAAAGCTGGTACAAAGATAAAGTCAGTAAATATCTGGGACGATATCCTTTATGATGACAACAGGACTTACACAAATCAGGCAGATAGATCTGTACCTTCCCCTACTAATCCCTGGTGTATTGGAAGACCACCTGTATCGCCAACTCTTAGGTTTGGGTGTGAAGTCAGATGTACCAGGCCTGACCCATGAGATGACCCTTTACTGACAGTGCCATAAGAGCTGCAATCCCTGCCCTCTCACCAAGCTCCCCCGGTCCCTGTAGGTTACTGGGTGCCCAACATAGCACCAGTTTCAATGTACAGGGGCCAGATTGGCTGTGCACGGCCCTCTTGAGCGCCTTGTGGCCAAGCCTTCTGCTGTACTTGCTCCTAACCACCTGAGGTTCATTCTTTGTGAAGGCTCCTGCAAAGCTACAGCCATTATCAGAGCTTTGACACCTTGTCTACCTCACCAAAGCTTCCGACAGCCAGTGCTAACCCGATCCTCAAACGTGGCTGGTTCAGAGGAGGGAGAAGAGCCTCCTGCCAGCATCAACCCAGCTAGTTTAGCTTAGGTGGAGGAAGTAGAGGCTCTGGATTTACAAGTCCCTGGTCTCACTTCTGCTGATGAGCTGTTGTGCTGGATCATTGCAAAAGAAGTAATCAGAAAGTTTCAGACTTTGCAAACTAATGCTGTGTTTATTCCACTTCCCAATCATTCCTCTCTACTATCTGTGTTTCACATACCGTGAAACTGCACTACACTGTGCAATTGAATTAGTTGTACAGTGACTCAAAGGCATTAAACAATGACTTTGATATTTTAAGTACTGTCTAGGAGGGATTTTTAATTCCTTCCTCATAATGAAACAAGCGACACAAGAAAAAACCCCACAGTTACACAACCCTGAAACATTGATTTTCTTTTCCACCTTGGGTAGACCCCTCTGACACAGCAGAACAAAAAATGTCCTTAAAGCCTTCAGCTTGTTAGTAGCAGAATAAAAATAAAACAAAGCATTGACACACAATTTTAATGCCACTCAGTAACATGAGAAATAAGTCCCTATTCTTATTCCACCTTCTAAGTCCACAGTATGTACTAGGAAGGAGAATCCTATGGGAACTTTCCAGATGCTGTTGAGTCTATGAGTAGAGATGTCCATCCTCCTCCAGCTGCAGCTACATCTGCTGAAATGGCCACTGCCCCAGATATGGGGCTAGTTTAGCAAAGCCCTGGTAATTTAAACTGTCCAGGTTAAACAATTCATTGTGATTGAGACAGGTTAGGGGAGTGCCCACACAAACAAGCTTAGCTGGCAGCTTGGAAGATGCTAACTTTTGGCAAAGGAGTGGTGACAAGCTGCTGGAAGGAAGACAGCCCCACTGCTGGCACGTCTACAGCTGGAAGAGGATATACACCGAGCCTGAACCCCCTGCTAGCTCCCCTAGAAATCTGGGAAGAGGGAAAAGAGGAGGCTGTGCTTGCGCTTACTTGGTCAGCAGGATCCCCGGGGTGGCACTGCAGCAAACAGCTGCTGCATGGACCATGGGGCTGAGGGGGACCCCAAAATGCCACCCTCACCCCATAGACAGCAAGGGGATCGGCTGCCACTATGGCCCGAACCACACCAAAGGAAAGCCAGTTCTGCCATTGACAAAAGACTCTCCAGACGTGTTCTTGCTGGAGACTGTGCTGGAAGTGGGGGCGGAAAGAGGGAAAAATGGATGAAGAAATGCTGTGGAACTACTGGCATTAGCTGCTAACAGCACAGGGCCAGGCACCTAAGTGATGACTCACATCTAACAATAAATACATGAATAGTTGTTGAAAGCTTGTTTGACTTTCACTAAGGGGTTTAAGCAAACATTTGTTTGTTCATTAAACTTGAGCAACACTTTTATGGCAGGAGATGCATTAAACCTTAACATATATCTGCAACCCAAGATATTTGGTTGTTTTACAAGATTAAGACACAAAGCAAGGCACACTGTTGTACACAGAATGGCCTTGAAATACCTGTAATGGAGTGAGATACAGTTATTAGACACTGGCACTGTGAATCTTCATTGTCTTGAAGGTTAGTTGGGACTCCATACCTCTGAAGATAAAGCCTTAAAGGGCCCGGTTCTGCTGCTGCTTGTGTGCCTGCATCAACTTTCAGATTCCCTGGCTAGTTTTAAAAAGCAGATGAATGAAATCTGCTTTATGAATTAAATTATACCGGTATGTATGGGAAAGTCATTCCCTGTTACAGCTGGTGCTGCAGAGCATGTACCATCGCTCACAAACTCCTCAGGACAGATCACAGCACAGACGGCTCCTGTTCTGCATTTGGAAATGTAATTCGAGCAGCAAACCCCTTCCCCAAATATCCTGAGCTGACAGCACCACAGCCACACAACTTTTTGTGTTAAAGATTGCTGTGGTATCAGATGGCATGGCAAAGAAGCACCCATCAGATTCCGGAAGGGGTCTGTGTGTGGGCAACGCCATCCTTAGCCCTTTTGTGCTCACTGGAGCCTGGGCCAGCTGCCTGTTGGCCTGTGTCCTGCCCCAAGGTAGAGCAGCTGGCAGGCTGCGCTCAGGTCACTCCTCGAGCTCTGACTCAGGAGTTGTTATGGCAGCTGGAAATCAGGAAGACCTATCATGCCTCTTTTGGTGGTTGCAGGAAGAGGGTAGTCTGAAGTCATTAAGAAGGGCTCCCATCCTTTAGGGCTGCTTTTGTAAGATTTATGCTAATACGGTGTTCCAGCAAAAAATGAGCTTGGATCTATATATATTTTTCAACCTACAAAACAGATTGGGAAGATGTGTAACCAATCCTCAGTGATGTAACACTGACTTCAGTATAACTATCCTGATTTATACCTATCAAAACATAACTATTCTCAAGTGAACAAGTTACATTTCGCCTCCTCTCTCTGGGTAGTTTTTTCCTGTGAGCAGTGCTGCATAGTATAATGTTAGATGTGATGAGGGTCAGCAGTAACATAATCACAGACCTGAGGTCTCCAATTTATGCGCCTCTGTGTCTTCACCTCATCTCACCAAATGGTAACATAAAAGGTTACGACGTGCAAAGCAAAAAGCCCAAGTTGTTAACTTCCTGAACTTGAAAACATTACATTCCTAAAATGATTGCAAGCATGACATACTTGACATCCTATGCAGCTGATGTGAATAGAAGATGTCATGCAAATATTTCACAAAATCGTGGCATTATTATCATAATAACCTTACGCTTGTATTTTGTATGACAATGAAACCTGTACATTACTTGAATTGGTATAATTCATTTCAATATTTTGGATGTACACTAGTGACACTGAAGAAAAATTCTGTTTGGAGGGATATGATGACCAGTATCTTTCAACATCCCTGTGCACCCATGGCAGTGAAGAAATGGGTTTTGTCACTGAAGCCACTGAACACAGACTGACTATTTCTCTCTGCCTTTCTAGATAGAAAACCTGTTCAAAATCAGTCCATAATCACCATGTTCTCCTGCAGTCTTGGTATGTGCAAATCTGGTGTGGAAGAGAGATCTGACCACACTGTATGTCCTGCTGACTTCATCACCATTAATACTTAGGGTGGCCACAAACCTTGTGGTGAGAAATTGCAAGAAATTTCATAGAATGAAAATAACTGTTAGCATAAGAGAATTCTAGATGGTCTCAACCAGATGTTTCAATCTAGTGTTACATGCTGTGGAAGCACAGAAGAAACTTTCACTGAAAGCTGACAACATCAGTCAGGCGTATCACTTCCCTTCGGAGCTGTGATACGAGGACCATCCATAATAGGCCATACCAACTTCAGAAGGTTTGGGACTGCAAATTCTTTTGTGGCTCTTCTGTATTATAGCTACTAGTGCTAATTTTTGTAGCTTGTAAAGCACAAAGAATGATACGTTGTGGTAAGAAAAGAGGAAAAAAGAGGAGCTCTCCCTTTTCCACACTTGAATACAACTGCAAAATGTGCAAGTCTCAGAAAGTAAACCATCCTGAAAAAGAACTTCTGCTCATTAAAGACATAACAACCTCTTGCATTCCCTTTTCCACCTTCTCTTGCTTCTTATTATATGCAGCTGCATGTCTCTAAACATCTTCCCTTGAACCTCTGATTCCTCCTTCTTAATGACATTCCCCCTGCCTCGAACTTTCTCTAGAGGTGAACCCAAGGCACCCTTTAGGGCTGAATAATCCTGAACTTGATAAACATGGATTTGCATTGAAATGTATAGCACTGGGCACTTCCGCTTTGCTCTTGCAAACATGACAGCCAACTCCATCACTCAGTAAGGTCAACCATTATCTCTTCATTTCCTGACTGGACAAGAACTTTTCTCTGCCTTGAATGATGCTGCTGTAGATATTCAATAGCTGTGGCAGTCTTTCCTCAGGCCCAGCAGTTAAACCCTATACATGCTCGGAGATGAATTCTACACAGAGGTGCAAAGTCTTAAGATACAAAAATCCGGAATTCACTCCTAGACAGCATTTGGTAGGTGAGCTGATAACTACCTCATTGCTCTGACACCAGGGAGAACTGGGATGTGCTGGTTAGGAGAAATTGAAGCAGTATAGGTGAAGACTGCAAGGAGAGGCTCCTGCTTCAGTAGGAGGACTGCACTCAATTTGTTGTGCAGTTACAAGAAAAGAGGAGCAGAGCGGCTTTTAGGGAGAGCCTAAAACTTGGAAAAAAAGGCAACCTAGAAAAATGCAGATGTTTTCCTGAAGGAAGGAGAGCCCAAGCCATAGTATTTGGATGAAGATCTGAAATTCTCCAAGTTTGAGAGTGTTTGGATGTTAGAT
Source organism: Nyctibius grandis (assembly GCF_013368605.1). Lineage (NCBI taxonomy): Eukaryota > Metazoa > Chordata > Aves > Nyctibiiformes > Nyctibiidae > Nyctibius > Nyctibius grandis. The sequence goes on along the minus strand of NC_090665.1, from coordinate 33,057,830 downwards.
GTTTGTCTCATCTTCATTGCTTTTCTGACTCAAAATATATTGATGCTTCCTAAAAAGTAGTCCAGCTGGGCCCTGCTAGAAGCAGATTCTCAAATGCATAGTTTAAAAGCTGAAATGGCAATATTTAGAAACAGTCTGAGGAGGCTGCAGGCATGTCTCAACAGAGAACAGGACAGGGTCTTAGCAAGCCTGAATCCTGTGAAGGACTGTAGGAGGGCAAGCTATGAGATGGTCAGGCACTGTACCAAGTTAACTCTGCTACACCCACTTGCTTGTCATTTGCTTTGAAACTCAAGAAAAAAGGACTAATAGCTGAACAGGGGAACTCAGTCACCCAAACAGGGGAGCAGCCTCCTCCACTGGACTGTCATTCTTTTTTTCTTTTTGGTTTTGATGCCATTTAGCATTTAAACAGGTGGCATTTGAGTGGAATCAGTTTCTCCAAACACTGTATCGTATATATTGAGTACCAAAAAGTTATTTCAAGGGCTGTGTTGCTATGTGATTGCAGAAACAGCAGTGCAGGGAGAAATGTCACCAATAAGAGCCTTTGGAAAATAGAAAACATTCAGTTGTTGTGAGATTACTTTTCTCTTTCTGTTTTCATTGTTTAGAAACATATAAAACAACAGTTGTTTATATCTGCACTTTTGATAGGTTGTGGGACTCACACTGTGATTACAGCAAAAATATCAAAGAGGGAAAACATACATAACCCATGGTTAGGATTAAATGTGGGTCGCAAATAATCAGTGTTTACAGCACATTTAACCTGGGTGCAGTACAGTTTTTTCAGATTTTATTTAAGGCTGAATATCCAGTGTTGTGTTTGTAGTAGTAAGTGCACCATGATATCAGCAAGGACAGGACTTGCCTGCTGAATGCCAAACAAGAGTTTTGCTGAGCTCAACAGTCTGGAAGTTCACAAAACAAGAAGCATTTCTTGCCATAATTAAACTGCAAAAAGCATTTGCTTAAAGAAAAAAAAGGTTTAATTACAATTGGCGTTTCTAATCCCAGTGCTAGAGGCAGTTGTCTTACTGAAAATTGATGGCCTTCACGGCACTGGCAATAGACAAACCCAGTGGAAAAGCCCATAAACAAGTTTCTAGGCGAATTTAATATTGGTTTAACCACTGGAGAAAGCATTTTGGTTGTTACTCTATTATTAAAACAGGTTGGAAACAGATTCACACACTTTCCTCTGCTGAGTTAATTGTCATATGGTTGGCATCACAGACAACATCATTTTTCAGCAACATGACCACCTCCAGCACTAAGCACACAAATGCCAATTGTATCCAAAAACGGCTTCTCAGTTCAACTACCCATAAGAAAATTTTGTAGTTTATTTGTGATGAAAGACAATTCTTTTCTAAGAACAATAGAACTATTGGTCTGAGCAAAAGAAATGAAGCTGGGAACCAGCTTTTCAGCTCCATTTGAATTGTCAAATAGACTACTGAGCACTTACTGGTAGGCAAACTTAGGCCCTGTTTGAAGGCTATGAATATTAGAACTTACTCCATGCTGCACATCAAAAAACCTATGCCTGGGCAGGGCTGATGAGCACTTATACTGAATTGCCAGCTCCAAAATGTACACAAACGAATGCTGTGGCTAAACTGCGTGCCGCTCTGCTGCCCTCGGCTTCAGCCCCAAAGGTGGCTCCCGGCAGTCTCTGCTGGGGCTCCGACACCAGAGGCTGCAGGTCAGGCACTCTGGATGTCAACTCCGAGTAAAACCATTTCCGTAGCCCAAAGTCCTGACAAAGAGTCTAAAAAAGAGGCCTTGAGCCTATGAGTACACTCAATATGCAGCCAGTATTAAAGAAAAGATTATTCGGTATTCTGCAGTATCCATCTGTGGGATTCTAGGTGCTGACCAGAATAAACATGGGTGACAATTTTCATCTTTACATTTATAGCTTTCTTCCTTGTGCTAGAGATCTAATCAGGACTGAAACGAATAAGACGTGACGCAATATATTGGATACATATGCATCTGATACAGCCTGATTAATTACACAGGGTGAAGAGGTTTGTGCATAGAAAGACTCTCCCCAGTGCTCATGTTGGCTCCCCTCTTCATGGGCTGTACTCAGTGGCTCTCTGTTGGAAAGCACTGCGGCACCGAGCTAAGGCTGTGTTCAGCATAGGACAGAGCCCAGCGTGCACTGCAGGCGGGGAGGAAGGGCAGAGAGGACTGGCAGATCCCTAATGGCATCTCCATACGTTCCCCATCTCAACTTTTGTATCTGAGGGCTGTTATTTGATCTTTGGCTATCAATTAAAAAAAATAGAGAATCTGAGTAAAATCGTTATTGTCTTTTATACTGACTACTGGGCCAAGGCAGGTAATTGGGATGTTTTTTGGCCTCACCCATTGGGTGTAACATAAAACATATAGTGTAAATATATGGACTATTTTACATTTTAAGCAAATTTGCTGACGTGGTGCTCTCACAAATTAAGAAGCAATATCTGTACTAATCGTAATTCCTACAGAACACATTTCCAAATGAGACACACGTGTAGGGTTTTATCCAATCTGGCAATGGAACCAATCATACCTGAGTTACCTGGCCAGTAACAGCTGAGCAATCGGATAATGTGATGGATTAACATTTCTTAGAAGAGATTTGGCTAAACAAACGTGAATGGCAAAAAGACACAAGGCAATGTAATCAGCCCACAGTCATGCTCTCCGAGACAAACGAACGAATAAATTACTCATGGCCTAGTTGTAATCTACTACTGATCTTGGCTGGATTTGGACAAGTACTGTAGCCTAAAACTGACCTACTTTGGGAGAGAATCAGAGAGGTGAGGCCTCTATGTCCTGTTACCAACCCCTCAGGACAACAGTCTCCCTTTTTAATGTTTTATATATGTTTTAAAGAAGTGCAGTGCCTGGAGCCTAGTATACAGAAATAGTTCTACCGTAACATGCCAGGGAGTGTGTTTGATAAAGAAAAAATAACATACACAAGGAAGCAGTTTTCACTTGTGGGCTTCTGAGGTTCACTGTAAACTGCAATAAGGAAAATATATGAAAAACCAGCTTAGTTTATACCCTCAGCTGATGTAAACAGGTGTAACATCACTGCTGCTCCAACTCATAATTCAGAAGACCACCGCTTCCACACCTTTAAAGCTCTGATACTAGCCCAAGTGTTATTTTAAACACCTTAATTTACAACACTTCTCCACATCGATTTTGGGTTTGCTACAAACACTATAATTTCTGCCCAGAATTTCTACAGAGAATTTCTACTGAGGGGCTAATCTTGACCTGGGAGGGCTCTTAGCTACATGCATTTGAACTTCTCTGTTCAAACGAATTAAACTGGATCAAGCACATCCTGCAAATTGCTTGCAGGGGTGGTTCTGCTGCCAGGGAACTGCTCTGCTGCATTGCAAGAGTCATGGCCCCTCTGCCTTGACACTTGGAGACAATTTATACTGTCTGTTTCACCCTTGGAAAGACTCACAGATGGACTGCATGATACCCCATATTAGTTTTATGATAAATGGATATCATGGTTGTGCTACAGTAAATGATATACTGCTTCCAAGGACAGAAGAGCTTCTGTAAGGTGCACCTACCACTCAGCCCTTTTCACTTTTGTTCATCTTCTTTTTTGTTTTAGTTTTGATTTCTTTTCTCTTTTTCTGTCTTGGTTCACTCTGTGATCTTAACCTTCCAGAGCTTTGGGATCTCTTATTTCTGTGGATTCCATTACTTCTTTTGCTTGTTTTGTAGATAACTTATTGCAATCTTTATACTTGAAAATGTGCAAAGCAGCTTTTAGGCCTTTGGGTAGTTCTTCACTATGACTTTGGGATCAAAATGGTCTCACACAGTTCGTCACTAGCTCCACTTCACTTAATACCTCCACCTGACTTTCAGGCTCTGCTTTGTATCTTGTTTAGTGGCATTTTTATGTCCATAAAGAAGGCATAAATGCTTTTTCAGGAGATCTGACAGCTTTTCACTTAGGGACACGTGACAACTCAAAGGGAAAGCAATACAAAATCACGCATTAATCCCATGGGAAGAGCCTGTTCACCAGGCTCTGAACCAAAGAGTATAGCACAGCCTGGCTCATCAATCACAGAATCACAGAATCACAGAATGTTAGGGATTGGAAGGGACCTCGAAAGATCATCTAGTCCAATCCCCCTGCCAGGGCAGGATTGCCTAGACCATATCACACAGGAACGCGTCCAGGCGGGTTTTGAATGTCTCCAGAGAAGGAGACTCCACAACCTCTCTGGGCAGCCTGTTCCAGTGTTCAGTCACCCTTACAGTAAAGAAGTTTTTCCTCATATTTATGTGGAACCTCCTGTGCTCCAGCTTGCACCCATTGCCCCTTGTCCTGTCAAGGGATGTCACTGAGAAGAGCCTGGCTCCATCCTCTTGACACTTGCCCTTTACATATTTATAAACATTAATGAGGTCACCCCTCAGTCTCCTCTTCTCTAAGCTAAAGAGACCCAGCTCCCTCAGCCTCTCCTCATAAGGGAGATGTTCCACTCCCTTAATCATCTTCGTGGCTCTGCGCTGGACTCTCTCTAGCAGTTCCCTGTCCTTCTTGAACTGAGGGGCCCAGAACTGGACACAATACTCCAGATGCGGCCTCACCAGGGCAGAGTAGAGGGGGAGGAGAACCTCTCTCGACCTGCTGACCACACCCCTTCTAATACACCCCAGGATGCCATTGGCCTTCTTGGCCACAAGGGCACACTGCTGGCTCATGGTCATCCTGTTGTCCACTAGGACCCCCAGGTCCCTTTCCCCTACGCTGGTCTCCAACAGCTCTGTCCCCAACTTGTACTGGTACATGGGGTTGTTCTTGCCCAGATGCAGGACTCTACACTTGCCCTTGTTATATTTCATTAAATTTCTCCCCGCCCAACTCTCCAGCCTGTCCAGGTCTCTCTGAATGGCTGCGCAGCCTTCCGTTGTGTCAGCCACTCCTCCCAGTTTTGTGTCATCAGTGAACTTGCTGACAGCACACTCTAATCCCTCATCCAAGTCATTAGTGAATATATTGAATAGAACTGGTCCCAGAACCGACCCTTGAGGGACTCCACTAGACACAGGCCTCCAACTGGACTCTGTCCCATTGACCACCACTCTCTGGCTTCTTTCCTTCAGCCAGTTCACAATCCACCTCACTACCTGATCATCCAGACCACACTTCCTCAGTTTAGCTGCGAGGATGCTGTGGGAGACCGTGTCAAACGCCTTACTGAAATCGAGATAGACCACATCCACAGCTTTACCATCATCTATCCACCGGGTTACATCCTCATAAAAGGCTATCAAGTTGGTTGAGCAAGACTTCCCGTTGGTGAAGCCATGCTGAGTGCCCCTAATGATCCCCCTATCCTTGATGTGCCTAGAGACAGCACCAAGAACAAGTTGCTCCATCACCTTTCCGGGGATGGAGGTGAGGCTGAGTGGTCTATAGTTACCCGGGTCCTCCTTCCTGCCCTTTTTGAAGACTGGAGTGACATTCGCTTTCCTCCAGTCCTCAGGCACCTCTCCCGTTGCCCACGACTTAGCAAAGATGATGGAGAGTGGCCTAGCAATGACTTCCGCCAGCTCCCTCAGCACCCGCGGGTGCATCCCATCAGGGCCCATGGATTTATGGACATCCAGATTGCTTAATTGGTCCCTGACCCAGCCCTCATCAACCAAGACAGATTCCTCTTCTATCCTGACTTCTTCTGGGGCCTCAGGGGTCCGGGGCTCCTCAGGACAGCCTCCAGCAGTATAGACAGAGGCAAAGAAGGCATTCAGTAACTCCGCCTTCTTTTTATCCTCTGTCTCCAGGACCCCCACCTCATTCATCAGTGGGCCTACATTGCCTCTAGTGTTGGCTTTACCTGCAATGTATTTGAAGAAGCCCTTTCTGTTGTCCTTGACCTCTCTTGCAAGGTTTAATTCCAAGGAGGCCTTAGCTTTCCTAGTTGCCTCCCTACATCCTCTGACAACAGACTTATATTCCTCCCAAGTGGCCAGCCCTTCCTTCCACGATCTGTACACCTTCTTCTTCCACTTGAGTTTGCCCAGCAGTTCCCTGTTCAACCATGCAGGTCTCCTGGTACCCTTCCTTGACTTCCTACCTGTTGGGATGCTCTGATCTTGAGCTCGGAAGAAGCAGTCCTTGAACGCTAACCAACTATCTTGGGCCCCCTTACCTTCTAGTACCCTGTCCCATGGGATTTCCCCTAGCAATTGCTTGAAAAGGCCAAAGTTGGCCCTCCTGAAGTTCAGGGTTGTGATTCTGCTAGCTATTCTGTTCCTGCCACATGAGATCCTGAACTCTACCATCTCATGGTCACTACAACCAAGGCTGCCCTCAACCTTCACCTCTTCAACCAGACCCTCCTTGTTAGTAAGGATCAGATCCAGCAGCGCTCCTCTCCTAGTTGGCTCCTCCACCATTTGCATCAGAAAGTTATCATCAATGCACTGGACGAACCTCCTGGACTGAGGATGGCTGGCTGAGTAGGCCTCCCAGCAAATATCAGGGTAGTTGAAATCCCCCACAACAACCAGGCCCTGTAATTGCGAGACTGCTCTCAGCTGCCTGTAGAAGGCCTCATCACCGTCCTCATCCTGATCCGGTGGCCTGTAATAGACACCCACAACAGTATCACCCCTGCCAGCCTGCCCCTTAATTCGCAGAAGCACAACAAGGAATAAACCTGACAATAACTTTAAACTCCTTCGTCTTTACTGAGGAAAGTGGCAGGAGTAGTAATGACTGTTCTTTCAAGCAGAACACGTAGCTCCTTGCATTAAGGAATAAAAATCCATTATCAAAATCAACCAATATGCATGCTTTTCCAAAGGATGTAGATGCCCAACAAAACTAGGTGAAGTCTGATATGGACAAAACAGAGCCCTTTCACTCCTCCCCCAGGTGGCGTGACGGTAATACATGGGAAAGGTTTATGTCGTAGGGGCAAAAGGGTTCTGGGACAGGAATTAGCAGGGCTCATTCGGAGAGCTTTAAACTAGATTCGAAGGGGGATGCGGTAGTAGCTGGGCTTGCACCACTGGGGCAACGCTCTAGTGTTGAGGCAGACCAGGAGGCCTCCCATCCCCCTGGGGTGAAATCGGTGTGCTCAGCTCGCTCCCTGAAATGCCTGTACACCAATGCACGCAGCATGGGGAATAAACAGGAGGAGCTGGAAATCCATGTTCGGTCGGGGGGCTATGATCTAGTGGCAATTACAGAGACTTGGTGGGACGCCTCGCATGACTGGAATGTGGTCATGGATGGCTATGTCTTGTTCAGGAAAGACAGGCCAGTAAGGAGAGGTGGTGGAGTTGCTCTTTATGTGAGTGAGCAGCTAGAATGTATTGAGTTCTGTCCAGGGGTGGATCAGGAGCGAGTTGAGAGTTTGTGGGTGCGAATTAAGGGGCAGGCTGGCAGGGGTGATACTGTTGTGGGTGTCTATTACAGGCCACCGGATCAGGATGAGGACGGTGATGAGGCCTTCTACAGGCAGCTGAGAGCAGTCTCGCAATTACAGGGCCTGGTTGTTGTGGGGGATTTCAACTACCCTGATATTTGCTGGGAGGCCTACTCAGCCAGCCATCCTCAGTCCAGGAGGTTCGTCCAGTGCATTGATGATAACTTTCTGATGCAAATGGTGGATGAGCCAATTAGGAGAGGAGCGTTACTGGATCTTATCCTCACTAACAAGGAGGGTCTGGTTGAAGAGGTGAAGGTTGAGGGCAGCCTTGGTTGTAGTGACCATGAGATGGTAGAGTTCAGGATCTCATGTGGCAGGAACAGAATAGCTAGCAGAATCACAACCCTGGACTTCAGGAGGGCCAACTTTGGCCTTTTCAAGCAATTGCTAGGGGAAATCCCATGGGACAGGGTACTAGAACGTAAGGGGGCCCAAGATAGTTGGTTAGCATTCAAGGACTGCTTCTTCCGAGCTCAAGATCAGATCATCCCAGCAGGTAGGAAGTCAAGGAAGGGTACCAGGAGACCTGCATGGTTGAACAGGGAACTGCTGGGCAAACTCAAGTGGAAGAAGAGGGTGAACAGATCATGGAAGGAAGGGCTGGCCACTTGGGAGGAATATAAGTCTGTTGTCAGAGGATGTAGGGAGGCAACTAGGAAAGCTAAGGCCTCCTTGGAATTAAACCTTGCAAGAGAGGTCAAGGACAACAGAAAGGGCTTCTTCAAATACATTGCAGGTAAATCCAACACTAGAGGCAATGTAGGCCCACTGATGAATGAGGTGGGGGTCCTGGAGACAGAGGATAAAAAGAAGGCGGAGTTACTGAATGCCTTCTTTGCCTCTGTCTATACTGCTGGAGGCTGTCCTGAGGAGCCCCGGACCCCTGAGGCCCCAGAAGAAGTCAGGATAGAAGAGGAATCTGTCTTGGTTGATGAGGGCTGGGTCAGGGACCAATTAAGCAATCTGGACGTCCATAAATCCATGGGCCCTGATGGGATGCACCCGCGGGTGCTGAGGGAGCTGGCGGAAGTCATTGCTAGGCCACTCTCCATCATCTTTGCTAAGTCGTGGGGAACAGGAGAGGTGCCTGAGGACTGGAGGAAAGCGAATGTCACTCCAGTCTTCAAAAAGGGCAAGAAGGAGGACCCGGGTAACTATAGGCCGGTCAGCCTCACCTCCATCCCTGGAAAGGTGATGGAACAACTTGTTCTTGGTGCTGTCTCTAGGCACATCAAGGATAGGGGGATCATTAGGGGCACTCAGCATGGCTTCACCAAGGGAAAGTCATGCTTAACCAACTTGATAGCCTTTTATGAGGATGTAACCCGGTGGATAGATGATGGTAAAGCTGTGGATGTGGTCTATCTCGATTTCAGTAAGGCGTTTGACACGGTCTCCCACAGCATCCTCGCAGCTAAACTGAGGAAGTGTGGTCTGGATGATCAGGTAGTGAGGTGGATTGTGAACTGGCTGAAGGAAAGAAGCCAGAGAGTGGTGGTCAATGGGACAGAGTCCAGTTGGAGGCCTGTGTCTAGCGGAGTCCCTCAAGGGTCGGTACTGGGACCAGTACTATTCAATATATTCATTAATGACTTGGATGAGGGAATAGAGTGCACTGTCAGCAAGTTCGCTGATGACACAAAACTGGGAGGAGTGGCTGACACAACGGAAGGCTGCGCAGCCATTCAGAGAGACCTGGACAGGCTGGAGAGTTGGGCGGGGAGAAATTTAATGAAATATAACAAGGGCAAGTGTAGAGTTCTGCATCTGGGCAAGAACAACCCCATGTACCAGTACAAGTTGGGGGCAGAGCTGTTGGAGAGCAGCGTAGGGGAAAGGGACCTGGGGGTCCTAGTGGACAGCAGGATGACCATGAGCCAGCAGTGTGCCCTTGTGGCCAAGAAGGCCAATGGCATCCTGGGGTGTATTAGAAGGGGTGTGGTCAGCAGGTCGAGAGAGGTTCTCCTCCCCCTCTACTCTGCCCTGCTGAGGCTGCATCTGGAATATTGTGTCCAGTTCTGGGCCCCTCAGTTCAAGAAGGACAGGGAACTGCTAGAGAGAGTCCAGCGCAGAGCCACGAAGATGATTAAGGGAGTGGAACATCTCCCTTATGAGGAGAGGCTGAGGGAGCTGGGTCTCTTTAGCTTAGAGAAGAGGAGACTGAGGGGTGACCTCATTAATATTTATAAATATGTAAAGGGCAAGTGTCATGAGGATGGAGCCAGGCTCTTCTCAGTGACATCCATTGACAGGACAAAGGGCAATGGGTGCAAGTTGGAACACAGGAGGTTCCACATAAATATGAGGAAAAACTTCTTTACGGTGAGGGTGACCGAACACTGGAACAGGCTGCCCAGAGAGGTTGTGGAGTCTCCTTCTCTGGAGACATTCAAAACCAGCCTGGACGCGTTCCTGTGTGATATGGTCTAGGCAATCCTGCTCCGGCAGGGGCATTGGACTAGATGATCTTTCGAGGTCCCTTCCAATCCCTAACATTCTGTGATTCTGTCTTTGGCAGCAGGCAGGGTGGGGCAGAAAAAAACCCCCACCCCATTCCTTCTCCTGGTCTACGATGAACTGTGCCAGCTTTGGGAGCCCCCTGTACCACCTGTACTGCACAGAGTAATTGCTGTTCATGAAACAACCTATGCCACAATCTCTGAGGCACACATTCTGCTCAGAAAGGGGATTTGCTGTTGTCCGCAGTCCCCTGATGCTGCCAGGCTGCCTGTAGCACAGCACATGGAAGGTGCTGAGTTTGTCATTCCTGTCTAGGATCAGAAGTGCCCCCAAAGTCTGCCAAAAGCAAATGAAGAGTTGGCAGAGCTTGGGGAGAGTGGAAGTTTATATGAATCACATCTTTATTTGTGAGAAGTTTGAGGAAGAACATGATGTCAGGTTAAAACATGTTCAGAAAGGAATGTAGCTTGCAGGACTAAACTGAAATTAATGTGTGCCTTTACAAACCCTGCTGCAGTTCTTGGCTCCTGTGACTGGAAAAGGGGAGTGAGGACAGTTCTAGAAATACAAAACTATAGTTCGAATGCTGCCAATTAACACTGTGGTGCACGTGTGGGAGAAATAAGAGGGGTGAATATTCAGAATTCTAAGAAACCCATACTAACATTTTTACTGCGATTTTACACATTTTTTTCTAACTACATTCAGACCGCAAGATGCTTGTACTGTTATTAATAAGCAGTAATGATCCAAAAAAGATTCATCTTACTAAATAAATTCCACTGCATTTTTCTGGCATTTCACAGCACAGGAAAGCTCCTACAGTTGCTGTCACCTTATCTGCTGGTAACTAAGAATACTTGTTGCCGATTTATGGATTCCTTTTTTTCTAAATAGTTGCAGAGAGAAAGAGAGGATGCTAGGGAAAGCTTCAGAGATAATTCTATAAGGAAATGACAAAAAGAGAGGGAGAAAAAGCATTCTCTTCATGAGAGACAATACAGTTTTCTCATTCAAATAAAGTTTTTTGTTCAAAGATAAAAGAAAGCAACTCTCAGATGCTATAACAGCATCACCTTGCACATGTACAGGATAGTATGCGTTTAGTCTCCTACAGAGAAAAGAAGCTGGAAAAGGTGCACGAGGCAGTTGCTTTTCCAATCTTCCATCATCAAATCACAAAGCAAAATCCAGGTGACAAAATCCCAGCCCAGTTATCTTTTCTACAGAATACTCTTTTATTAAGTAAAAATTTGTGCTTGCTTTTAAAAAAATTTTAAATCTGCAAAACGTTGGTTTTGAACGGCTTGCATGGAGCTATGGGAGTGCCCCTTTCCTAAATTTGTCCACATTAAACTTTGAAAAGGCTGATGTGGGAACGATCCATACAAAGAAGAGCCTGTGTTTCATTTTGCCCATAAATGGAACTGGATGCATGGCACTGGATTATGTGGAATGTGCATGGGATCCTGCTTACACAGCCTGTGCACAAACCCCAAATGTTTGCAGGCGCAGTTGAAAGCGAGCTCTGCTCAAAGCGGATGTTTCTCTTCTCTATGTAATGCTACAGGAATGCCAATCATATTAGTAATTTTACATCACAGGAGACTGGTATTACGTTAAAACTTTTCTGACATGAAGAACAGTCCTGGGATAAGATAATGGGCAGGATGCGTTTCAGAAAAGCACCTTTTATTCTCTAGTCCCCCTCTTTTTTTTACAGGTAGTATTGCTGAACTTATCATGCGGTAGTAGCTGGATGGCACATTAACGAGAACATTCATAATGCAGAAAACCTCACGTTGCTGAATACTGAAGTTACTGGTCTGAAAGGATCTGTTCCCAGAAAATCATAGTTATCTTTCCATTTACAGTCTGTCTAATTTTTTCATGGACCTTGGATTCAATTCTGACTTTGCTTAAATCATCCTTGCCTGTTTGACCTCAATCCTAGTTTACACCAATATCTCTGAAAGACTCATTCTCTCTAACTTGCATTATAGTTCAGCACAGTAGGTAATTTAAACTTCTTCTGATTTGATATAGATATGACTTAGTAGATGTGGCAACATGCTCTGCTACATTTCTTATAGCTGCACTGTTGTTTCTCCTAAAGCACAACATGTACAATAGTACCATCTAAATAATTAGTGCTATTATTGTTCTAAAATATCATTTGATTGGTGCATACATGTTAAGGTGAAGATTTCACCCTGAGCTCCTTAGCTCTTTATCTCCTTGACCAAGGAGCTAGGACACTAGGTGCAAGACCACTTCCACAGCAATACTCTCACATGAGCTGGGGAGGAACTAGTCATTTACTAAACAACATCCCACCATTGAACCCTCCTGGGTACTGTTCCAGGTTGCCTTGGAAGGCACCAGTGTGGATATTGCAAAGGAGGATAATATAAAATGGAGGTTTGAGAACTGCTCCAAGCAATCAAGCCCTTTTCCTCACTGCAGTTAAGGCTGACTAGAGGATCATTCTCATCCTCCTTAAATTGCTGCACAGGTGCTACAATGTCTGGTTTACAGCTACTCTGTCTTGCCCTCCTTGAGTGAACTATACCCTTTCCTGAAGTGCACCTGGGCTCACAGCAGTTGAGCACACAAAACCTCCTGTGAAAACTCCCAGCAAACAAACACTGTATACAGTAATCCAGAAGGAATAAACCTAACAGTTACTGCTTGATATTTGAACATCGTTTAATGAGTGCCCAGAATTCATCTGTAAATGCACATTGTTAATTTAGGGCCTGCTATTCATTAATTAGCGGCTTAGTGGCAAGTGCCATTGAGCTATCTGCAATGTTTAAGGTTACATCAAGCCCTAGTAAATGGCTTGCTGATAACAAGATGCATCCATCTTCATTACTTGGCCACTCCTGTCTGAGTTTGCTCTGCTTCCTGTAAGGGCTATGTCACTTGGAACTGAAGAATTAAACTTTTATCCAAACCAGATTCTGCACTTTCACCTCTTTTTATTCCTTGAGTAGTTCCAATTTATTTTACTTAAATGACACCGGATTACCTAACATGGAGAGGAGCAGTAACTTAACCTAAAACAGTCTGCAGATCTTTAGTTCTGGGATAGAGTGTTGCAGTGAGTTAACACTTATAGAAACCATTGCATTTATATTTCATCTGATACCAGTCTCAGTGTAAAGAAATAGTTTCTCATTTTTCTTCTCATAAAGTTACAGCTTAGATGGGATAAAAACCCAGAAAAATACAGGAAATTAATTTTAAATCTGAAGAATAAATATCCCTTTTTGTTAAAGTTTACTTTTGCAATGTTACACTCTCCAAATATATATCATCCAAGGCAATCATAATTCAAGCGAAATAATTCACAAACAGCATAAAGACATTTCCACGTAAATCCTCAGCTATACACATGTGTCTGTGTGTGTTCATCTGGAGCAAGATCGCTGCAGCTAGTCTTTCCCTGCTTTCTATTCAACATGCTCTATTTTGAGCAATAATGCTACTGCCTGGGTCTAGGGAGATGTAGCTGAACCCAATCATCAACTTCTTAAACTCACTGTTTTCCCTTAAAACTACAAGTATGAGAACTTAAAATAGGAAACCAACTTCTTTTGGCAGATGGTCTTTTAAAGTAGCTGCTGCCAGATACATGTAATGCTACCCGGCATGGTTGTTTAACACATTAGGGTGCTCACAGGTATAGCCTTTTGCTCTCATGAACCATAGTTCAATTTTAAGCATCGCTGCTTGGGATAGGTAATTGCAATCACAGTGGAAAGCAAGTTTCTGGATGTTCTCGCTCAAACTGTGTGTGTATGTAGGAAGGGAAGAGAAGGAGATTATGCTTATTGCAATGAGAGCTCAAGGGAGAGTACCAGAAAACTCTTATGCCATTGAGTTGGCACACTTATTACAGACTGGCAGTAGAGATGGCAGGTTTCACTGGGGATAACCCTTCCAGGGTGTTACTGCTTGGCGTGCGCACTGCCAGCTGGTTCAGAAAGTATATATACCTTTCTCACATGTAAGCACGTAAAGGAAATGCCAGCTGACTCGGGACAGGCAGATGTAGGGACTATGTCTATGGCCAGTGCAGCACTGAACTTGCTCAACCAGGCTGGTGATGCAAAGAGCGCACCATTGACTCTGTAGGTGTTGTACTGTGTGTGAGATATCCGTCCCCCATCCCTGCTATCTAAGACACACACAGCTACCAAATCATGGTGAATAGCAACTGTTACATTTACAATCAAATTCCAGGAGGGTTAGTTGTACTCATGTGTCATTCTTCTATTAGCCTGCATCTTCGTTAGATACTAAATGAGAAAATAAAATGGAAAGGGTGGGGAGAAAAGACAAAGCAGACATAAAGCTTGCTTTGTAACATTTAGACACAAAGTTATCTACATTATCCATGATTGAAACAGACACTCTTAAGCTGAGTATTTCTTAAATTTACCAGAAGGATGAGCTGGACTCTTGAGGTAAGTGCTCTTTGAAGCTAATGTGCTACTGTACAAAGAAAGTTTTTTTTTTTCCTTTGAAAAGATAAAGCTAATATTGTGGCGGCAGAGGCTACAATGCTGCCACTGAAATGGAGGTCAAAGCTGAAGGTTCTTTGCTAGCAGAAAGATAGAGAGAGGTATTTTAATTTTGTTTTTATTATTACTATTCAAACACAAATTCTGTTCTAGCATCCTAAGCTATACATGCAGGTCTCTGGATAGCAAATCACTCATCTGTCCAATTCCTATTATTCAATATTGCATTAAAAAAATCAGAGAAGGAAGAAGAAAAAACTTTGGGCATCCTCAGGTCAAGGCGACTTTTAAAAAGGTTAAAAGCTGTTCAGAAGGGTTACAGTACTCATGAAGGCAAATGAGATTATATTTAAAGACTGATGGAGAAAAAGCAATAATTGAGATAAAACGTTACTGTCTCAAAAAGGTTTAGACTGAGGAAATGCTGATATTAAAGCAAAGAAATTGAAAGACTTACAGATCAGCCATCACATCAAAGACAGCAGAGAATTTAATTAAATTTGCAACAATTATGTTTACTTTTAATGTTTACTAGGTTTTTTACTTTCTTCCATCATTGTTCAGTTAAATATTTTTGCAATAACTTGGGGGATATTGTGATTGCGTGTCTCCAACCACCAGCTGTCAACTGCTGACCTCTCTGTTCCCTGCATCTGTAATGTTACAAGCCTTTGTCCTGGAAAGAGTTATGATGTTTCAATCAAATACATTGTGAAGTTACAAAACCCATAACATGATCTGGATAATGACTGCCTGGATACACTTATAAAATATATTTTAGAACCCCCCAGGGAACAGAGATTGGAAAAAAACATCACAAACGTTACTCTCTGCTTGCCACTAATTGAACGGCTAATCATTACATGAGATGAGTGTTGAATGTGAAGCCTGCTGTTAAGGTGTATGGTAAATAAAATGCACAGAAGTCCAAAACCACAAAATAGCCCGGTCAAAACATCATTGAGGCCCTGAAACACAAGCCATAAAAGTATCCTGAGTGCTGAGCTGTGCCCAGGGTCTCTATTTAGCCCACATAATTTTGGTATCACAACCTATTGAGAAATTACTATTTGGATTTCAAACTCTGCCCTTTTCTCTGCTGTGACTTTTACCCAAGATTAACTAAGTCTCAGAGGCTGTAGCAATTATTGCCAAAGGGAGAGAACTGTTTCATACCCAGCCACAAAATCACAGCAATAGCCACTGAAGAGCTGTATTTGGCTTTTCTGTCTGTGACTCAGGATCTTGTTCACGTGCTGGGACACCTATTGTCTCTTGATAGATTCAACCAGTTTCTTAAAAACTGAGGAATACGACAAGCAGGTTGTCCAGAATATAAATGCCCAAACTGTAATGCACAGGCCAGTTGAAAGTGGTGTAAGGCTTGACACAGAGCTAAAAGCTGTTTGCCCCTCTCCCTCCTCATGGTGCCAGGTTGGCCATTACCAGTACCATGACCTGTCACAACTGCTGCTGCATAAGAAGCGACGCAGCGAAACCAGTCTGGGAACACACAGGTTAGAAAACCTCTTATAATTAAAAACTCATCAAACTTAGCCATTCTCTGTATGCAAAGGATTTACAAATGGAGAGTGACTTCTCTAATGTTAAATCCCCCCTCCCTCCTTTTTAATATGGATGCAAACTAGTTTTCACACAGATACTACTCTGTGTTGAGGATTGCTCAGGCTCCCTTCCATTTGGACGTCTTGTGATGGGCCAATTTGCTGTCTCCAGGGTGGGTGATTGGACTCCTCAGTCACTTGGGATTTATTCTGCTCACTTACTGAATAGCCAAAACCTTTGGGACAGTCGTTATTAGGAGAATGACAAATGGTGAATAACAAATTGTCCACTTTCAATAATGAATTTTCAGAGAAGTCATTCATGTCAAAATGTCCAGTGGTCTGCAATGTGCTTGTGAGGGGTTATCATGAAGAGGTTCTTGGCTGTCTGAGTAACTTGATGAAAGGGCAGCAATGCCATGAATTCACCACCTGTGTTGAAAAAAATGTTTGCACATTCCTTTTCATACTATTTGTATCTGTTTGTGATAGGCTTTTCTCTGTTACTCTTTGTGAAGGTGTCCAAGAGCTTGGCTGAAAGAAATTTCTTCTATATTAAAAAAAAGTTGTTAAAATGACTTTCTGAACTTGCAAGCTTTGTTTTATTTCAGCCTCTGGGGTTTTCAAATAGGTATGTTACCATCTACCAAAATCATAAAGAAATAAAAATGATATAGAAAAAGAGCTATGAAACATGTTTCAAAAGAAGGGACAAACCAAGAAAGAATTGCAGAGGTCTGTAAATTATCATGTTAATTTGGGACCTATGACAACCTTGACAATGCCCCTTTATGTCTCTCTCTATTGTCTCTATTTATATCACGCCATTTTTATTTACTGTTCATCTAGCAAAAAAAAGCCTGTCCCCAGCACTCAGAGTGCCAGGCTACAGAATTGCTGTAAGTCTCCTTGGAGCGGTGTTCAGCCACAGGTAAACTAGTCCTGCAATGAGATGCTCCCTATTCTCCCTTGAAGATCAGAGAAGAGGAAACTCATTGCTTATGCTGCAATTTGATAACCTAACTGGCAGAACAGTTATTCAAATTTTAAGTTTCTAAATGCAGCAGGATCAACTTTGGCCATCCACATAAATAATTTTGACACGATAAGTATGCGAGTGTGATGATACTGATAAATGAAGCAATTACTTTGCTTTTTTTGGATTATATTAAATGAAGATCTGACAGAGTAATGAAAAGAGACAAAGCAGACAAAAAGGCGGCTGTAGAACTTTGGGCACTGTGTTATCTCTATTATACCATATTGAAATAGAGAAGCTATCACCAGTCATGCTTCCTATGTAACTTCTAGCTTCTAACGGTGAACAATGAATAAATTGTCACAAGACAGTAACTGATAAATTGGGATTGGCAGTGCTTTTTAAAAGTGTAAATAAACTTATCAGTCCCCTCACCCTCCTGACAGGCAGTACAGTTTGCAGAGGATTTTTTATTTTGGTATGTTGTAGCTTGCAAGGTCTCTTTTCATTTACCCACCTCAATTGTCCTTTGTTTGGCCATGAGTTTTAAGTAGCCACTTCAGCACAAGAGTTTGCTCTGGCACTAGCATTCTTTTTGTGGTGCACTACAGAGCACTTTGCTTTTGTCCCTATGTGTTTTTTACTTCAGCTGTTATCCCCCTTTCCTAATTCCTGCCATTCCAATTAGAAGCTGCTCTAATTATACGTTTTTATGCTGGCTTTTATTGCATGCAGAGGCATACAAAGATATAAATAGCACCTCCAAGCAAAGGTGCCCAGTTCTTAGTTTCTAAGAACAACTTTGCAGATGTTGAGTACCTCATAGATTAATTAGAGTTCTCCAGAACTGTGCTATTTCTTTCCAAAGACCAGTCTCAATTTTTTCTGAGAAGAGAGATTGCTACTGATTTTGGCAGGATCTGGCCCAGCATTCTTTTTGGCAGGGGATCATGTCCTGAAACTGATATTTGGTACATCGCATCCTTTCAAGACAAGGCACAAGCGGAGGGGGAATGTAATTCTCTTGTAAAATATATTAAGTAACCTAACACCATACATCTGGGGAGAGGACAGAAGGGGAAAAGAAGTTCTCCTTGTTCTCTATTTACCATTTAAGCCCTGCTGCACACTGCAATAGCATCACAGTGCTGTTACTAAGGCCTCCTATGCTCTGCAGCCAGCTGGGCCTAAAGGCGGTGGCAGAGTTCCTGCTTTGTGGGGTTCATTGCTTTGGGATGATCATGTCGTATCCCTGGTTAGAAACTTGTTACACTTTTAAAATTTTTTTAACTTATCATACCTACACTGGACAAGTCAGGGAGCTTGGAGATCTTGCTGGCAACATGCTGGGTTTTTAGAAACCCAGTACAGCATGGGAAGAAGTTGAGAATTTTGGAATGGAGAATAGACACAACTTCCTTCCCTGATGTCAGGAACAATGGAGGGGATCTGTAAACCAGCAAACTGACAGCAAGCATCTGTCACCCTTCAGCTTCCCACCCTGATATCTGCAGCTGAAGATGTCTGATAATAAAGGCTAAACATACTGACAAACTATAGTCCCCACTGAGTGGTTCTGCATTGCCGTTATTAGACTTCAGGATTAATGCTCCACAAGGGTGTATTGTTCTTGCACGCTGTTTACTTATTCAGAAAGAGGTTTTGGTTTGGAAGACTATCTGTGAAAATCAGGGAGATCACAAACCAAGTTTTACTTCATGAAAATGAAAGCCTGTTTTTCCTGCTGTTTTATAGGAGTTGGTGGATTATGTGGTAAATTCTATGGCTGCAGAACTGCATTAAAAGAACCCCAACTATGACTACTACCTATTGTTCCATAGGATCAATTGCTCAGATCCATCTCCCACTGAAGTCAATGTCGAACCTCACACTGAATTCAATGCTCCTGCTACTTATTTCAAAAGAAAGCATTTTAATTGGCTCAGAACTATCCAGGCTCACACACATCTTGCTTATGTAAACACATTTTTGTTCCTTTTATCCTCACTATCTGCTTTCACCTATAACATTTATTTACCTATATGCTCAGTCTGCATTAAATTAACAAAAACTTTTGTTGTAATGACAGTGGGTTTTCCCAAAAGTTCAAGTTTCAAGTTTGGGAAAGTATGAAAATGTATTACCAGCCCCTTGGGTGCTAAAAGAGAATGCAGCTTGGCTGGGGAGAGACCATCAATCAGTGTAAGCTGAGGCAGTCCTGTCCTCCCCAAGATCCCAGCTGTATGTCCCCTCCTCCCTGCCTCGGTGATGCTGGCACAAGTGCTCACCTTACCATGCTTTGGCCTGACCAGGGAACTGGCCTGGCTGGAGAGAAATCTTTCCTTTGGGCTGGGTTGGTTTCCAGCGGGATCAGTGGCTGTATCTGTCTCAACTGTGCAGCCACATGAGCTGCAGCACCCATGCAGGAGAGGCAGCAGGAGGGCACAGCTGTGGGTGGGAAGGAACACCCCTTTTGACAGCTGTCTGCTGGTTTGATGACCCAGTTTAAGCCTTAAGATTGGATCACACTTAGGATCATGGCCTCTGAGAGAACTGTGCTTTGAGGAAGTGGAATATGTCTAAAGAGGGGACAAGAGGAGTAAGTAAAGGAATATCTTGCCTCCTTTTTCATCAAAACTGTAGTGAACCTATCAGCTACTGTACTGTATCACATACCTGAGCTAGGATGCTCTGCACAGACTATGTGAATATTCTTTTTGCCCTCCTGAGGTTCATCATGCCGTATCTTGGTTGCTAACTGTACTACCCTCACACATTCAGCACTGCACAAGACCTAGATCAGCCACTCTGAGTTGGGTGGAGCAAGTAACGGTGGGGGTCAACACTCTTCCCCAGCTGTCCAGAGCAATTTACAGGCTATTTCCTAGCAGTTGCCTGGAATGCCAACGACATACAACCATTAATGGACCCAGGAATGTCAGCAAATGTAAAAATGACACATTTCAAATTCAACTTACTAGAACCAATTTTTAATCAGGTAAAGAGTCTGTATGGGTTGCATCAGTAGAATTGGGCTTATGGCAGTATCCATTTCAAAAAGCACTCATATGACTTAGAAATTTAAAGTCCCAAATGTTAGAGTATTAGGAGCATAAATATCTTTGGTTTTCAATGGAATCCAGACCCCAGATTCGCTGAGGTGCTTTCAGAAGTCTATATTTTGCCCTTCAGAAATTGTATTTCCCCAATCTATTTTCTACTGAGACATGGAACAGACAGAATTACTAGACTATGAGAGTTGATTCTCATACAAAAGATTACATGATTTGCTAGATCCTGTTCTTTATGATCATTGATAAAATCAAGGAGAAAGACTAACTGCCTCTTCTTGTCAGGAGCTGTGGAATGCAGAGGACGGGCTGATAGAAGCAGGTGGAGGTGGTTTGCAAAGCAATAGATTAGATCAACTTCTTGTCACCTAACACAATCACAACATTTTCCTTTCATCTTTACTTTTAGCCTTTTTGGACTGCAAAAGATAAGTAAGTAGACCAATTGCCTGGATTTAGAGCTGTATTTCTGAGTTATAGTATAGAAATTGGAAAAAGGAATGTCTTTGTGCATGCAGATTTTTCCTTTCCCAGTGTTAGAAACTTCCTTTCAGGCTAAGCATACGTTGCAGAGGACCGAGGAGAAAAACACGTATACACATTCCTCTGGGATAGGTATCCACAAAGAATATTGGACTCTCATGACCACTTATAAAAGTGTAGTTGATACCATATGACCTCATGCTTATCCGAATCTCATTTTTAATCACTCATTCATACAGGGACCTTTTTCCTTCTATATCACACAGGCCTGAACTGCCCAGGTTTGCTACAATTTCCTGTACAACCTGAGAGTGTCACTTTCCAGTGAGGATGTTCATGCTTTTTAGTATCCTTTGTCCTCACCGAAAGTATATCAGATGCAGCAGGATGCCAAGTCCTGCAGAGCAGAATACAATGTGAGACTTCAGAGTTATGTGGGTGAAGATGTACGTTCAAGGATGGGAACCGCAGAAGAGCTGGCTGTTGAGGTAATATTTTCCCATTGCTTTGCATGACTTGGAAAACCGATACATGACTTTTGGTCTCGCCCTGTAGTAATAATCAGATATGTACAGTGAGACATTTGGTATTGATCTCCTCCTAATCAGAAATCAAGCTAAACCTTATCTTATGACAAAGCGTAATTAACTATTCTGTTAATTACTACAATTATCCTCCCCACATTTATTTTGACAGCAGTGTCAGTAGCAGAAAACTATTTCCTTAAATTGCTGTTTCCCATTATGAATTACAAATTCATACAATTTTGACAAATGATTTTATTCTCCTTTTAGCAGTATGTTTTGCAACAGACAGCTTTTCAGAAAAAAATGACCATCTACTTGAAAATCAAGCTAGAAAGGTCACACACAGAAAATTAGCTATACTGGAGCTAACAAGCATCACATTTGACCAAATACAAAATTCTTTTTCTTTCCTCTCCTGTCTAAGGTTCTTTGGGCACCTACATGACATTAAGAGGTGTGGGGGAAAAAAAAAGTAAGAAGAAGAGGAAGGAAAAGACGAGGAGAAGGAATCCAGAACAGCTTATAGTAGTCACTAACCCAGAGGTGGCCAATGGGTGACAAATGGACTAAATGTGACCCATTAAATTCTACAATGTGTTTTGCCCATTGAAAATTATCCCCTTTCTCTCTCTGTTGCGTGATGAGGAGAGGGATAATACACAGAGGCAGCATGACACATTGGTGGTGCTCTGGGATT
Organism: Nyctibius grandis; assembly: GCF_013368605.1. Classification (NCBI taxonomy): domain Eukaryota; kingdom Metazoa; phylum Chordata; class Aves; order Nyctibiiformes; family Nyctibiidae; genus Nyctibius; species Nyctibius grandis. The sequence goes on along the minus strand of NC_090665.1, from coordinate 33,036,017 downwards.
CAGTACTCGTTTTAATTTTACCATATCTCAAATAGGTGACTTGGAAATGAGACATGGTTGTGGCCAGAAAGCTTTGAAAATGCAGGAATTCAAGTGGGAGCTCCTCATATGCTTTTAAAGCTGGAATCAGACCATCTGCTCTGTGCTTCATTTAGCAACTTCTACTCTTAACTAAAATACTTTTTCAGCCAGCTGCTTCAGTGCTGCAATTCCTCCTTTCTGCCCAGCAGAGCCCAACCTCTGGGGAGGACTGATAGAGCTTTTAATACAGTGCATTGTCGAAGCAAAACTGAGGTTCTCTTGCTGGGACAGGGTTTACCAAACAGCAAACAAGACATGTGGCACTAATAGCAAAACTGCTTGTATTAAGATGGGTCTGTATTTTCCATGGGTTGCATCGCCCACTAGGAAAACGGGGGAGTAGGGAACAAAGGGGCTGAACCACACATGACCCTAGTATGCTCACCGGCTGCCCCTGTGATTTGCACTTCCAAGAGTCTGATTGCTCCTGAGTAGACTTCTTTGCTTCTTGTCTGTGCATAAACTTCTGGGCTGCTGCTGACTCATTGGAGATGTCAGTGTCAGGGTCATATTTTGAAATGACAGAACAGGCGAGCAAAGCTGGACCACTAAACTGTTTCAGCTGATACATCCCCTTTGTAGAATGGCAGTGATAGAGTTAACTGAGCTGGCACCTCTGCTGTGATGGTATAACACAGGTTGTGTTTCCTAAGTGGTAATGACTAACATGGTCAGCAGTTGGTGCCAATACGGAGCATTTGGTTAACCTCCCAGTTTGCTTGTAGCAAAAGTAATTTACTCAGTACAGACATCTACCCCAGTCTAATCTCCTTGACGAGAGATTACAAAGGGGTGGCGGGCTGAAGTGGCATAAAATTCCAAATACCATATCTATTTTTACTCATTGACAAGAGACTAATATCTGTGGGACAAGGATTAGTAAACAGAGAAATATATTCTTTCTTAAAAGCCAGTTTTTCTCTCTGATTTAAAATTACAGTGGAGCAGATCTTCAAAAATGAAATAAAAAGTTCATCACTGTGCCATGCCAGGGATGGATTTCTGCAGTATGGATCCATAGGAGGTGGATGTCAAAATTTCACAAAGCCACATGGAAATGAATGTGGCGTTCTTATGTAGGGCTGTTTACACTGGGTGTACTTGCTTGATTTGAGAACATGAAACAAAAAGACCAGAGCGTGAGGCATGAGACTAACCACAAAAGGACCAGGGAGCTTGATTTCACTGAAATACTGATGTGGCTTGTGATACTTGGTGAGCTTCTAGAGTCACATGGAAAGATAACAAGTTCAGCTGCCATTAAAGATAAAGATATTTCTAGCCCTTGTTACAGAGGAAAGTTTGAAAAAATTACCAAATACACATACACTTTGTATTCTGCGTGTACACACTGTATACGAAACACTAAAGAGATAAAATGAGCCAAAATGCCCTTAATACAAACCTTGTGATTTAGCCTAGTTTCACAACTTTATGGTTTCTTAATCATGGTTTTTGAATGAATGAGTTTGGCAAAATACCATCATCACAACCAAGCAACAGCTTAATAAATGAATCTAGACGCATTAACAGGATGTGGAAGGTAATGTAGATAGGAAATGAAATTCAAATAATGAATAAATTTGGAGAAAATTATTATTTCAGAGATATATCATGAATAGAGACAGAGGGAAGGGTCTATTGCTTAGTTCCTCTACTTCCTTTACACACAGCAGAAATTTACCATTGATGTTAATTAGACCAGGATCAAGTCAGCAATTAGCAATTTAAAAAAATATATTTTTAATATATTTATGTAATAATGGTTATTGACAATTTACTTGGTTTAAAGTCATCACTGGCACTTGGGATATTCTTTTGCAAGGGAAAATACACATGAAGAAAAGTTTAAAAAAATCCATTAAGTAAAATATTTGGGATCATCAATGGGCTGACAGTAACCCTCATGCCCATTAGTTCCCAAACATCTGAAAAGTGTTTCTGTGCATTTCTACAATTTTATCAAAAAATACGTATTGCCACCAGTAGTAGAGCCACAAAATACCCATGTACAGACAAGGGATATGGAATACAGTCATGTGGATTTCACCTGCTCTAATTCTACCAGCTCTGCAAACTCATTGGCATTTCTGCTCTGCTCTTCCCTTTTTTCTTAGACATCAAAGAGAATATTCTAGGCCCTGATAACACTTCTGAAACCTAAACACCACCAGTATCAAGATAAACACTCCCGGACAGTACAACCTGCGTGTTCTGCCACTCCAGAGGGTAGCGGAGGTGGTCGCCCAATTCATCATCCAGCAACACCCAAGAGCATTTTAGGGCTGCTCATGATTCACTGCCTCTCTGGTGCAGTTCTTGTGACTTTCTTTGAATTCCCACAAAGATGGTTAATCATCCTTTTCATTCCAGTCCCAGTTCCAGTCTGTCAGTCCCAGTGCTTGGCAAGAGGCTTGTTACCCATTGCACCACCTCCCCAGGCAGGTCCTCGAGGTGTCACCACTGGCTCTGGGGTGGCAGATGTGCCACCAGGCAGCTGAGCTGCTCTAATACACTCAGCCTCTGTGGTGCACAAGATTTCTCATTTCCACTAGTGGCTTATGAATGAAAAGTCCCAGCTTCTGCTGTCCATCTATCTTTCTCCATATTTTCATCAACAGACTGTTCCCTTTACCTCCTTTACTTGCCCTTTCCACTTTTTTAAAAACAATTTCTCTTTATTGGTCGTATGATTCAATAAAGTTATTCTCTTGATAAGCGTGAAAGGTCTCTTTCTTCTTGTCACCACAGTGTGCCCCTCTGCAGCTCCCCATTACCACGGCTGCTGCTTCAAACTATCATTTTAAAGGTCACTTGTTTCCTTACACATGCAGTCAAGCCCGACAATGATTTAATGACACCTGAACAAGCTCATATTAAAATTACCCACAGTGCAATCATAAATAATTATTAAGCAAAAGAAGAAGAAAGCAAACGCATTTCTTTTTGAGAAACCAACACCAAAGATATTAGTTAAAATGTTAAAGTATATTAACCAATTACATAAAACCCTTTCATATTGCCTTGCTTCATTTCAAACACCGCACGGGCTATTTTGTCCATGAACTCAAGCGGAACAAAAAGCTGCAGAATGCAATTTGTGTCAGGAGCCGGACTGCGGAGGGACAACTAATTCTAATTAGTGCAAATTCCCCACGGGCCAGCGAGAGGCCTCGCGCAGGAGCTGCCACCGAGCCCCTCTGCCCGCAACAGGTGGGCAGGGGCGCCCGCCGCAGCCCTGGCGACAGCTGAGGGCAGCCCCTTCGCTGGACACCCCTAATTAACGGCGTGCACGTCCAGCCTTCGAATGTGATATCTTTAAATATAGTTCTGAACTAAGGAAGATTGGCTCTTCTAATTGGTTAAAATTAAAGCGGCGGAGGATTTTGCCAAGAACCGTCGGGCTGCAATGCCGGTCTCGTTTCAGACTCGCAGCCTAAAACTCTGTGCCAATCACTGCAAAAAGGGTACGACGGGGAAAAGGAATAACCGGGGGGAAAAGTCTTGGTCATCTGATAACACTGATATTCTAGTGAGCACGTCCCTAATGCAAAATATTGCTACAACTCATTAATATTCAACATTTGATGCATATTAGAAATATGCTTTTAAAATTCTGATCGATTATAAGAAATAATGGGGGCGAGGAAGGCACAGGTCATTAACCTAACTATTACACTTCCCAGCTAAGCCTCATTTTGAACCATTCAGTCTAAAGCAAACTCAGGGTAAGACTGGCTGCTGGATTTCCAGCCTGCCTTCTGTCAGACCTGCTCCCATTCATGAAAACTGCTTCTGCAAGAGCACAGCCAGCCCCAATGACAGAGGCAGCCCTCCCGCCCCGCCTGCGGGAGGGAAGGGAGAAGATGCAACAAGATTTTATACAATGTGCCAGTTAGAAATGTTTTTAAACAACTGAGCAATGAAGCATACTTCGCATAGATTAGGATTATCTCATTTGCAAAGTCTTGTAACAGCTAAACACCAGTGAAAAACTTTGTTTTAATCCTGCTGAATTATATACATTGAGTTATATCAGGAAATTGCTTAGCTGTCAGAGATTTCGGTGACTGGGGGTCTGACACGTGAACTGTAAAAAGTGTTTTACTGACTTGCTTTTCTCCACGTACCAGCTGACGGGAAGCTATGGCAAAAGAATGGATGAAGCCTCTGAGGAGCTCTGCTCTCCTCACTTCCCAGCAGGCTGATGCTTCAGAGGAGAGCTGGAGCTGTTCTTGTGTGCTGGTGCAGTGACCCACCACACGCTTCTGTGTGTGCTGCCCTCGACATTGCCCAGGCCAACATATTTTATTCAAATGATACTACCAGCTACACTAAACCAGCTATTCTGTATGCCTCCATTCCTCTGTACTAAGGGCTTTATTTAGGGACTTTAAATAATCCTTCATCATCATTTCACACCAGTCTTAAACTAGTAGGGTTCGTTTCTCTGTCTTTATTACATTTACTTTTACTACACATTTCAGCTAAAAACATTCCAGTGGGGTGTGCCAACTATGACTATGTCACAAGAATGATTTTATTAAGAAAATGCCTCCAATGTGACCTCATAGCATTTTCCACTACTATTGTTTGGGTTGCACCAGAGGCTAAAATGTGGCTTCTTTTAATAACACATTTGCATAAGTTGATCTGAAAGATCCCTATGTGATGACATTACTCCAGGGTTGGCCTGTCATCTCAAAAAAGCCTGAGGTACTGGTCCCAAAGAGATCAAACTCAAGAATTAACTAGTCTTCATAAAGCAGGAACATCTCTAGAAGCAGTAAAACAAATGATTATCATTTCTTTTTGACGATGGTCTATGCCAAGCTAGAGAAAAACAGAGCTTTCAAACACTGACAATCTGGTATATTGAAGTATGACCATTATTTTTTATTTTCCACATTTTTGGTCCAAAGACAGTTCTGAGTAATTGATTCCCATAATGAGCTATGGTTCGTTAGTCAATTTAATTTATAATTGAATTGGATGGATGTAACTCTGTGTAAAATTGTCTCTGAAGAATCTGTTTTGTTCGTCTGTTCAACTTCTGACAGGGATGGAAGAAAAATCTAAATTATTCCCTTCTGCAAAAGGGAAAAACTCTGAAAGTCTCAGCTTCCCTTGTGAAATTAAGAGGAAAAATATTTTTAATAGTTGCCATGCAAAAATAATATGGCTTTACTAAAATTTATACAACCTTGACAATTAACACATTGATGCCTGGAATGGTGGCTTAAAATGAAAATCAAAACATGGGGAAATATATGAATCATCAGTCCTGCCTGAACAGCTGGAAAGATCACTCTTAACCAGAATGAAAACCACAGATAGATATTTACTGGTAAGTCACGTCTTACTTCTTTGCAAATACTGCAAAATCTGGAGAATTTGCTTTGCCGTGCTTTTATACCGACATTCTGATGATACAACTTCACTGGAAAATGCCTGGTGTGAAGAATCAGACTCAGTGGGTTAAATTTTCCTTCTGTTTACAACTTGGAAACCCAGAGTTGCTCCCACTGCCATGAAATGCAGGAGTGCTCTGAATTCAGTTTGCTTTTGTAAAGAGATTTGAGAATCGCTGCTCTACCCTCTGTGGGCCTTCTCTTGGCCATTGCAAAGTTCATGAAATAACAGAGCAGTATATGAGAATAACTTCTGCATAGGAGCAGAGGCAGGGAAGAAATACCTTGGTTTAGGATTTTGAAGATGAACATGAGGTTCCATTTTTGAGTCAGTTTTGCCCTGGGGTTCCTTGGGCCTCATGACTCACATACAAACCCATTTTCATTCCAGAGAAAATATTCATCATGTGCTAAATGCATTTCCCTCCTAACGTTTTGTGTCTGAAATGAATCATTGAGTGTCTCTGTCTCCATTACTGGTCTTAGCAAGATGTACCAGTATTGAAAGACACATTTAGCTTACAAGGAAAAGTAAGTGAATTAATTCATTCAATATTTGTATTTTTCTATATAGAGATACAGATAATTTGTCAATGATTATGTATTAGCAGACATACATGCCAGCAGTAAAAGAATTGCTACACTATTATGTAAGCATAGTATTCCTTGTAATCTAGCCTCACGCAAAAGCAAAATATACATTCTCTGTTTGCTGAAAAAATAAAGTGTAGTGAGAAGCACTGCAATGGGATAGGTGATGATGATCAGCTATTATCAGTCCCAGCAGGCACATATTTTTTCTTAACAGCCGCAGGACTGCTGGTCTGAAAGCCAGGCACAAGGATTTTTTCAGTTCAGAGCATTTCACATTGCTTTTTAGAGGCAGGCATGACACACGGCTGCACAAACTCTTATGGCCTCCAGTTAAGGGGTCGCTTAACAACCTCATTTGTCTACTTTTGCATCAAGTCCCCAATAAATTCTGATGGGCAACAGGCCCCCAGGCTCCTTATGTTATCCAGATAATGTTTTTTTTTTTTTCCTTTTCCTGTAACAGTTACAGTAGAAGTGTTGCGTCCAATTTTCATCGTGTTTCAGAGTTTGTTTATAATGTTTCTGATTTTTTTTCCACTAGCAAGTATTTGCTGTGGTAGAAGGGATATGAGGCAAGTTCAGTGACTGGTCACACCTACCCACCTTTGCTGAAGTGAATGAGGTTGTAAAGGTGGAACTGAGGAGAAAATTTGGCCTATTACATACACTTAAGAGTTACCACAGGCTGTTTATTTCCGGGCTATGCTATATGGATGTAATAGCAGGAGGAGGCTGGAGCTATTGATGACTGTTCTTATTCTTAATTACTACATTCTGGCTGAGAAATTCTTTAATATAAGTAATTTTCAGCACTGCAAGTGCACAGGAGACAATGAAAGTTGTTTCTAAAAAATGTTAAAGCTGACATCAATCATTTATACATAATGCACAAAGCAATGAGGGCAAACTCTTCAGTGCAGATAAGAGACGTCACAGTAAACTTATGTTCCAAGGCAGTGGTATCAGTTACAATCAATCACTTGGAAGCCAGTGGAAGTTACATTTTTACTTAAGTCTTTAAACTCTTTTGACTGCACTACAAAAAGTATTGTTTTAATCTAAAGTGCTAGATCAATATTTCTGATCAATAAGCATTCATTTCCAACTAACAAGGACAATGGTTAGTGGATTCCTTTAAACATTTTCATTTCAAGGAAATCTCTGTTGTTCTAGAAATCAGATCTCTAACAAAGAGTACAAGAAAAAGGAAAATGAGCACAAAACATAACAGAGAACTTCCAGATAAATTCAGCTCTTCCCCAGCACAATTTTTCTTTCTCCTATGATGCTAAATCAGTAAATATTCTGTATGACCTTTATATTTTAAGTAATTATAAAATTCAACAGCATTACGATTAATTCTTCTCACCAAAGCATACAAAGCCAAACCAAACAAAATCCAAACCACAAATAACCAAAACCAAACTGACAAACTTCAGTTGTTGAAAAATTAATCCCTAGTGATAACAAAGTACAGATCAACAAGCACAGCTTAGAAAAGTACCCCTGATTCACTTGGTAGAAGACTTGGTACAGCTTCCATGGGCTGCAGAGAAATCACTCCACTTTCAGCCCAGATGAGTTTAGTCCCAAGAATGGCACCCCCTGGCCCAGCCAGCAGCCAAGAGCTGACCCTCCTTAGGGTGAACCTTTCTTCTTTGCCACAGACAGATCTTGAGGACGGAGCTCTCCTCTTCTGTTCCCTGGAAAAGCCAGACACCATCTTGCCAAAACATCTGGAAGGTCTTTCTGTCCCTCCCTGCTTACTCCTGGGCTTTTCAGAGCAGGACACAATTCTGCTTTAAATATCCCAGAGACTCTGATGCACATTAGAGACACTTTTGGCTACAGAGAAATTGGGACTTTTGCCACAGTGGTGTGTACAGACCACTCCCCTTTATTTTACAAGCCTAACTAGGAGAGAACATGTTGTTTTCAGTGCCTGCAGCTGTACTTAGCAGTCCCCACTAAACTCAACGTTCTCCACATTTCCATCACCCCCACACAATGATTTGCTGCTTCTCACACTCTCTTCTCAAGACACTGGCTATTGTTTACATGGCAAGAAATACTAGAGCTAAAATTAAAAAACAACTGGATTCCTTCAGGCTGGGCTGTCAGCACCCTGCACTGCAGGAACTGTGTGCTTGGTGCCCTCCATCCCCTCGCGGTGGTCCTGGCACTGAGGCGGTGGAAATTGTTTAACTAGTTGTCCACGGGCACCTCTTACACAGGGTCTAAAGCCAGGCTGCTGCAGCCACTGTGCACCCCCTCCATTGGCATCTTCCCCAAAGGACCGGTGCTGAGGGCACTTGAAGCCATGACTGGTGTGCCTGGTGGCCCCTGCCTACACATGGGCACTCACATGGTGTTGCCCTCCCTACGTGACACCGACTTGAAAGGGCAAATCAGAGCAGAGCATAAAGCCTGTGCTCTACCTTCTCCTCCTTCACGGCTGGTGACAGAACTGTGGTTTGGATGGGGTGCCATTAAAATACAATAAATACTGTATTCTATTGTTCACACAGGCTTAATTCCCTTTCATATACCCGTGGCATTACTTTAGGTTTTGAATCAACCCCAAAATTCAAAGCAAAGTCAGACAATTTGTCTGTTTTAATTTGTATTTATCATAATCAGTGAATTTCATCTGGATTTCCCCCAGAAACATAAATCAGGCAATATTTGCTCAAATGCAAGCATCCCAATGAACTTGAGGAGGAGTCTGGGCCAAGCTCAGTGGTTCATGCCATCTTTGCTCTTAATTCTATAGATGAGATATAGGGGAAGCCAGCTGCTAAAGTGGGTTGCATGCAGATTGCACTTTTCTCACTGGGAAATGATGGGAAAATAATTTTGGCTCCATTAAATACAAAGCGTCCCCTCAGACAGAAGGCTTAACACAAAATGAATGGAAGGTCAAACTTTTGTAGGGCTATTAATCTGTACTGCAACTTATGCAGATTGGAAAATATATGAGAAATGTAAACAGAGTGTTCATTCTGCATTAGATAGCAGGAGATATGCAGGGCCTGAATAGATAACCTTTTGTGAACACTGAGAAGCTGGATTTTATGTGAGAGCCGTATGAGTCTTATACTTTATGGTGCCTATTCATCTAGTATAGTACTCAAATATGAAGGAGTGGGTGAAGGAGGAGGGACAAGAGGAAGATGGCTGCTGGATAGATGCATAAATTTACCATAAATGGTAAAACTTTCATTGACTTTAACTAAGCCAAGAAATCAGTCCTGCTTTTAAAGGCAATACAGCCAAAGAGTGATATGGGCAACACTGGACTTTGGGCAATACTAATCTACATGAAAAAGTGGCACATTCATGAACACCCAAAATCATGCTAAATCTTAACTCAGTCTTATACATCAGAAAATGCATATTCTATTGCATTTTCCACTCTCTTTTTTTGTCCAGTTTCTTTCTCCCCAGCTATTTTGGCACTGTTTTCCCTTCTTCAGGTGTTTTGCAGTCACAATTACTCCCTTGTTTCAAAACACTGGTTCCTGTCCATTTATTTTGCTGACCATGCCTTTTCCATCCTTCACTGTAGTCTTCTCAACTAGTCACGACCTCTGTTTTTCTTCTGGGCTCTTTATTTTGTTTTTCTTCTCCTGTTCCTCTTCTTTCCCTTCTGCTTTTTCACACAGACTCCTTTCTATCTGTCATTTCTTTTCCTTTGTGTAGTATTCTCTTTATTTATCTCATCGCTACTTCCTTTTTGCTTTTTGTACTTTCCCTACTTCTGTACTTGCTTTCTCTCTCTTATATCATTGTATACTCCAGTTCCTAAAGGGAAGAATCGGATTTGGAAGAAATGGTGGGAGTTTCCGTCATTGTGTAACCATTTTCAAAATGGTTTTAAAAGTATAAAAGCAAACAAAGTTATCAGTAAGGACTTTATTTTTTTTTTTTTTTTCTTGCAGGGAACAGACATTTCCTCTGGGCTTTGACAGTAACATTCCACTTTGGTTAAAATCAAGCAAATACTGCATCATCTGAACAGTCCATACCAGAAACAGATCACAGTCAACTTCTCACGTGCTTGGCTCATATCCTTTTCTGCTTCCAACTATTTTCCCACTAATAAATCCCTCAAAACCTTCTTTGTATGTTCCCATAACATCACCATGTGACTGAAGATGATTCGGTAGCCTCCTGCCACCCTCTCCAGCTAGATATCCTTATAGCCTAGTCCAGAAGAAAAAGATACTGGGTGTTTTCCACCCTTCTAAGGTCTAGGCTTGTAACTTAGGTGCCCTGAAAGCACCCAGGTCTCTCCTCTTCATGGACAGTTTCCCTCTCATGTTCCCGTGCTGCACTCTGAAATGCAGTTCAGCGAGATGTTTAAAAGTAGTTAGTATAAATAATTCTCCTTGAGCTCACCACCCACCTGGTGCTCTGCAGCAAACACCAGGATTGCAGTGCCTTCTGCCGTTGCTTACATCAAAACAAAGCAGACAGAAAGAAGGCAGAAGAGGAGCTCGACTAATACATGACAACAGCCTACTTTATACAATCAGCCACAGCCCTGCTGAAATCTGAACACTGCTACTGGCCCATGTACTGGAGTTTGGGAGCCTCACTGAGCTAGGTACCTGAGGTATGACCCAACTAGAAGTGTATACAATATACGCACATATTAAACAGCTGATGTTACATGCTTTGGGGGAATATTTCCCCCCAGATAACTGTGGGAAATATTAATTATTTATGGAATATTTGCATAACTGCATAATGTGTCTAGATATAAATAACAGATTATTTGCATAACTGCATAATGCCACTAATCATGGGAAGAAAAAAAGAACAAAATATTTCTGGCATTTGATCACACTGTGTCATATATGCTCTGTGATTCTTCTTCAAGCTCTCCCACAGAGAAGCCAAAGTACAACTAAGCTCTGTACTCCTGTATTCCGTAAGAGGAACAACAGGTAAATTTTCAAACACTTTGCAAATCCCGTGCAAACAGTAGTCCAACTGCAAGGCCTTGCAAACCCCTACAGGCTGGATGGTGTTTTGCACAGATTATTTGTCCAAAATTGAAAGAGAAAAAACAAACCACGTGCACAATGTGCATAAGTTTCTACAGTTGAAATTCATACCTCTGTCATCCATCCTGAGTGATACTGTCACCACTTGTCTCTTAGGCAGCAGTTTTCATCCTGACATCAAAGTGCTTTACAAGGGGAAGGAGTACCGTTCTGTAGATAAGGGCACTCAGGCCCAGAAACATGAAGTGACTTTCCCAAAGTCAGAGAGCAAATTAGGGCTAGAAGTGGCATCACCAAGATCCCCTGCTGGCCTCTGCACCAGGCTGCATCTTACCAGGCAATAAGAAATTATGCCTGACCATTAAAATTTGTGCTCAGTGCATGACTGCTGTGCAGGCCTGGGCTGCTCCTTGCAGAGCTGCCCACCTTCCCCTTTCCATTAAGCTGGATCCTTTGTGATCATCCAGCAAGTCTCTTCAGAGGGGGTGAAACCGGCTCCACCTCTCCTGCCCAGGGAAGGCAGAGACACTGTGCCTGTGGCTCAGTGGCATGCAGACTTGGGTGTTGGGCCAGGGAGACAGGCTAAAGGCCTGTCCAAGCTATGGCTCAGAAAAGCTAAGAACCAGTTTGGAAAGGGAAGGCAGCCCATGCCATGCAGAAAGATGTCAGTGCAGAGGGATAGCTGTGTGCACACTCTTTCTCCCACTCAGAGAAATACTAGGGCGATCCTACTCTAGCTCAAAGGCATCACTAAGCAGAAACAAGCCTGAAAATATGAGCTGAGTTTGTCAAGCTTTAGTATTCTCTAATAACCACTGTTCTTTTCTCTGTTATGGATTTCCTGATTACTGCTGTTCTTTTCTTTGTTAAATACTATTTACCTCAGTGTCGGAGTTTCAAACATACACAACACTGACTTCATTTTTTTTGTTTATTTTGGTCTAATTTCAGAGCCTGATTTCCAGTACAAACTCAAGTAACAAATGTATAATTATTCTCATAAATAACTCAGCACCTTACAGTAGGTTTCAAACAAGTTTTCCCACAAGGCACAAGTGCCCTATATTAAATTCTTTTCAAGTGTAAGTTGATTAAGGTAAAAATTAGTTGTTATTACCTTATGGACATTTTAGTTTTCATAGCATTTCAAAGCTGGTCCTATCAGGAGTAGATTTGTTGCCGCCCACTGGTACAATCATCAGGAAAATTAATAATCATGTTCAGTCTGACTATAAATCATTGTGGTACAGGCAATTAATTTCTGTAGAAAAATGAAAGATCTATAAGTAGTATTATTGTGTAAACTACATGTTGTGAAAACTCAGATCCAGCACAGGCAAATTACAAAACCAATGCTCCTAATTTCAGAGTGTGATAACGCTGGGTCATCCAAGGCTGGACGTCCAGAAGTTCTGAATAAATAATGCTGGCAGCTCCTAGCAGCTTCTGGTTGCTGTGTCGTGTTTATGCTGCATTTGTAATTCTGAACGCAATACAAGCATAAATGCTAACTTACAGAGAGTGAGTGTGAACAAACTGATCACAGGTAAGTTTTTTCATACATTTCTACTGCTAAAAGGAGGCAGTTTGTTGCATTTGTTTATATCCTTGCCATTACACAGGGCAGACTTCTATATAGCATGCTTCTTTTTGGTTAAGGCCATGGTGGTCCTGGTGAGAACAGAAGAAAGATGATGTGTACATATGCAGACCACTACATGCCCTTGTAAGCTAGATTTATATTTCTCTACCAACACATGCTACAATCTTGCAAAGACATGTGTTTGCCACAAGTTAGATAAACGTAGCATCAAGGCCATGAAGTTTAGCTTGTGTTTAAAATAAGAGAAAGTAAAGCAGTTAGAAGCTCAATATTTCTATTGGCTTACCTATTAAGACAGTGTGTCCTGTAACACTATGAGAGATATTGTTATAGAAGACTGAAACTCAGTCTCATTTGTTATAAATAAGTCAAATGATTTCCAAAACCTCCGGATTTGAGTTTTCAATATTTAGGAAACCAGTCAAACAAAATTCACATACCAGAGAAACAAAATAATACTTTGCCACCAGCTTTTAGTCCATTAGACAAATTATTCTCTATGGATTAATTTCAGTCGAATTCACCATACCTGAAAACATTTGAACAACATTTAATAATGCCTTGGACTAGAGGCTACAGGCTGGATGAATGGTAAAATCTTTACCCATTTGTTGCTGGGTTTTCAAAAGCCAGAATGAAAATGTGTAACAATGAAAGTAACCATGAAGTGAAGCATCTATGGGAACAAAAAGAGATAAAATAATTCACATTGTGATTATCATAGAATCATAGAATGATTTGGGTTGGAAGGGACCTTAAAGATCATCTAGTTCCAACCCCCCTGCCACAGGCAGGGACACCTTTCCTCTAGACCAGGTTGCTCAAAGCCTCATCCAACCTGGCCTTAAACACGGCCAGGGAGGGGGCAGCCACAACTTCTCTGGGCAACCTGTTCCAGTGTCTCACTCTCACAGTAAAGAATTTCTTCCTAATATCTAATCTAAATCTACCCTCTTTCAGTTTAAAACCATTCCCCCTCGTCCTGTCACTACTTGTCCTTGTAAAAAGCCCCTCTCCCGCTTTCCTCTAGGCCCCCTTCAGATACTGGAAGGCTGCTATGAGCTCTCCCTGGAGCCTTCTCTTCTCCAGGCTGAAGAGCCCCAACTCTCTCAGCCTGTCTCCATAGCAGAGGTGCTCCAGCCCTCTGATCATCTCCGTGGCCCTCCTCTGGACTCACTCCAACAGCTCCATGCCCTTCTTATGTTGGGGGCCCCAGAGCTGAACGCAGTACTCCAGGTGGGGTCTCACGAGAGCAGAGTAAAGGGGCAGTAACACCTCCCTTGACCTGCTGGCCACGCTGCTTTTGATGCAGCCCAGGATACGGTTGGCCTTCTGGGCTGCAAGCATGCACTGCCGGCTCATGTTGAGCTTCTCGTCAACCATCACCCCCAAGTCCTTCTCCCCAGGGCTGCTCTCAATCCATTCTCCACCTAGCCTGTATTTGTGCTTGGGATTGCCCTGACCCACATAGAAAAAATTTGAAATATTGTTAGTAAATGTTTTCTAAAGGCAGGATAGACTTCCTTTTTTAGCCCCTTATAAAATGTCTTCTGTGGCTTGATCCAGCCTTGAAATCAAGTACTTTGAGGTATAAGTATCCGGATTTCACAGGGAAGTTCATTATTGAAGAAGAGCGTATCCATGAACAAGGAAGCTCTCCTTTAGAAAATCTTGCAGGACATTTTTAATAGTTTCTAAGAGCAAAGCAGAATGGACAAATAATCTGGCATGTGGGGCTCCCGCTCATTTCATAAGAGCAAAAAGAATTTAATAGGCCACATGTATTGCATTTGTCCTTTACTAAATGTTCGGATGCGTGTGTAAAAGTGATGCTATGAACTATACTAGGTATCCCAGAGAAAACATATCTAGATACTTTACTGGATGAAACAGCACGCTACCGGAAAGCTACTGCTGGTAGTCAGAAAAGAAAGCCCAATTTCCTCATTAGGATATAGATGTAAATAATTCAGGGACACGATGTTTTCCATTGGGATACATTGCATTTAATGCATTTTAAATAGTTGAAGGAAACTCCAAAGAAATGCACCTGCTTCCACAAAGATCTACAAAGATTTTTATATTAATAGATGGGATTTTGGACCACATTGCTGTCCACAACGCTGTTAAGTTGTATACTAAAGACAAGCTTGTGCTTAAGACATTGAGAAAACCATTGAGAAACTTTTGCACTTCTAGTAAACCTGCAAACAAACATACCAAGATGGTAGAAATAAATTTGCTTGTCACTTTCTCTCTTCCCTTTTCTTCCCCATACCCCCAAAGGAAATCTGGATCTTGCCAATGAACCTAGCCACATCCTTAGCGGCTTTTGAGTAATGACTCAAATAATTGTCATTAACAAAATTTTTCAATTTGTCAGCTAACCTGTAGGCTTTACTGGGCAATCATTGACGTATTTCAGGAAGTACAAAGGCTGTTCACATGCCTGGATGAGTGGTCTGTGCCTCTCCATGCTGCTTGTACTTATACAGGCTTAGCAGGCTGGGATTGCCCACTGTACATTTGCCGTACAGATAGAGAGGTCTGAAACTCTCACATACCACCCACATATGCACCGAATGTGCTGCATACTGTTAAAGTTAGCTAAATGTGTTCTTTCGTTTGGGTTTCAAACGACATTTTAATTTTAAATTTAAGGATTGAGCCATAGCCAAATCTGTGTTATCATCTAGGTTTATACGGTCATTACAGAGCTTTGATAACCATCTAGGCATATCATATAGTTAAGTGTAATCTATCTAATCTATCTCTCTATCTCCTTACAATTCTTCCCATATACGGGACACAAATCTTAGGCAGGGATTTGAGGTTGTATTAGGGTAGTATCAAAAGAGATGAAAATCGCAGCTGTTCCAGCTAAAAGCCCTTCCTGATTTGTTAAACAAACATAAAACTGAGTTGAGAATTTCCCAGATTCACCTGGTTCAGCTGTATACAAAGAGCGGTTAAATTAAATGATCTTTCTCACAAAGGTCAAAAGTTAAGTGTCCCTGGCTACATGAGGCCTCATGCCTAATGGGATGATAATCCAATTCTATGGCATCTAGAAAGAATCTTTCTCCTGGTTATTAAATATGCATGTCTATCCCAAGTAAAATATATTGCAGCAGTGAGAAGTGGAGCTAATATACCGCACCAGAGTAGAGTTGCAAAAATGTCAACTTGGAACAGAAGAACAGAGAAGAAAAAACAAACTAAACCTCCCACAGACAGTTCCAAGAGGTAAAAAAATTAGAAAATTATTTGCAAAGTCAAATGCTCATAAGAAAACCCAAAAGAGGATCACTCTCACAGTGAAGTTACATGACTTTTCCCAGGCAATGTTTATTCTAATTTTGATGTAACATTTTAATAATTGCGTTAAGTACTGATAAAAGAAAGAACAGAAACTTCACCTTGCAGGGTAGTAACTCCACAGCAGGTTTTGTTTCCACAGACAATCACCCACATTCTCTGTAAGATTTTCCTATTTTCATGTGGATAAAATTGCAAGCCCCAGTTGCAAAGAAATGAAATGTCATGGTGGAAATTCAAGTTCCTTTAACCAGAAACCTTACAGGCAACCAACCTTTTAATCCTTCAGAGCTGTTAACTGCCAGAATTGCATGGAGTTAAGACTAGTAAAACTCACAAGAACTTTTCGTAATGCATTTCAACACTCTTCCACTGTGTCACACTGCTTTCCATCAACAGCTTGGGAAATTCTGAACAGGTAAATGAAAGAGGCAGATGTCAGCCCCTCTGATCAAGGTGAGCATGGGGGAATGGTAACTGCATTTCAATGGCACTACTTGCCATATGTTGGATGTTTTCTGCAAAAGAAATCAAGGGTTACAGAGCGTAATCCTTTCTGTTGTAGCCTCTCCCAGTAGTTAATCACTTTCATCGTTAAAAGTATGGGCTTTATTTGTAATTAGACTGCCATGCTTTGTCTGGGAAGCCACCAGTCCTTATTATGCCCTTATACACTAGCTTATACAGTGTAATACCTGGAAATGTTTTTTTTTTTTTTCCTGGAACATACATTATACTGTTATCTCTCAATCATCTTTCTGATATACTGATTTTGTGAAGCCCCACTCACTGTAAGACATTTTGTCCAGCCCTTAATTAACTTGTAGTGTTATTTTTGCACTTAACCTTCTTATTAAAATAGGAACACCAAAGCTGAACACAGATTCCCAGTGTAGCCTCATAATAATGAGCACAAAGGTAAAATCTCACCCTTATTGCTCACTGCTCCCCTGATTATACAGTAAGGACTGCAGTAGCCACTTTGGCCACCTGGATGCCAGGATTAGTGCCTAAACTTTTCTGGAATCGGTGTTTTCCTGAGCACAGATCCCCTTTCCATACACATAGATGGCACTACTCATTCCTAGGTAACTTTGCATTTGGTGACCCTACAGCGCATTATATTTTAACAGAGTAGCCTACCAATGCCATCACTCCATGAACTCCTTAAGCCACCACTTGCTTGCTGGCTGCTGATTTTCGTTCCTGCATTGTCCCCTGTGCAATCATGACTCCACATTAAAAATAAGCACTCTCTCTTCCTGGGGGAGTTTTAGCTGGCACCATTCCCCTGATCAGCACACCACACCACACATCAGCACAGCACACCTCCTGCAGTGGAGGAGACTGCAGGGCTGGGAATGAGTACTCCCGTCATGGCCTCAAGTGGTTGTGGAAATAAAAAGGCAGTGATTCCATTTCTTCTGTCCGAGAGCCTTAGCCTGCTAATTAGCTACCAAGTTACCAAAATGCTGTGAAGAGAGGAAGCGCAAGGGGAGAGGAAAAGAGCTCTGACACCAGCCTGAGCGAGGTGGGGGCGGCTGAGGAGTGTGGGCAATGGCGGCTGCCTGAACACAGTTACCCTCGTGTCTGTGCTGAGCTCCTTCTGCCAGACCCGTCACTGGTTCCCACCCAAAGTGCATGAGGGGCTGAGCGATTCGAGCTGCTGCTGGCAGAGCTCTGCTCTGGGCTGAGGCCCATTGTGCCACCCGAACAAGGAAGGCGGGTTTGGTGATTTACTTGTCAGCTACCTCCCTATATCTCTCCTGTCCCCACTAGCAGCTGCTGCTCCTACACACCCCGGGACTCCCTGTGTAGCAGGGGCCAGCTGCAAGTTCAGCTCCTCAGGGCTCTGCAGAAGCAGGATGAGTGGCAGGAACTCGCTGCCCAGCGCTGGTGCTGTTTGGCTGCTGATAACCCTGTCCCAGGCACTGCGTGAACTGGTCATGCCGGCAGGGTGCTCCCCTGCGATCCCCGGCCTTCTGCTCCTCCATGAATGGGCAGTTCAGAGACCCCTCGAACAGAAACAGGCACCTCAGGGAGCAGAGATCAGCAACCAAGCCCCCCTGTATCAGCCAGTTGTAGATTAAAACAAATACAGAAACACCCAAGGATCCAAGAAACCCTTGAAACTTTGTATGTGACTGAACCAAAGGAGCTGGAAAAATCATCTCTGGCTTTTTTCTGATCGTCCTTTCCCAAGAGGCAACACAAACTCTGCTTGGCTTTGCTTTGTACTAAGCACCACCCAGCCCAGGGAACTGAATACCAAGGAGTAACACAACAGAGAAAGTGAGCGGCATGACCTTTCATATGAAGGCAGTGAGAACTGTGTGATGTGGCTGCTGTGCCCCACTGCTGCATCTGAGCAACAGGACTGACAGCTCACAGTCCTCTTGTAAGGTTGGGTTTGAGGATGAAGCCGGAGTAGAGCTCAGTTGCCGATTTAACATTGCTCATAGGTTGCCATTTCAAGATTTCCTTCATAATAGAAATTTCATGAGACTCATCAGGTTTCCCACATGCTCACACATTACTCATCACTGGTATTTGAGGACCTTAGACCAGCTGTTTAATGTGAAACCCGTTGCCATGGGCCAAAATCTCAGGAGATTTTGGATGTATATTAGTAGTTCCTGCTCAGTTTTGGGTCCAACATAGACTTCAAACTACTAAGACATTTTGAGGACCTTAGATACAGAGGTTCAGCTTTGGACTGACCTTTCTTCCTTTACCAAAAAATCACTGTTTAGATCATTTCCACTGAAGTCACTCTCTGTGCATCTGTCTCCTTCATCAGTATATTCCCAGCGTGTTCTTTGTTGCACACTGTTTTAATTAGTGTTACAGAGTCTTGTATATTCAGTAAAAAACCCCAAATATGACAAATGTGATTAAATGTTTCAGTTTTGAGAACATCAGCTTAGGTAAGCTTTTACACAATAAGGCATTAATAATCTTTTGCATACGATATAAAACAATTTTCTGTGATTGATTAACTGTGTGCTGATCTTAACAACGATAACAACGGGTGAACACTTTACTCATTGTGTAGGCAGATACAGTTAGAGAGATACACATAAAAAATTACCATAGAATAAGGAAGTAAACAAATGTTTAAGTCAAATATTTGTTCTTTTATCCTTGGAATCTAATGATGACAAAGTTTATCGGATATTTTACATTTTACTCGGCAGCAATCATGTGGTTATCATTGATAGATGAAAATAGAGAAGAATTGGGTTACGAATTCCAATAAATAAAGCATTTTACTAAATTTGTATGCATCAGTGTGTATATCTGTGTGCCTGCAAAGTACATATTATACTCAAAATGAAACAGGGGAGGGTAAAAAAACTTCAAGCCCTCCAAATGAAGTAACCAAGGCTCTATGTATTAAAAGAATGTTATCATCATGTGTCTGGTGTGTATACACACCACTGCTCTCTACTGGGTTAAGTCAGAAATGCTTATCTTTGACACTAAATGCCTGTACCACAACTAAGTGAAAATTATTTTTCCTTAGCTCACTTGATAAGAATTTGCTTACAGAGCAACTAAGAGGTTTTAATACTGATGCTTAACATAAATTAAGGTGGCCTTCTTGTGTAACCTGGTGACAACAACCCCTATATAGGGCAATTGCACCTCAACTAGTATTACTATAAACTAGGTCTAAAATTACATTAAGAATTAAACAGACTTCTTTTTTTTTAAACAGCTACTACTCATTTAAATGGTATCAACTACCCATTCAAACTGCCTGTGTCTTTGTTTCATATGTCTCTGGTCCCCATAGGCAGAGCCATCCCAAACACCAAGCAGTTCAAAGAAGCAGATAATTAACTACTGCCTATTGTACAAATTGCACATTTTCAATTAATGTTCTACCTCACAGGCAGGGCAGTTAGTTTTAATCAGTCTCATGACATCAACTATTGTAGTTACTGTTCTCAGATACTAGAAGGCACCTTAACGGTGCCATGCAGCCAGACTGCAGCACATAGCCCCTTCCTTTGGGCTCGGCTGTGTGTAGTGCTCCTTCCTAAACATTTGAAAGAATAAGGTTATAAGATGAGAGAATCCCTGAAGGTCACTCTTCTTGGGAGAGGCTGTGCATAGAGTTCAAATGGTTTTTAGTTTCTACTCTTACAGTTTTCATAGCTTCAGGCCTACCCTGTGCTATTGAAGATGACAACAGAGATCAGGTGGACACAGAAGAGATTCAGAGCCATTTTCTCTTTGCATCTGGCTTGCAGCATGCTCCATTAACACCACTGCAGATGGGTTTAGTTTAGAGAAACCTTGAGACTACCCTAGCTAACTTTGGTGGCTCCCTAGAAACTGCAAAAATGGCTTTCTGTCTTGTTTTTTTTTGCGTCCTGTGCTGAACACAGATTAGCTGTTATAAGAGCCAGGGTTAATCCCTGTACTTAAGTATTTTTAAAATAGCCTTAAAAATTTCAACACTCTAGTGAATTAAAAATATAAAGTGTTTTGATTTGGGGTGGGAGAGGGAGGAGAGAACAGAAAACTCAGGGAGCAGAGAAAAAAAAATACACTTCTTTTTCACAAATAAGAGAATGACCTTTATAATGCAGTTGGAGCCTTGCTTCTTGTCAGTTATGGGTCAGTGCTCTATTACGGTTTTGCCCACACACTATTATTGCAGCAATGCAACTGCACCCCTAGAGGGAGGTTGTGTCAACATTTCTATTACAAACCCCTCTTTCCAGAAGGTTAAAACCTGCCTGTCAGCAAGGAAATAACTTTATTAAAAACAAACCTTGATAAAAATCCAGTTGGCCACTTTCAAATGACTACAGCCTTGTCCCAACATAAGAAACATACTGGGTTCAAATGCTCTCATGTAACTTTAGAACAGTTTTGCCTGAACCCCTCGCTTGGCTTGGCTGCACCCACAAGACTCTAGGAGGGAAGGCACTGAATGAAGCCCCCAGCTTCCTGCAGCTCCTCATGACTTCAATGCCCTGGGCCCTTCCAGGGGAGGCCCTGGAAAGGCTGGAAAGGCTGCTGGAAGGTGAGATTTTCCCAGAGATCCAGCCCTGTGCCATCTCGCCCCCCCACGAGCTGGAGCCTGGCGTCAAAAGACAGGAGAAATATTTCGCTTCACTGCAGACATCTTCAGATGCCTCTTTCTAGTGGAGGCAACTTTTGTTCCTGCTATTGAAATAGCGATGGGAAAGCAACAGTGACCTCCATCAATACAGCTCCCATTAGCACAAGGGTAGTGCATCTATCCCTAATTTGGGGCGAAAGCTAAGGTTACAAATATATATGTACATATAAAGAATTATACTAAACCTGGATTTGGCTCCATTTGTTTAAAAAAAACCCATAAACATATATTGAAGCCATACACCAAAAAAGCTTTTAGAGGACTCAAAGGGGTCTTTCTGTTGTAATAGGTACATTTACTTGGGTTTTAAGTCAAAAAAATCCATTTTATGTATATATCTGACTGGTAGATTTACATATCCAGGCAGCTTTTTAGGGAGTCAGTCTCTTGTGTGTAAATAAGAGATGTCATTTGTTAAGATCTAATAAAAAATCTTTAAATCAAGTACTTTATATTCAAACCTCCCTGTTTAAAATGAAAACAAGAGTCTGAAACTGGCCAAGCCAGAGAGGCTATTTATTCTACAGTGCAAACTCTCCCACTTTATGGGAATTTTCTCCTTAAGATAAACAGTTAAAAAATAAATTAAAAAAATAAAATAAACTATGACATATTAAAAAGAAGAGGCTCTGTTAAAATAACCCTGAAGTTTAGATGCACTTCCCACCATGTCTGCTTTGCTTTTGAGTAATCTTGCTCACAAATAAAAGCACTTTAGACCAAAACTCTGTGTTAAAACAGGGCCAAAGGAGTTAAGTCTACAACGTGAGTTCATGGCAATGAAGTAAACGAGTTTCTTCCTAACATAGAGTTGAACTGGAAATCGTGGCAGCCTCACAAAGCATTAGAGAACTGCAGGTCCTTGTGAAATATTAACGAAGTAGAAAATTCCAAGATAAGACCCTGGAATGAAGAATATACTAGCAGAAAGAGGGATCAGAGTACACTGCATGGCTTCTCAGTTTGCCCCCTGAAAAACACAGCATACAAATTAACCACGGCGTCCTCTGAATCCCAACCCACTTGGCAGCAGGAACAGGAGAGGGTATGCTGGGTACAGCAGTCTGGTTCTGCTCCCAGTTCCCACATAGGCATTGCCTAAGCCTAGGACTAATGTCACGAGCAGGGAAAGAAAATGCAGGATGAGGAGAAGAAAAAATCTCCTTGTGCTCTTCTGCTCGCTGCAATCGTGGTTGCATTCATGAATCCCCAAGACTGCCCTGCAAATACAGCAACCTCCGATGACAGGGAGACCTGCAGGTGCGTAATGGCTACGCCACAGCTCTGAGGATTTTGCCTTTTTCTTTTGCTTCCCAATTCTTTTCTTCACCTAAGTGTCAAAATCCTGAATCCTGGGATTATTTTTTTAACTGATGACACTATCTTTCTCTACAGATCTGGCTACTTTCAACACAACAGAGAGCTTGTCAAGTATATGTATCCTTAAATAGTTAACAAAAATTAACAAGAAAGATCTGCAAACTGAGACCCCTTCTGTATGGCAGCACGGTTTAAGCAGACATTTCAATTCTATGGACCCTTCTGAAAGCCGTTCTGTAGACAGCCACATCATGTCAGAATCTATAAGCAACACTTCAGTGTTTGGATCAAATACACAAATGAAATGTGAAGGAATGAAGGCTAATTCAGGAATGCAAGATCCATTAAACTATGCACATATGCATGAACTGTAAAAAGTGGATCCCATACATATCAGCTATAGCCCTTAGCTGTTAGCAGGTGTGAATCAGTCAGTTGTACAATTCATTTGTCTACCTAATTGCACTGAAGATAGGCTTTTACTTTGCCTAAAACATCACTAATGAGTAGGTTTTCAGTTCGATCTAACTAATTAATTCTTGTTAACTTCCTTTGCATTGCTGTTCTTTTAATTTAACCAGAGACAGCACCAGAGTTGCTACTAGTGTTTAGTCTCAACTAGATTACTCCTATTCATTAAGGGCTGTAATTGTTGGTCATACCCTCCCAAATGGTCATTACAACCTCTGGCTTGCATATTGAATAACAGCAATTTCCTGGCTCCAACAGACTCTCATGTGAGGGAGGAGAAAATGCTAATAAAGAAAGAATAAATGATTCTCTCCTTCATTCAGTGCTCTGTAGATTTCCTTTACAGCAGAAATTGTACCGAGGTGGTAAAATGGGTTTCTTGCAGGCCCCCTACCTCCACCCTGAGTGAAAACAATGAGAACCAAGTCAAGCATTCCCTGCAACTGTGATTACAGCATCCGTAAAAGTGATTATATGGCTGCTGTAATCAACTTCAATGAAAGCTGCCTGTTAGAGCTTCAATAATTACTCATTTCTGTTAACAGCTTGCTTTCAGTTTAGTACTTTGTGGCCTAAGAAAAAAAAAAAAACGGTGTTTTAATAAAAGATCCTGTGAACGCAGTATTTTGGGGGGTAAAAGCTTGTGTGTGGGCAAATAAAAAAAAATGCACATGCAACTTTTTTGTCCTGTTCTCAATAGCAGCCCCTTTTCATTTAAGCTCAGAATCTATTTAACCAGCAACAAGCACAAGTTCATGCAGGGTTCAGTCATGTACTGAATGTTTACTGAAGGAGGCACAATAGTTTAAATAAAGTGGTGGTTTTAAATATTTTACCCATTTCTTTAAACAAATTGCCAATCCTTAAACTCTGTGTTAGACACATTTCAAAAGCAAAATGCCACAAAGCTCTCTTTCAATAAAACCACTACTTTTGTCATATTATGCCTCCTCCTTCTTGATGTATTTTATTTCTGCAAAGCTGTGGAGAAGAATGCAGCTTACAGAAGTTAAGGGCTCATTTTTAAAACAAAACAAAAGAACCGTTTAGTCTGAGATTAAAACAACATAGGTCACCATTGCCCTCCAATGTTTGATGTTCTGCAGAGCGATACCACAGCTAGGGAGGAGGGAGGCAGACTGCAGGGAATTAAAGTTGACCAACACTTCCGCCCCAAACTTAAACTCCCAAGCAACATTTTCCTGAGGTTAAAATAAACCCCAAACAACAAAAAGCAGAAAAACCACTGTTCTTGTTTGGATAACTTCATGACTATGGTTTTATTTTTCTGGTGTGTCTATACACTTCTTTTGAGCCAAGAAAAAAAAAACAGAAAGGAGGTTCTGAGAGTATCCTGCAGACAGCTAAAATATTAAAAAATGCTGTAAGATCTTATAAGAAACCCAGTGAAGTCTGTGTAAGTATGAATAAGGCTGTATACCTGGAATGATCTTCTTCACCTAGAGTCCTTCATTCTTCACTTTGGGGAGGTTTACAGTAAGATTATCTGCAACACAAGGGCCACGTTTCCTGAAGGACAAGCTCTGTGCTGATAAGGGGTTCCTGCTCAGGCTTTCTGCCTCTCAGGAGTCCTAATGAGCAACACAGGCTGGTGGGGGCACAGGACAGCTGCAAAGAACACACAGCTGCTTCCTTAGAACAGGACTGTACCTCCTGCAAAGACTTGTAGCTGATGGCAGCGTTTGTACCGGCCAGATGAGCAGCTGGGGAAGGACTAAATCTCCACCTAAACTACAGATTCCAGGGGGATGGAGTTAGCTGCTGTCTTGGCTTGTACATGGTGCCAAAGTACAAATCTTGATCTGACACATGAATGGGAGGGGAAGCACTTGCTGCTTTAGCACCTGATCAGCAGCACCAAGGAGAGCTTAGCTCTGTGAACAATACATGCATTTTTTTTAAAACTGCCTTGGCCCAAAAATGCATAACATGCTCTCTGTCCTGAGTTTATCTGATAGGTGAAGTAACAGAAAAAAACGTTATTAACGTCTTGAACGTAATACAGTGCATGACATTTACATAACATCTTTCATCCTGAAGGATTCCAAAGCACTTTATAAATTATATGCTTATGGAAATCACTTCCCCATTGGAATGGAGCCAGCACTGAGGTTTAAGGCAGCAGCCAGCTGGACAAATGCTCAGCGGCACAAATTTGGTCAAGGACAACAGTTGGAATTATCTGCTCTTGCAAGAAGTGACATGAGTTATAGAGACCCTAAGTTTCCTTGGTACCTGCAATCACTGCTTTATTGTGCACGCACTAACTATTTGGTTGCATCCACTGTAATTTCCATAAACCTTCCACTATTTCTGAGGACAGAGCATTCTCAAAAAGAGATCACATAGCACTGGAAATCGCTTTCCCTAGTAGTCCATCAGAACGCAACTCCGCTAGGGAAGAAGGCACGGTGAATGACCTGTGTAGTGCGCCAGCTACCTAGATATGGTTTCAGTGTGGGGCAGCATCTTCAGCTGGCACAGCCCCCTTTACTTGAAAGGATCTATTCAAAAGTATTTCCTCTGGGGTTTCACGTCATAAAATGATTCCATTTTACAATTTCATTTTCCCTTCCTGGAAGGAAGTCTTGACAATGGATATCGTGGACATTTTGAAAAAAATGTTATTTTCCTGTGCACATCACAGGATGGACTCCTGGTGCTGCTCTTTTCTTTTTGTCACCTTGTGTGCGTGGTGAAGTTGTAGCATCAATTTCACCATCTTTTCTCCTCTCTACTTCCGTACAAGAGACTTCACCGAGAGCAGTCAGCTTTGCCCCCAGGGCAGAGGCTATCTCTGAATGGACAAAGTACTCATGAAGTCTATGGGCTCCTGGTCCAAAATGAAGGACCCTTTCCTCTGCTTTATGTTGTGTGGAGCAACCTGACCAGTGCAGATCAATATCAGGCTCTCAGGGGGAGTGAATCTGTCACATCCCTTCAATTACCTCTTTTTTCTCAGTCTTGATTTAGATGTGGTATGGTTAGACCAAGATATTTGGACACAAAAGGGGTGTGAAAAACAGCAAGCATAAATTTTGAAGCTACTTGGTACTATATATTCACCCAAGAAAGATGAAATCTGATATGATTTTTATGTGTTTGTTTTCTCTGAAAATCAAAGCAGGGCTTTGCAAGTCCTCATTCAGAAACTCCCACCACACAGGAACTGTCAATAGATTAACACCTGCAGGACTAGGAACCTGTGGAAAGCCTTGCACGTAGCTGTCTGTCTAGGCAGCCTCTCCAGTACAGATCAGTAAGTCATACTGAAATTAATATCCTAAATCCTGTCATGTAATTGAACTTAATATATTTTTGCAAGTAATTTAACATGAAACAAAATCATAAAACATCCTTTCATTCTCTATTACCTATCCAGTGGGTTGTCTCTGTAGCAGAATTACTGAGAGCAAATTTTCTGTTTCTTTGGCTACAGGAATGAAAATTTTCTCTAGCCTTTACACACTAGTACAAAAAAGATTCAATATGGCCCATAACTGCTAAATCATCACAATTTAACTTATTATAACCTGTCTCCAGAACTTTGTATTAAGCAGACTAATGCACAAGCCCCAAAACTCTTAAAGCAACTATTGTGCTATATATTAGGAGATTGCTGTAAATAAAATTCTTATACTTGTCAGAATAAGCTGAAAAACGTGAGATATGCAGGACATAAGTTTTCTCGAGGACAGCCACTTTTGCAAACTACTGCAAGAAGATTCAACATTAAACTTTCCACCATCACTGACAAATAGGAAGGCTTGATACAAAGTATCGGAGAGCTGGCTGGGAATTGTGATTTCACTGTGTCCCCTAGGTGCTAAGGTAAAAATAAACATTAAAAAAGAAATCTTGACCCATGATCTGATTTTCTTTAACATTCAAGAAACCTATCCCCACAAATAAAATCTTGAAGAAAATAAAGTATGAAATCTTTCTTTTCAGTTGTTCGTGACAGGCCACTGTGCCCAGCACTAGCACAGGACAAGGACAACAGGTATCAAAAGTCACAATACTTTTCCTCTTTTTAATGTAAAGCAGTAACACAGAAGCATCTGTGGCATCAGCTGGAACTCAAACCTCCCAACCCACCACCAAGGCAGACAAGAAAGTTGGGGCATTCTGACATACCTACTTTCTTAAGACAGGAGACTGTCTTTAAATCTTTTAGCTGGAGGACACGATTAAGGCATGCTGAGTGGTGTTATGTGCAAGAGGTATGCAAAAAGCAGCATCTTTCTGTAGGCCAGCTTCTGGCTATTGGGTAGAATTACAGACATTGAGATCTTCCCAAATATGATTATAGCCCAGCTGTTTTTTTTAAGAAAAAAAAAACAACCACCCTGAGAGGATAAAACTGCTTTTTCATAGTCTTAGCAATTTCATTGGCTTGGTGACCTATATTCTGACAAAGAAAGAACTATGCGACACAGTTCTTTGCCTGTGTAGACGATCATTAAAAATGATGTTAATAGAGTATTTGATACCTTTTTGAGAGATGAAGCAGGTGTGAATGACAGAGAGATCACTTCTAGATGCACTGGTTGTCTTACAGTACAATTGCCTATATTACCTTAACTGTAGCATAAAACATACAACTCCTACATGAGTCCCTTTACCCACAGGTTTTAATTGCTCTGCAGCGCTCTCACTTTACAGATGGAGAAACTACACTCAGAGAAGTGAAGCCACATTGTCCAGCTGACACCTGACGGCAGGCGAGCAGCAAGGAACGGTGCTGTCTTCTGGTTCCCAGCCAACTGTATCACTTGGAAAAAACTTACTGCAACTGTCCCTTTTGCTCCAAAGCATTTCTGCTTTTAGAGAGACATATACCAAATGAAATGCTTGCAATGACCATTTCTTACACATTCTGCAACAAAAACTGCATACACTGCACTTGAAAAGATGTATTTGCAATAAGTGTCCATAGTAGAACTCCTCCCTATATGGCATGAAGTCCCAGCTAACGCTAGATGACTTGCTACACCTTGTTTTACTTACTTTCTTCTTAAGGTACCTATAGCAGCAGCAGCCAGTGGCATGACATAATGAAACCTATGAAACACTAACTGCTCTCCAGTGACCAAAAATGCACTTTGAGATTTATCAGGAGGCACCTATGCTGACAGTAGGAGAGGGTCTGGGTGCAAGGGCTATTGCTAAGTCGATTAAGTAGGCCCCAAAATAGACACAACTTTCTAATTAAATCCAACAGCTTGAATCACATCCAGACCCAGATATGAAGCCAGAGCTGTGCCAGTGGAACGCGTTCAAACTGGCCCACAGTACCACGCTGGCAGACCACGCGTTTTTGTACAGAGTACAACGCAGGAACCCAACTTCGAAGTGACAGCATGTAGGACTATTTTGGGCAGGTGAGCATCACCAAGACATCTCTTAGCTCAGCACAGAAGGGACAAAAAGTGGAAGGAGTTACTATTGTGACCAGAAGCCACTGGGGTTAAAGAGCACACCAATACCACAAAGCTTTGTGGCAAAATGTGAAAAAGACTGCATAAGCAAACGTCAGACACAGTTACTTGTGTACCAACTAATGATGCCACCACGAGCACAGGTGGCAAGCATCCTGCCTTCCTTGGAAGCAGCATATACTAGTAACAATTGTTAATAAGTGATTCAAAACCTTCCAGCTGACGGCTGATCAGCCATGAAGGACACTTGTCCTGTTCACAGTAACAGCTCACAGCTCGCTCTCCCCTGCCCATTCCAGACCTTGAGATATAGTTTAAAATCCTACCAGGGAACATAAGTGCATCTTTCCTTGCTTTCTTACTGCTCCCATGGAAGCAACCAAAATAGACAATATTTGATCATTTTTTTCCCCACACTGTACTTGGAAATATCCTCCCAGAGAGAAATGATTAGATGTACGTCCAAGTGGAGAAGGTATGGATTTGCCAGAGTGCTAATGCTATCAAACTATTCCATGATTGAGTCTCCAGAAGCACTCCATGAGGGAACAAAACCACAGCTTAAAACCCCAATGTCATATATAACAAAAAACTGGTGAAATGTCAAAAATTTGCTGCTGCTGGCAGCCATGAATCCTAAGATTTCATTAGCCAGAAGATGGCCTGTGTTTGGTTTGTGGAGACTGGGAAGAGGAGGCAGTTACAGAGTTGGTATATTTATGCAGGAGGGCAGGGGAATTCCCTAACAGAAGAGCTAGAGTGAACAATACATATATCTATGTATATCCTATAGAGTAAATTGTGTTTAACTGCTGAACATGATGTCCTTATAAAAAAAAAAATCTTATTTCTGCCAGCCTCTCTGCTCTCACGGCATAAACACTGCACTCCAACAGAACTAATAGGAAAGATAGTATGTCATCTGTGACTTTAGTGAGAAGATAGCAGTGATCTATCAGCCACATTCACATATGGCAGCAAGTTCCAGAAGTTCACTACTTGTCTTACAAGGAAGTACCGCCTTTAATCTATTGTAAGATGATCCTCCTGTCTTTTGATCTGTGCCTCTAGTTCTAGCATTGTGAGATCTGGTGAACAGCAATTCAGCTCATGTGCTGTCTTCATGGTTTTGCAAATTTTGATAATTTCCCTCCCACCTTGATCATTCCCTGCCCCCCTTTTCTCCTCTCCAAAATGAAGACTTGTTAGTCTCTCCTTATGAGACAGTTCTCTAAGTTGACTATGTCCTTTTCGAGATGTGGAGACCAGAATTATACACCAAGGTGTGGGCACACCAAAGTTTTATACAATGATAAAATGATACCCTCTGTCTTGTACCAACATTCCTGCTGATGCCCAACACTTTGCTGACTTTTTTGACTGTCACAGTTCATGGAGCTGATGAGTTCAGAGAACTGTCAATGATGACTCTAAAATCTCTCTCCTGTGTTGCACCTGTCAGTTCTGAGCTCAGCTTTGCATAGGCCGTTGAGATTATTTTTCGACATTTACATTTATCTACATGGAAGTTCTTTTGCCAGCTTTTCAACCATTTATTTGATTTTCTGATGTCATTCTGGACTTCCTCACTATTGGCACAACATTGGGCAACCCAAGAGAGTACAGTAACAGCAGACTTGGAAATTTAACAGTTCCCTTTTCCAGGTCACTAATGACAATGTTGAACAGCACGTATCCCAGCATCAGTTCCTGGGAGATGACGTGTCAACTCTTCCCCATCCTGAAAAGTCCTAGTTATACTATACCCTTTGATTACTATCCTTCTACCAGATTTCAGTCTGTAAAAGAACTTTCTTCCAGAATCAGTGCAGATGTGTTTGGTGAGGAAAACTCCCAAAAGCTTTTTGAAAGTTGAGTTTAGTATCTCCACAGGCTCTTCTTTATCTACATGCTACATGATGGTAGAGCAGGTCAGTGTGGCAGCATTTCCCTCTGCAGAAGCCATGATGACTCCCAACAGATCATGTTTGACACCATGTGCTCAGTGACCTTTCTCTCTGAGATGCACTTACCAGGGACTGAAGTCAAAGTCAGTGGCATGCATTTCCCAGGGTCCCTTCTACAGCCACATGTTTCAACATCAAAACCAAAGCAGAACCATAAATTGATGGTATTAGTCCCAGGGTTAGGACAATGCTCACACAGTCTCAGGTGAGAACCAGCACCATTAGCAGAGAGACAAAAGTTATTCAGTAAGTCAAGCTGAAACAACATAAGGATAGGCCAGGCCTTGCACACCACACAGACACACACTGAGGCACCTGACTTTCAACCAGGATCTGCATATAGGTCAGCAGCACACCACACCCAGGCTCCTGTATGTAAGTGTATGCCTCACAACAAAGCTGCTCCAGCAGAAATTTGGCTGAGGCAAGAGAGTAACTAAAAGACACAGAGCCTTCGCTTTTGTCCAAGAACCACATGAATGCCGTCTCAGAGCACTGAGGCCAAAGTCAGGGGCTTCCACTATGATTGAATCTTCCATGTTGTTGACTTTATTAACTATAAATAAAAACTTATTAAAGAATAGAGAACATCTGATATTTTTGCAGTTTCTTGTTTAAAATCAATGTCAGTGATTGAATAAGAAATTAATATTTGTCATTCTTCTGCTATGAGAAAAAGCCAAACTGGAACTGAAGCAAAACCAAGACCTTTCCAGCCCAGAACACCAGTTCAGCTGAAAAGCGACATCCCCTGGCAGGTTCTGTGCAACAAGAGGACAGCTTGCCTTTAAGAGTCCTTTCAAAACCACCACCCTGCCCTATGTCTGTCCTTGCCCCCTCCCTTGCCACACTACACACCAGCAGGTGGTCACAAATTTTCTTCCCTGGAACCAGCTACCCTCAGGGCTACTTGCTAAGGTAAGATCCAGGTAGACTGCTTCTTGTGACTCCTGTTTCTCATGGAGGAAAACACTGTTGCTCACTAGCCTTAGTTTCCTCCAGCAATGCTTAGTGGCAGGGAGATATACATGTGTGCAGCTAATGGGTTTGGGCTTTTACAAGGGAGAGAAAGGAGACTTTACCTGCCAGCAAGCTGACCCTTCTATCATTCTCATTCCTCTGGCTAGTGCTGCCCCCACATGTATTCCTGGCATCACTTGTTTCTCACCAGCAGCATGGTCCCCTATACTAAATTTAAGGTGTTAAAAAAATCCAGTACAGGTCCAGGACTAAAAATAATGCTCATGGAGAGGGAGGAGGTGGAGGTTAACACTTTCGCTTGTTGAAGGCCTGTGCTGAGAGTCTGTGAAATGAACAATAAACTGATACTGGCTTGGAATTAGAGCTCAACTAAAACAGCTTCAATCACTGCTGGATCTGACCCAGAACAGATTCAAACATACTGGTTCAATTCCCTGGTTGTAAGTGTCATCTTGTAATGATAAGCTGTAATCAGCAATTAGGAAGCGTTCATGGCAAGGTAGTGCCAGAATTCGTGTAAGAAAGGTCAGGCCTGGGCCCAGGTCTCATAAAAATTCCAAACTGGAATAATAATCTCTATGCAGAGCAAACATTTCAATATTGACACAGCTAAAGCACAGCAGAGATGGGGAAAAAAAGGCAGGAAGCATTTGTCATTTATATGAAGACAATG
Organism: Nyctibius grandis; assembly: GCF_013368605.1. NCBI lineage: Eukaryota > Metazoa > Chordata > Aves > Nyctibiiformes > Nyctibiidae > Nyctibius > Nyctibius grandis. The sequence goes on along the minus strand of NC_090665.1, from coordinate 33,003,984 downwards.
AGGTATACACGTTCCTTAACATAAAGTTGTTATAGATTCCACTGGGCACCATGGCAGTTATATAGTCCTTGTATTAATCCCTAGCTATATTCTGCGGGGTATATCAATAGAGTTAAGTATTTATGAGCTACAAATATGACAGGAAACAGATACACCCTGTGTAAGTAATAGATGATTGTGCCAGAGTTCCTCATAAACACTCTCTTGATGTTCTCAGCTAAGCTCAGGTAAAAGGTACTTAATGAGAGAGAGGACAGCTTTAAACTTTCTGATATTACCTCCTCTTGGGGAATTTTCTCTGGAGCTTTCTCTCTGATAATTTGCAAACAATTCACCTTCATCCTCTAATTGGCTAGATCAGGGTTTCCAGTTGACAGTAAGAAGCGTGGACAGTGCATAAAGCTGATGAAAATGTGGCTTATATGCTCCTCTCCTTTACGCTGCTGGGTAGCTCAAGTGCAGCTCTCCACTGCCCATTTTGTGGACAGTCTTTCAGCCTAGAGACTCATTTGGGACAAAGTTACTCTCAAGAAGGTTCTAAAAGCGGAGAGACATAAGCACTGCAGTTTGTGCCAGGGCAAGGGCTACACGCTGGCTCTGAGAGGAGTGCACAAATGTGGAAATGAGCCATAGGACATGAAAAGGATTTTTAAGTGGAGAATGAGAAAAGATGTAACGTCTATCCTGGAGTCATCCTAAGACAAAGTACATCCTCTTTTCAGCACTGGCTAAGAGGCAACTTTTTCAGTTCACAGTTGGTGATTCCCAGGAGTACCGTTGGGTTGTTCTACTTTATATGCCCTCTTGTAAGACTACAGATCACAACATTTGTAAACAATGGTTTTAACCAGTAAAGGAATTTCTCTGTCTGTAGTTTGGATCACAACAGTTCACACTGTTATGAGTTTTCCCAGAATTTTGGAAGATGTCTTTTGGAGTGTGCTTTTTTTTGTGTGTGGGTTTGGGTTTTTTTGAGGTAGTATACCAGAATGTTATAGCTTTAAACTAATACACTATGCTTTAAAAGAGAGAGTGTTATGAGGTATCATATGTTTTATGGTGCAATCCTAGCTTTCCCCACCTAGTTGAATCAGCAGCTCGTTTCTCATTATATTTTCGCTATCCCTATGTCATCCTGCCAACTGCCAGCTAAAGATCTGTTTAATTTGCTTGCAAGAGACAATGCACAAGAAATGAAATAACAAAATTAAAAGTAATGATTTTGTAAACTGGTAATTGTTTAATTCCCTTCAGAGTAATAAAATTTTATAAAAGGAATATGAACAAGGTGAAAAATCAGGGTATGGCCATTTGAGCTTCTTTTTGGTTCATTTGAGAAAGAAAACAATAATAATAACATGTTCGGGTTGAATGAACTCTCCTTTGATTTACCTCATTTCTCCAATTTCACAGGTAGGAGGGATAGAAGACTATATGCAATTAAATTTAAACTATTGGCCTAAGATGACAAAGCTCTAAACCTTTGGAGGTGCTGGATACTTAACAGCTTGTTATTCCAAGTTCACGTGTTGACTCAGGTCAAGGACAAAACATCCTTGTTTAGATGGAGACATACTGAGAGGGCAGTTCTTTCTCTGCAAGGCCTTCTTAACTCTCAAACATACCACTCTCTGGTAGATCTCAGACTTGTTGCTCCTGGGGCATTAGCTGAATTAACCTACTTGCAGGGAAGAAATGAAGTGAGGGTGATGGTGTGTGGAATATTAAGATGATATAAAAGTAGGACTCATTAAGTTTGCATAGAGGCGAAGCGTTGCAAATTGAATAATATTTTTTTGTTTCTGGGTCTCCAGAAAACACAAGCCCTGAAGGCCAGACTTTCAAATGTGTCAAGTTGTGCTGGATAGGATTTTCCTAATTACCTAAGGAAGTTGCGATCCTGACTTCCATTTCAATCAATGGGATTTAAGCACTTAACTTCAGTGATTTTGAAAATTCCACTAAGTACTGGTCTTTTTAGCCACCTAAATACTTTAGAGAAGCTTTTGACCTGTGGTTTAAGACATATGTGTTGCAGAAACAGAAATAAAAAAAAGTGACAACAGAATAAAAGGTGGCATTAAAATAGGAGCTGGACTTTTTTTCAGATGTGGTTGATAATGTTCAGAGGTGGTGGGAAAGTGGAGACAAAGTCTGAGCAATTGCACAGCCACATATGAGCAAGTGTCAGAGACTCCCTCTCCACAGCAGTTGCCTTTGTTGTCCTGAATCACTGTTCAGGCAGAAATAGCTACCAATTAGTAGCAACCAATTAAGCTACCAATAGATAGAGCAAAATGTTGAACAAAAAAAATCCTATCTTGGTGTTAGTACTTTACACAAATTTGACCACATTTTCCAATCTAAACAAATATAGGTGATCTGTGTTCACTTCAGTCAATCTAACCAATGTGAAAGAATCTTCCAGACCTCTAGGGATAGGTACGAGCTTACCCATAGCAGTGAGGAGCAGAGAGTGATGCTAATTCTGAAGTACCTTATCAGCATTTCATCACAGAAAAGGGAAATCTGAGAAGAACCTCATAAACATAGACACACAGATTTGGCCAGGCTTAGGGTGTATTCAAATATGCAAGCAACCTCAACAGGTACAGAAGACAAGGCAAGAAGAGTATCAGCAGGTTGTAGTGGTTAAACCTGAGACTGCGTATGTCCACTCAACCCAGTCACAGGCATTTTCTCGGTATGAAACACTACCACCCTCATCACTTTTTTCTGACCAAGTCAGGCAGATAATGACAAGAATTCTTCTTAAATTACCACTGCTGTGGCATCCTACATAATTGCTACAGATTCAGGAGATAATAACAATCTCCATCTGCCTGTAACATTGCAATTAAAATCTCTAGTAATCATTGGTGTAAGTTTGTAGGAACTGCACGACAGCAGAAAAGACAACCTTTCTCATTATTAAATAAAGATTACATCATCATGCACGTAAAGATAACCATGCTTGTTCAATGTATAACATATTCCTTGTTCTGATAAGCTATGAGAAACCGTATCACAGTTTTGCTTTAACAAGGTGAAATGAAAAAATATCTGGTCTCAAAGGACATTACTATTACAACATACTATACTTAACTTTTTTGCAGTGAGGTAATTCAAATATCATGTAAAAGACATGCAAAGTATTTAAAAACTGATTAAAGCATAGACAGATTTTTATAGAAAAAGGAAGTGTCATTGTGAGCATTGTTTAAATAGTATTTTATTAACTTTCACATAGCTAAAAAAAAATATCTTACTGAAAAGGTTTGCATTTCCTTAACCTAATCAATAGTCCAGCTATATGATCTCTTTATTTACTTATATAATTTATTAATCTAGCTAGAATTTTGACTTCAGTGTAGGGAAGTACGTGCAGTGTTTAGGTTCAGAGAAACCAATCACTTACACGTGAGTTGTTGATCCTTTTGATTCCAGTTATAGCCGTAATTCATTTGTCCCACCAAACTGGGTTTAGCAAGCTCGAATAATAAAGATACAGCTTTAGCCCCTCAATCATACCACTGCCTGTCTTGATTCAGTATCTTTTAAATTAATTCAGAAACTTGCATAGTTTCAAGAGAAAATTATTATCTTATCGTCCTCTTGATTTTTTGATGCAGTGAATAATAGAGCTATTAAAAATGAGTAAGATCAGAAAACTTAAGTTAATTGATTAGTCAGTCCTGGGAAATCAACAAATCTGTGTAAAAGCTACGAAAAACTGAAACAAAAGCTATATTTCTTTGCACTTCTATGATGTTAGATAAATACTGTAATAAAATATCAGTACAACAATACTTTTCCTTCAGTTTCCTTTAGGCATCAGACAAAAGTTTCTTAACTATATTTTTCACCAAACGTATGTCAGGCAAAATAGAAAGGATTATCCAACCAGGGCAGAGAACATGCAATAAAAATTACAGCCAGTGCCTAGGTACAGTATGACTTGATAGAAAAGCAAATCTTCCTTATAAGAATATATAAGATTCCTTTCATGAGGAACCTGCTCTTTTTTCCAGAGGAATCAGTCGCAGAACTGGGATAGGGGTACTTCTTAATCTGCAGCATCTGTGCATCCACAGCTGTTTGCATTTCAAATAGTGTTACTAGTGCTGTCAGCTGTGTGCCACGGACTCAGTGGTCAACTTTTGAGACCTCCTTTACCAAAATTAGCACATAACTTTTAGAATAACCTCTACAATTAATGAATGCTTTCTAGTGAGAGGGAACCCACCAGAAGTGTTGTTAACTTGTTGTTATGGTCAGTCACCTTGACTATTAAAAATCTAAACTTTCTGATTACTTTGAAATTATATGACTTGGTTCTCATACTTCGTCTTGTTTGTCTTACAGAGCTTCTCCCCAGAATTCCTTTCCCAAGGGTAGATGCTTACAGACTACGATCAAATGATCCTTATCCTCCTTACATGCTTGTCAAACAGAGCTATATAAGGAAGTGGATTTCTCCTCATTTTCTTCATTTTAATGAGCCCAGGAAGAACAAGTCAGTCTTCTTTGGCAAAGCGTACACTCCTGATAGCAATGTGTCAACAGAAAAACCCTGCCATGCTCTTAAACTCTCTTCCAATGCTTTGGAGCAGTATTGCCCCATCCACCCCCCGTTTTATAACCTATTCTAATACAACTCCTCAAATTGCATTTGACTGCTCTTTTCCTTTGTTTTGACCTTCAGCAAAGACCACAGGCCTTGAACACAAGAGGAAACAGGGAATTCATCTGGTCAGAATAGTGCGTGAATTAAAGAAAGACCATTGCAACTCGTAATTCTGAGCAATTCAGCAAAATCCTATGTCTGTGAGTCATCAGATCAATTCCATAATACAAATACAAAATACAAAGAACACAATATGCTGAAAACATCTGCTAAATATACTGATTTATGCCACCCAGAAAGTTGCCAAATGTTAGATTCCTGCTGAATATTGTTCAGTTATTTCACTGAATTCTAGTCAATGTAATTATGGGCTTTATTAGAAGATCCACATATTGTCTTTACAGCTTCAACATCTATTTCAGCTTCAGCTAGAATTCATGAAAACACATTCCCATTCCTTAAAATGCACTGCATGAGGCACGTTCTGGGTCAGAGTCAACTCTCACACAAGTAAATCTGGATTAACAAAATCCACAGAGGCTAATGTACTGGTACTAGCACAAAGCAAACAGTAAAAATGGACTCACATCCACATGTTTTAAAGCAAAGAGCTCCACCTTACCAAACTACACAAAATCCTTGAATATGGGAGACAAGAATGCAGAAAATGAAAATAAGAAATTAATGATCCCCTAAAGAGATAAAAGGAGCAATGACTTGAAAGTGACTTCATTGTTCCATTTTACTTATAGCAGTTACCATGGAAGGGGAAGAGTAGCAGAAGGCTAAAGTTTAGCTGTTTCTCCACTCTCTTTCAGTCTCAAAGAATCTGATGTGACAACTCAGTGCCCAGTTGTCTGAACAGCTTAAAACACATGCTAGGCAGCTTAAGGAAGGAAATTAATACAGTTCTCCTAGCTTGTTCATTCCATCGGAAAGATGAATGAACAATAGAGCCTGGGACACACGTTGGAAAAATGTCTCAGAGCAATTAACAAAAAAGCCATTTATATAATGCATCACACTAAGCAGCAGGTGAAGTATAAGCAGAAAGCGAAAGAAGATATGTGAGTTCACAACCTAAGTATCAATCCAGTACCAGGGACAGTTGGGAGTTGATTCCCAACTGAAGTTTAAAGTAGGATTCAGCTAAACTGAATTCCTAATTGCTTCACTCTCAGAGCATGGATGTTCTAGCATCTGTGGAAGCAAGGAAAGGAGAGGAGACTTTTGTGTTCCCCCCTGAGTGTTGGTTAGGGCAGTACATGGGCCCATATCACCTGACGCAACCGCAGTCACAGGGCTGCATGGCCCCCATTTAGATGAGTCTGTATCTATCCCTGTTCACACTCGCTTGTGAAAGCATAAACATCCACATCAAGGCAGCATTTTACACTCATTCTTTTGAAAGTGTAAGTACTCACACAAGCTTTGATTTACCACTGGCGTTTGTCCTTGTTATTCACAGGCCTCTGTGTAGTATGTGGATATCATCAACCATATCATTCATGCTACATTGATATTCTCAATAGCAAGCATCCCTGTATTCCAGTTTAGCAAATGCACTCAACAGGGCATTGCACGACACAGAGCATATGCAGAAAATCTGAATAGTCCACTGAAATCATGAAACAGTAAGCGGATTGCTTTCAAAGTTGTTCTCATTATAAACAGATTACTTATATCCATGACCACATTTGGACACTTCAGTTCAAAAACTTTGGCTACATTTTACATGAAGCCAACTTCCACAACATTCAGAACACAGCACAGTAACTAGAAAGAAACATACGGAGCACAAATGTACAAACTGTTAAGCACACTGGACAGAAGATCTTTGCTGTCATGCACAACAGCTTAGCAGAAAATAATTAAAAGTTTTGTTCTAAGCTGAGTTACTATCACCCTGCCTGGGTCTGCTGAAAATGTAACTGTAACTGCATAAAAATAGGAGAAGTTCCACTGTGAACAAGAGGGGCTTCTGACCAGAGGGAGAAGAAAGAATATCTGCCAAAGGTACTGGCTACATGGGACAGGGAGAAGCTGCTACAAATAAGGTGAAAATGCAACTGTTGCAATAGAAATCCCTGAAAAAGTATGCCACAGTTTAAATTGTCTGGTCTGCCTCAGTGATAGACATTTTCATATAGTGTTGGCCACACTATGCAGTAATAGATTTGTATTTCTGAGGTGTACTATTGGAAGGACCCCATTCATGAAACAGGAACAAAGGAAAGGTAATATCAGAAAAAGTAGTACTCCAGCGAGCCCAGGAACCCCTCTGGTACTGGTCAGTACCAGCCACCCCAGAGGAAGCTGCCAAAAGCCCAAGAGCAGGCAGAAGTGGAAGGGCCTTCTGAAACAAGAAGTTTCTCTTAACTTCTAGAAATGTTATTGGGTTTAATTGTGCATGTTCTCACTGCCCTGTACTCATGCCTGAATCCTTTTTGAAACCTGTTACGGTCTTCATCTCTACTACCTTGTTACACTGAGGTCCACAGATCAGTTATGCATTGGAAAAAACATCTCATTTGCAAACGTGTTTTTGCCTTTCAGTTTCACAGACAACTCTCATTGCCACCTAATATTTATTAACAGTTTGCAGTTTACAAAAGCCTTTGTGGTTCATCCTGCCTCTTAGCCACAGGTTTCTGAGAAATACTGTTAACTAATTGAGTGGAAGAGGTAAAGACTATGGCACCACTGGTGAGTTCAGCTTTTTTTTTAAGAGGCTGTCTACAGCCATGGTTCAGATGCAGCCACAGCCCATGAAATTCCTCACTGCAGTTTCTGTCAAGTCTCATGTTCACATTCATGGAGTCAGGATCCCAGCCAACAGTGGGTTTATACTGCCTTTAGTAGTAACATGAACTCCCCATACCATTTCCAAAGAATATAAGTACAAACCTGCAGAAATTAAGACAGCAAGTTTTTAGCTTTCCCAAGAGGCAAGATCATCCAAGCAAGTAGCATTCTGCTCCCTGTTTTCCTTGGAGGTAGTTTCAGTGGATAAGATGACTACAGGTCAATAGCCTATTATCTATGGAGACTGAATCCAAATATTCATATATTTCATCTAAATGATGAGTTAGTCAAGTCTCAGTCAAGATTCAAAATGTAACAGGATGCTTCTCTTTATATCACTTTGTAACACATTAACAATCTACACAACACACATAGCCAAAGTAGATATGTTTGTGCAGTGTTCACAAGCAGAGAACAGCCTTCCGAATGTAATAATTTTTCCAAACAAAAAGCCCTCTTTTGCTGAACTAAGTGGTCACACTTGTCTTTACAGAAAGAATCATAATGCAAAGATAATGTCAGCAATGATAAAGCATTGACTTTATGAAAATTATTTAGTTTTTAATAATGGAAATTTAGATATTTTGTTTAAGCAGCTACTAAACTATATACATTGAAAATGTTTACTTTTCTGAATTTTTGATTGTTTGTTTTGAGGTTGGCTGGTTCTTACAATGCAAGCTTTCTTCTACTTTTAACTTCCTGACTGCCAAGTCTACTTTATAAGCAGGGTCATATTGTTGAAGGACAATCCCACTGTAATCAATACAACATCATGATGGCAACCAATGTCCCTAAGGCAAAACCAAGTATCTCTGTTGGAGGAAACTCTCCTGGCACATTCAAAAGGTTAAAAACAAACAAAAACCTTATTCTGAAATCTGATTCTAAAAATCCTGCAAAGAGTAACATGGGGAAGGAAGTTTGCTTTATGTAGAATACCGGTTTAAATGTTTTTGGAAATACCCATGCACATACAAACAGATATTCTTGTGATCTTCAAAGATAAAGAAAACGGACAAAATTTTTTAATTCTACTTTTCTGGAGTCTTTATTTATCAGCAAAAAACAGCTGTGTCAATAGGATAGTGCTGAAGATGTCTCCCACTGTAGTCTTCTGTCTAAGGTCAAGTGTTTTGTATCCTTTGCCATAGTAGGTGATTAAAAAAACAACGTTTTAGCTGTAGACAGCTGGATGCTTACTGTGTTGCAAGCACTGATGGTTAGTTTTGTCTTTGATTATACGAATTGACTTTGGTTTCAACAATAGTTGAAAATTCTGTGGAACTGGACAAACTACAAATAGATTGCTCCGAGTTTCCTGTTTTCATTCCGATGTGTACAAATTACCTCAACATGCCCTTTTTTTTTCTGAAAACACTAAGGTCTGAAAGAAACTCTTGTTATATTGTTGCCACTTAGGTTTCACTGAGCCTGCATTATCTACTCACAGCTTTAATGACTTCCTGCAGAGAGAGGCTCTGTAGAAGTCTTGGCAGCAGGGCTAAGAATAGCATTAAATGCAAGGTTATCTAGGCATTACACTCACTGTAACATGCAATTAACTCTCCTCTTCCATTTTCATTACACAATTATTCATTAATGTCAATTTAATTTTATGCATTGTTCTACATGACCGAAGGCTGATTACGGGCCTTTTCACTCCAATATCCCAAGTTAACTGGTGCCAGCCTCTCTCAGGGCTGCCTAATTGCAATTTAGCCCAGACAATTCCTCCCATTTTTTCCCTCCAGTAATGGAACAACAGATCATGGCCAGGTAAAGATTTTAAGGTGGAAATAAAGTCCAAGCCTGAGCAGCACAGAAAACAGTGGAGCCCTGTCCCTCCCTTCCCTTTAACATCTCACATTTTCTGAATTGTTGTTTAGTGTAGCTGCCAATGCTATAAAACACTCATAACTTAAATTGGCCTCTGCACCCTCCCAGGGATTTCTCCAGTTATATAACACTGCTTCAACACAAAAACAACATTATACATTTTAAAGACTCAGTATAGTGTATATTTAATTGATCAGTTCAACAAGATAGCCATCCTATGGTCTCTCTGTTCATTGAATTTGGTTTGCCTCACTGGTTAACTTTTGTCAAAGTTTTGAAAAAGTTTTTAAGCATTTTCATGTTTGAACTGCTGGTACTTTATTCGGTTCAGCTCTCTGAAAAACTATTCTTTATCAGATATTTTTCTTAATGAAAGAATGCGGAAAGTCTCGCACTTACAGCAACACACATTGCAAGCTGTTTTCACTGCAAACCACTTAATATGCCATCTGAAAAAGTCAGGATATAAATATAGCCAAAAACAATACAGATCCTTACACATCATCTTCTCCTAGTAATTTGCATTGTACTTTAAATCTGCACAAGCAGCTCATCACTACTTTTTTTTCAGTTTTACTGGCAGACTGTAGCCTAAGATAAGATTTAAAGAACAACTAAGACATAAGCTATGTGCCTTTCTATTTCCTCCAAGCCTGTATGTCTCAGATATAAAAATCCCATTAAAAATCAGGAAATAATTCAGTGTCCTCTACCTGAGTTACTGGTTTCCTTTCAGAAGAGGGTCTGTATGAGGTCTTTTCCACACACCTGGTAGTAAGACTGTATGATGAGATACTCTTTAAACGTTGTCTGATACCTAAGGGTAGGCAACAAGATGCTTCTCTTAAAGCAATAATGAGAAAAAACAAGTTATATGCATTACAGCACTCCTTTCTCTCCTTTCTTGCCACTGTATTTAAGGCTGTATCAGCATTCTCGCTTGAAACCCCTGTTTTCAGGGGCTTTATAATTCAGTTGTAAAAATGAGTTCCAAGCTGAAACTTGGCATGTAAGCTCTCAGCCTAAGAGCAAATATTTTTTACAAATTGTCAAAAACAAAATTCTTTTGGTTGTTTTTAAGCTGAAAAGGCACTGTTCCCTCTCTCTCCCCTGCCCAAGCTGTAACGAACTGGCTGCACAGTTTGTATTGTACACCTAGAAATAAAAAGCATTTGCACGTCCTCAATCTGTTAAGTGGACTTGGGTACTTTTGGTAGTTGTTTTTTGAAAGCACTCAATAACTCAGGGCTGAAATATAAGCTCAGTGACATATGTATATTTTTAATTATTTTATCTCTCGATATTCTTTACTGAACTAAGTTTCACAGTGATTTAAATCAATGGAATAAAGGTTATTGAGCATGCAGAATACTCAGCTCTAGTGATCTGTTAGATCAGAAACTCCACAAGCCAAATCTGTCAATGATATAGCCACATTTATTGTAAAGGAGTCATACAGCAGCTGCTTAAAAATGCATAAACATGTATTTAACTAACTAAACGTAAATGGATATGATGAGGTTCTCATAGACTGTGATGCAATAAAATATATTTTAAAACTCCCTAAATAGGTTTTAACTTAATTAGGTCAATATGTGTGTTTAAAGCTTATACTTACATAATCAGGTCAATAACTGGTATTTGGGGGATTTTAAAACATGGATTTTTAAAGATTTTTTTTTTTAACAAAAGGCAAAACAGAAAACCTGCAGTTGCATAAAGTAAGGCTAAGGTAAAAGCCAGACAGGGTCAAGAAATTAAAAGTGAAGGCTGACATTATGCTTCAAAATTGCAGAGCGCCAAACACAGTAAGGGGGGTGTCAGTGCTGTACGTGCTGTACTGCCCTGATGAATTGCACAAGTGAAGGATAAAGTGGGAAAGAGTTAAAACAAGATTTGATCTAACTTTTGATGACTGTGTTTCTGTCACAGTTTACATTGGCCTGGACCTTTTAGTTTAAAATAGGAGTCTTACACTTCCATATTTTGTTTTAATTCAGCTTTTTCTTCTAAATGCACACAGATTTTAACAGCCAAACTTGTTTGATACTTTGATTTTTTTGGCCTTAATTTGTAAGTTACCAATAGTTTACTGCCTTCTAAAGCTTTTTGATTCATGCTCTGTTTGCTTTCCCTCTGTGAGGTTTATGGCCATGGGACCTAATTTGCTGGTTTCATTATGTATGTTAGACAAAATCTGTATTGCTAACAGGGCTCAGTTTGGGTCTGAAAGTTTTATTTCTGAAGTTAAACCATTACTGTGTAACAAATAGTTACTCAGAAAATGTACTTGCATCTGTCAGTTCCCTGAACTTGACAACTGATTTGAACTTTTCATATTTAAACTAATTTAATCATGCAATAACATTACAAAGCAAACTGAGCCAGTGGTTATTGCACTGCACCGCATAGGGCTTCACGCACAACTTTCTAGGAAAACAGTTTCTTGACCAATACAAAGCAAGAACTGTCAGTGGTGAGGAACATTTTGGTTGGGATTAATGAAACAGGGAAAGCTGAACAATGGGCACAGTTCCCCTTGAAAGCTTATGTGCCAGTTTTTCTCTATGTTTTTGGCATGCTGAAATGCATGCAATGCATGGATACAGGGTAAGTGTCTGTAATCCCGAGGCTTGGAAGGATACTACCTATGTACAATCCTATGTTTTTACTTACAAAAACAGTAAAAAGTATTGCAGCTACTCATGTCTGTTCATAATATTTTTAAATCAGAATTTGAATTTCAGGACATCAGCCAAAAATTCATGATGAACATCTTACGATCACAGGTATTTGAGTAAAGTACTCACCAAGTGGAAGTTAAAGGCATGTTAAACAGTTGAGAGTAGCAAAACCAGATAAAATCACGACAAAGCTACAGATACACCTCTGAAGTCCAAGGGCCATGGAAAGGGAGTCCTAAAAGTTTAAACATAATTATCTGGCACCTAAATATTAATTTCCAAACCAAATCTGGCTTGGAGCAATTTGAGGTTTGACAGCTGGTAGCCACACATTATCTTCCCCAAGAAAGCAGTCTACCATGTAGTGCTTAGACTTGCCTGAGCTGAACATGCATCTTGCACATTTTTGCAGCCAAGACGGGAAGGGGCTGTGGTGGTCTGCAGGTGGCAGCTCTGGTGGGTGACTCAAGATTGAGCCTGCACGCAGCTGAGCCAAGACCACTTCTGCAAAGTCAGTCTCAACTGGAAATGCTACTCCATGGCTTCTGACAGGAGCAGATTGGTTTTTCATGGGCTAAAATTCAGAGAGGAGGGAACCAGCTTGCCTTATTCATACTATTGTTTAGTTTAGGTTTTAGACTACATTCAGGTACTGGGCATGCTCCCTGCTAAGGCAGCTTTTGTAAGTATTCTGGCTGTTCAGTTTGCCAAGCATGTGTAAACAGTTTAAAAAATGAAATAACTGTTCTGTATTAAAATATATATTTATTTCTCAAAAAAAAACAAACCAATTGTTTTTCATTATGGCTTGCTTGCATGCCAAACTTCATTTGAATGAATAAAGATATTTTTTTAGGTATAGGATTAGAAAAAATAGCATTATAGTTATGTAAAATCTATGCTCCTGTAATTTAAAACAATGCTACCCTGGAGTTTTAAACTTTCCAAAATGAGGATTTATAATGAAACACCTGACAAAACCTTAACATACAGATACTAATAAGTTATTCTGTAAACAATGGATCTGACTCAGATTTTTTTAAACTACCATATTTAGCCTAGTGTGACTTCACTGACTCCAGTGGAATAGTTTCCCCCAATTATCTTGTGAGTGGTTGCAATCATACGTGGTATATGGTAAACACATGTTGGGGGATCTGTTTAGATCACTCTTCTTTAAGTTCTACATTGACAAAAATGGATATTAGATGAAGTGGGGTCTCTAATGAGTTAGCCAGAAAAACACTTAATGAATAAAAATAAATACGTGTTACTTCAAATGCCATTGTACTCTGTATTTTTACCTTACACCTGTTCAGTTTTCTCAGCCCCCCTGCTCTCTGACATTAAATCTGCCCAGCATTCTTGACAACATACTTTTTGGTTTCCATATAATTCAGTCATTTTACTAATAGGGTTTATAGAAATAATATGTTCTATTTAGAGTTAGTGTGGCGTATAAGCAAATGGCAGTTGTGCAGCTATTCTGCAAGGTTAAAATGGCTCACTGAGGTATTATTGCAGCTGTTTTAGGCCCTGTAATGGCCATAGGTGCTGACTCAGAGAAGGATTTTGTGTCACAAAATCCTGCTCTAGACTGTAATTCTAACGAGGCTCACGACAAGGAGATGGCTGCTGGGGTGAGAAGGTACAGACAGAGCTGGTAACTTTGCTGTCTGAGCTAGAGCCGAACTCAAAATCAAATGCACAAGGACAGATTTGTACTAAAAGAATGACAATGGGAGGGAACTGAGCATGTAGTTGCTTCCAGTCATGTAAAAACAATTATAAACGAAGTAAATATTTGGCATCTAGGTAGATGTCAAGTTTCCCTCAAAGTATCTTCCGCTAAGGGCTGGGTTGTGGGGATTTTTTAGCTTTGCAGGATGGCTCAGATCATCTCATCTACCATCTATCTGAGTAACAACTTGAGATCAATTAACTAATGCAAGAAGACTCCAAAATACACTGAAAACCTGAAAGATGACAGTTATCTCTGTTCCCTGGATTTTGTGAGAATATTAGAAGGAAGATTCAGGAATTGGGTAGAACACCACACTTTTAATTTGGATAAAGTTTACTTTATTCTTAGAAAGAACGTTTACTACAAAACGTATATTCCTGACACATTTAATTGGGGACATTTTAAAAATTCAGCAAATCAGTCAATTGCCAATAGGGCCCTGAATTACAAGCAGGCACTGTATATGCCAACTTTACATCATTTCTTCTACCAGTTGAATCACTTTAACTGCCATCACCCCATTATCTCTTTGTGATACAATGTACAGCTTTTGAAATGCAGTGGCAAAGTTTTCAGTAGACCAGTTTGACTGGTATTCAATGAATACCTTATTCAGCTGATCTACCATTTTCTGCCTTCTAACAAATTTTATCTTCCTAGTTATTTTAGCGGAAAAGAAGCATGCTGCCAGGTATAGTCTCCCTTCAATGCATGCATGCATCTCCCATTAACTCTAGAGGGAATTATGCACACACATCAGAAGAAAAATATACCCCACAGTGATAATGGCTTGCATTCATATAATGCCTTTTATTCCAAAGCACTTTTCAAACTGTTCTATTGCTAATCTGATTAGAAGCTCCATCTGTAGAGTGTACCTCCATTACTCTGCTCTGCTAGCAAGTATAACATTTTCAACATGGTCATTGAAAACCCTTTAAAAAGGTGTCACCACATATTTATGCTCAGGTTTTTTATTAGTGGTGATCACTTCCCTTCTTCTCTTCTTTTACGCACAGTAAGTTGTAAATGCACACCTTTGTTCAATTTTTACTATGGTCTGCAAAATCCACAATAAAAACTGGAGACCACACAATACAGCACGAGACATCAAAAAACCATTTGGTTTTGCTCTCAATGAAATCACTTGCCAAATCACCAGTGATTTCACTGGCACTCATCACAGCCTGGCCCTCAGTGGTATTAAGAAACTGACCCCATTTACCACAAATTAATGACCTGTTAAAGTATAATACATATAAGAGGACACAGCCTCAAGCCTTGCCAGGGGAGGTTCAGGTTGGACATTAGGAAGAATTTCTTTTCAGAAAGGGTTATTAGACATTGGAATGGGCTGCCCAGGGAGGTGGTGGAGTCACCATCTCTGGATGTGTTTAAGAAAAGACTGGACATGGCACTTAGTGCCATGGTCTAGTTGACAGGGTGGTGTCAGGGCAACGGTTGGACTCGATGATCCCAGAGGTCTCTTCCAACCTGGTTGATTCTGTGATTCTGTGATATGGAACTAGACAAAGAAACACTAGTTTACAATATAGGTCCTGAGCACAGAGAGATGATCAGTGTCTTAGCAGTGAGAAAAGAATTTTTCATCAAATGAAAAACTTATTTCATTCTCTCAGCTGTGGTAGGCCTGTGAGTCACTGGTCTGCCAGGAACAGCTGCATGTCCAGGATTTGGCATCCAACTAACAAAGGAGCACTGTACATTATTTAATCCACAATAATATCTCTCAGTCTCTCTGAGGCAACAAACAGAAAGAAAGACTGAAGTGCCCTTCACAGCAAAGTCTACTCGTGCAACAAACCAAAACCTAGCATTTGGAGGCTGTGGGGCTGGAGGGGATGGAGAAGGAGTAACGTGTACTCATGAGTAAGGGCTGCTGGAAATTACACCATACTTCTGTGTCTCCAAAATAGAGCCTAAGTGTGTTTCATAGGTGTACAAGCCATCTGCTTGTCTTCCCAGGCTAAATTTTACTCACTGCACTTTAAAGATTCATGTTCATTGCTTTTACAGTTACCACTGAGGTCTAATTCACATCTTGGGATGGTAGCAGCAAAAGAAGAAA
Source organism: Nyctibius grandis (assembly GCF_013368605.1). NCBI lineage: Eukaryota > Metazoa > Chordata > Aves > Nyctibiiformes > Nyctibiidae > Nyctibius > Nyctibius grandis. Next base: position 32,988,196 of record NC_090665.1, on the reverse strand, counting down.
AACTTCTCATGTAATATCTGTTACACAACCTCTTCTCCTCCCACTCCATCCCCATAGGCCTAACGGATTTTTATTTCATGGATGGAGATATCTTTAATAATGTGATAGGGAATCTAAACGGCCATCCTGATGCACCAACAGAAACAACACATTTCACAAGATATATTCCTCAGTGCTTTCCAGCGATTTCTTTTCCTTAAGGGGGTGTCATTATTATGTTCTATCTTTGCCTGTTAGTGTAATTTTAATTTATCATTAAGTAACATTTTGCTTTTTAACATAAAGTATTCAGTGTGCTTGATGGAGCAGCGCTTCATGGAAAGTTAGTTCCTTCACAGCAACAACTGTTTGGAGAAGAGGAGTTTATTAATTTATCAGAGCCTTATGTTCAATTTCAGATTTTTCAGCTTAGGAACCAACAATCAGCTGCACCTGTTACCAATTAAAGTATTAATGGCACATCAATCAAAGAAAAATCACTGCAAAAGGAGATTACACAAGCTCTGTACTCATGTCATTTCTTTGGAAGTTATCTTTTATTTCCAAAAAGAAATTAAATCCATAAACTATACACTAAAAACCCCGCATAGGGCTTCTGCTACAATGCTTGCAGTAACTTTGTGTCTGAAACCATGGGGGCGAGATCTTTTTCCATTGAAGGAACGGGGTGCCTTGTATTTAAAAAGTAATAATGTTGCTTTAAACATAGAGGCCAGCAGGACCCTGTTAATGTTTTTATGGAGCTTGACAAAAGTTAATTACTAGATTTGCAAAAAGCCCGTGAAGCACTAGCACAGCACAAGATTGATGGAATCTCCCTGCTCCTCGCAGGTTGCTGCCTCTCCTTGTGATGAGGAAGGCACTGCGGCAACAAAGGCAGAGACACTTCACAGAGGATGTCTAATTTCATCATCAGTTCTCTATAGAAGAAAAAATTATTACCTTCAATTAATAGGAAAAAGTGACATGAGCAAACGATGCAGCTGTCATAGCACAGCCAGTCTACTAGTGTCACCGGTTCCATACCATATCATTTGTGAGGCCTGGGCGCTCACTCAAGTCACCCCACATCACATCTTTACCACTATAACCAGTGTTGCTAGCATAGCACATACATAAACATTTGCTAAGGTCTTGGGATTACATCAGAGAATCATTTTTCACTGTTACGTAAGTTATATATACAATGTGTATCAACATCATTACTTTATGGTACCTTTTAAACCTGTCAGAGTTCTAAGTTGCTCTTTGGTAAATGAAATTGCCTAATTGTGTGCTGGAGAGGATGTATTTTTATCAAGATGAAAAAGCTTGCAAGAAAAGCCCCTCTCAGTCAGATATGCTGACCTGATTTATTTTGGGGTGCCCTATTTTGCCGTTGTTTTCAGGTTGGCAGCCTCCCAGAATTTAACTAAGGCATATTTCTCTAAAGTATGAGGTGCTCTTTTCACACAGCACGTTAATGGCCCATAATCCCAATTTTCTCAGCGTACGTACTTGACTTTGTTGTTTTCACCCTTTTCCCATTTTTAAATTGCAGCATATTAAAAAAGGTTTTTAACACTTAAAACGCTACTAAAATCTAAGAATGTCTGTCAGATTCCTTCCTCTTGTTTGCTTCAGAAAGTGGTGCTTTGATTGTCCATTAGAGAGTTGTTTACATTTCTCCAAAAGCTCCATTTAGTTTTTGTGACAAGGTGGAATAAGTGACTGGCTGTGATGGATAGAGGCACCTGTCCTAATGGCTGCTCAAACTGTGCCCACTAGTGCACGTTACATTGATAAATTGACAACAGTTGGGACATGCTCTGCTAGCAGCAAGAATGAGGCTACTAGGACAAACACAGGCGGTTAGACAGTCTGCTTTAATATTCTTGGGAAAGGTATACAGACTTCTAATCTAACACCCCAACAGCTGCAGTGAGAAATTAGTGCGCAGGCAGAATTTCTTTGTTACCTTGACATTAGCATTGCTAGTTAGCCTGGAAGTATGTTTACAGTAAAATATTTCCCAGTCTCCTAGTTCATGCACCTGCAGTACCTGCATTTGGCACACTAATTAAAATTGCATTGCAGGATTTTACTCATGCCTTTGCCTCTCTTCGTAGGTTTCATCTTCCTTTTTGCAGATGGCTTGACTATTTATATTGATTTATTTGCTAAACCCAAGCCACATTTTTCAGTCTTCTGTCCTACTGGCAGAAAAACACCAGACTTAAAGACGAGTGTCAAAAAAAATTCCAGGTACCAGTTGTAATATAAGGCCTGAGAAACGTGAAAAGGTTTCAGTTTTCCTCCCTCAGATCCCCCATTTAATGAAGAATTTAGGGATGGAATAGTCTGAAGGACAGAAAGTATCAAGGCCTTCTCCTTATTGGAAGGAGCCATCCAGCAACAACTGTGATATGAAGGAACAGACACCAGCCTGGCACCCATGTGACCCGTCTCCCTGCTGCTAGGTGCTGTAACCAGAGAGCTGTCACATCCAGAATCCCCCTTTTGCCTTGGGCCCCTCATGACTGGCAGTTCTGGGACTGACCCAAGCTTTGCAAGGGAATGGGCTGAAGAGCAGGTTCAGTTTCATTATTCTGTTTCTTTCCTCCTATCTGCCCTTGTTCCCAGTCAATTTGTGCTTATCGCTAACCGAAACGGTATCTCTACTCCAGCTGGACTGAGTTCCAGAAGCCACAAAATTCCCCTGCATTTATCAGTGATAAGCTTATTTTAACCTAAGACTAATCTAAAGGAACAAACGACCATGGAGAAAACATTACAACTTAATGCAAAGCCATAAAAAAGGATGCACAAGCCAAAGATGTATGGACATAATAACGCTTCTCAGAGCCTTGCTTTTAAACAGCCTAGTTACTGACTTTATGACAAGGCACAGTTTGCCTTTCTGATTTGCATGGATAATGAAGCAATTAGCAGCTATCATATATAAAACATGTTAATTCTTCATTAGACACACAACAAAATGGCATAATGGTCAACATATAGCGTGGAAGCTCCAGTTACTTGCCGACACTGTTTCCGTGGAGCTTTGGTGGGAGCCCAGTTGGTGCATGCATTTTGCTCCGTCAGATGATGGTGAGTTTGCTATGAAACTTTGACGGGCTGGCAGTGGGCTCCCCTCCCCACCCTCTCGCTGCTACTAAACTTCTTTTTGCATTATAATTTTTGACACTGAAAACAGCTTGTTGTACAGTGTCACAATAGCAAAGCAACAATTATGTGGGGTCTGGTATTTCTCATGCAAATTATAACAAAAAAAAAGAGAGAAAAATTCCAGAAAACCTGCCCCATTAACAGACCAGTTTTTGTGTTCAGAACACAGCCTGTACTTTTAGGATCATCAAATTAAAATGTAAAGGGTTTCATATACAAAACATTTTCTCTAAAGAGAAGAGGAAAATATAGCATAAGAGACTGTATTTCAAAAACTTGTCAGGAATACTTCTCTAATGACTTTAGGCTGAAAAGACTAAATGCTTGGAACAAAGGTTTTGGAAAATTCTTCAAATAAGGACAGCATAAGAAGAGAGAGATGGCACCATATAGGTATTTCTTATATTTATGTTTGCAAGAGAATTACAGAGCTGCATTGGAAGATATGAATTAACCTATTCCCACGTGCTTTGGATAGTAAGGACACATGGCATTTGTCATATCCCTGTCACTCTAGCATGTGTAATAAAAACAGATAACCAGGACAGGGAAATTAGTATTGGGACCAAGCCCATACTTTATTAGAAGCTCTTTCTTTTTCTTTTTTTTTTACTCTCTTTCTAAAAATACAAACAAGCCCTGTGACAGTATCACAGTAAGGGAGCACTAAATTAAAAAAGTCAACCACAATAGCATTAGCATTAGAGGTTACAACAAATGCAATCATTGCTGGAAAAAAATCCTAAATGCATGCATCTCCACAAAGAACTTTGAAACAATGACTTTACTCCACAGGGAAATGCTGTGGTATATAATAAAGTATCATTACAATAAAAAAGGAGCCATGAGGCACATCACTAAAAGAGAAAACAAATCAAAACAAAACAGAGAAGAAAAGCAAGCAGCTTATTGTGTCTCTGCCAAGGGTGAAGTAAACAGTGCATCTGTTTCAAAATTCAGACCCCTGCGTCTGACCAGGAGTAAAACTGTCCATTAGAAAACAGAGTCAGGAAAGGTTAGTGACATTTTGAGTGTCTAGTTTCTTTATGCTTTTCCCTTGCACACAGAAAAGCGGTTCTGAGTGAAAATATTCATATTAAATCCAATCGTTAAAGGAAAATAATTTTACAAATTCCCTTTTATGTTAAAAACACTCTTATCATAAACATGGAACATACTGTGTACAGGCAGTCTGTCTGACTTATAGCAGCTCAGTTCAGCCCGTGCAAGATAACCAAGAGTAATGTTTTTTGATAATCAGGCCACAGTATTAATATAACATGAACCATAAATGCTTTTGCACTACATCTCTGGTTAAGCTACCAAATCTCATTGGAATATTAAGGAGAAAAAGCTATATTCTACTTTCTGTTCTAAATTGCAAAATGTGCTTCAGAGCATTTCCACAGAAGCCTCTTTTGAACAGGCCCTGCAAAAGTGTGTATATGGTACAGGTGATTAATGGATGTATCTCTTAAATAAACTTCTGATCCTTAGTATGCAGTTCAAGCTCAAACCTTGTTTGCTGGGTCAGAGTTTTGGTTCCATAAAACTTAGCTGTGGGACTCCAAGTGTCAGTTATGCTGGTAGGGGTCAGTCTGCCTGGGAAAGGGGAAGCCAATTGCTCAGGGAGGAGAAAACTCCATTTCGATAGCTTTCATCAGTCCTCTGCTTCTATAGCATTAGTCTGAAGGGACTCATTTTGACTCATGCCATTTGTGGAGAAACTCTAAATTATGCCAATTTTCTTCAACGTTATCAATAAGAAATACATAAAAAAGAAAGTAGTATTGATGCTGAGATTTGGGGAGTATTTTACAGAACATCAGAATAAAGTGACTCAGAAACATAGCTTATGTTAAACATATTGCTATTTAGAAACACAAACCATACACGTGTTACTACAACTAGATACCATAATAGTATTGCGGAATGGTAACTACAAAACCAAACTTTCCACAGAAGTGGTGTCTCCATAGTATAATGCTCACAACCACCCTACTACCATAAAATAAATAAATATATTTTTAATATATTAATATATAAATATATATACACAAAAGCCAAAAAAATATTTTGACTAAAAAAATGAAATTCTGGTTGAAATATATTGTTTATTATTTGAATTGCTTATAAGCCAATTTCACATCAATGGATGGTGGAATACAAACCAAATAACAGAGCTGACTTTCTTCATATTTTGCATTTACTTCTGGTGGGTGAAACAGAAAGCCAAGGTCCAACTCCAAACCACTTCTGATCACTAAAAAATCCATGGCAATTTTAACAAGAATACGGGCGTTAAATTAATCACAGTGACCTGGCCAAATTCCAGTTCTGGTAATTACATCCTGCATACCTAAAATTCCCCCTGCAGTTTCAACTGGAGAAGTTATTCTTCACTATTCCTCTTAGAAAGCATTGTATATAGTGATGCTGCTAACATAACTTTTGGTCCAAAAAGTTTCATTTCAATTGCAGGCAAATGAGCTGAAGAACTTTTGTGTCTTCTTAGACTAAAGGTACCTTAAAAACGTAACTATTCTGGCATGTTATTTTAGCCAACTATTTTTTTTCCCTCATAACGTATATATTTGTTCTATGCCCTGAATGCAGTGGAAGCATCTATTTACCCAGAACTTCTCTACTTAAGAAAACCTTGCCTTTGCCTTCCACAGCCCTGACCTGGAAAATCAAGCATCCTACTCAGCTGACATGGTGTCAGGTAAAGGAATGCAATGCGCATCCTCACATGCTCTCCAGACAAATAGCAAGAAAACTCACTTGGGGTCTTGGATATGGGTCTTAGGAAGTACACAGGCACTCGCTGCCTCTGCTCTTTCAGAAACAAAGAAACAAAAAGATTAGTATTTCTCTCTACTCTTAGAAACCACAAAAAATGGCAAGCATGGCAACAGTGCTAATCATTCTTCCTTTCCCACCAGTAGTAACATATAACAATTCGAAGTCCAGTGTGTATCTAACCAATTAACCAGAAAGATTTGGATAGAAACCAACTGTGAAAGTCACCGTTAATTTTTAAAATAACTAAACTATTAGGTATTATGGCCTGCCATCATTATATCAGAATCCTTCACGTAGTCACTAGAAAAAGGCTCTTATTTGCTTTTATGGAAGCATACAGGATACTATATGTAAATAGATGTATACATAGAAAGACCAAAGACAGACAGTGAGTAAGAGACCAACAACAGACTACAGTGTATTTGTCAGGCTGGCATGTGCCATGTCGAAAGAGAACATGTCCGTTAAGGTAAGACAAATGCAGGGGACAGGGAGACATGCAGACGCACTGGGCTGCTCCAGGCAGGTAAGAGCAGGCACCTGTCAGTCTGCCATTGCAGCAGCCTCCTCTGAGCTGCCCTGCTGGCTCCTCTCCAGGTAAGCTGCTTTCTGAGCCGAGGACAAATGTATATCGTACAGAAGGCTGGCTAGAGTTTTTCAAGTTACTATTAAGGCATGTTTTGTAGGTGATAACGTCTCTAAGTGTAACAAGTAAAATATTATGAATTGATTTCAGCATGAGCTATTCAAGATAAGATGGAATAGGAACAGTGGCTGAAGCAGAAGTGTTTAGATGAGACACAGGGTCTGTTCCTTGCTTCTGACCTCTGCAGATAAGCAATAAAATTATACATGGCTGCAACAGCATTCTGTGTCAAGAGTATTAAGTGGACAGCTTCTAATTACCTGTAGCTCATAAAGCTAAAGAGCTTGATCTATTGCTTAAAAGCTTTTTAGTTTAAATTATTTTAATCAACAATTCTATTTTTAGCAGTTGTTTCTATGATGCTTTTCCAGTAAACTGGGGGTGGGAAGGGTGGGGCTGAGGGTCTGATTAGCTAGCTGGCTCCCCTCCCAGGATGCACAACCTTAAAGTCCCCAGCTCATTAAGAATCTGCTGATGTAAAAATGAGATAAAGGCACCAGTGTCTTGGAACCCTACAGCAGTGGCCATATTTTCTAGAACTCTTCTTTTCCTCCAATTGCAACAATGTCCAATAATATTTAATATATTTTTATCAATGTGGTGGGACTCTGTGTGAGGAGGACATTAATGCTCCCTTGCTTTTCTAATCTTGGTTTCAATTCCTGGCAACATTTTCCTTTTGTATGTCCCTGTTCATGGTGTAGTAAGCTAAGATGGGAAGCCCTTGACAGGGTAGATATTGGGCATGAAGAATCCGAGAACCATGGAGAGGGGACAAATGGCAGATGATGTTGGTAGTAAAAACATATTGCTTGGTTGCACCTTCTCCCAAAAGAAAGAAATGGTGCCAGAGAAGGGCAGTTTTGATACGTTCCATAATCCCTCAGACTCTGGGAAAAACAACGGTGAGAGGGAAGCAAAAAGCCATACAACAACTTCTGAAACTCTGCCACAGGATGCTAGAAGTACAAGTCATCCACGCGGATCCAAGACTGTTTTCACTAACAAAACTTTTATTAAAGGCTGCAATTTTATTCTTGGGATCAAATTTAATAATCCAACAGTCCTGAACCTCCTCATGCTTTTGGGGTATTGATTAATCCCTTGATGCTCATTTGGCTAATATGCATGTGGGTTGTTCATGTAATCTTCATAAAATTCAGACCAGACCTGTATCAAGCTATTGTCTCACTACAGCACAGGCAATGTAATGAAAATATCCCCCGTATGTCATAAGTCAGATATTAAAAAGAGGAAAAAACTAACACAAAATCATGGACTCCATGATGACTCTCATGAGACTATGAAAAAGATTCATCCTTAGCTGTAATAGCAAAAATGACCTTGGCACAGGGCATTTCCTGAAAAACGAAGGATTGGCTGGGGTTAACGGCCTACAGCTTTGCCTGAGGCCATCAAGTCTCCCAGTCAGTCATTAATCCCCCGGAAGTACCCTGGTGCCTTGATCATTTCTACTTAATTAAAGTCGGTGATCCCCAGGATGCCTCCATTTCACCAGGAGACTCTTTCTAGTTACTTCAAGGAATATGCCTCTCAACTCCCTCCCTCCGTTTCTCTCTCTCTCAAGATATTTGACATAACATGTTCCAATTTCCTTTTTAATGGCCAATGTTTAATATGGCTTGCAAATAATTATTTTTTCTTTCATCTTTGACATGAACCCTTAGTCCAAAATTGAAAAATTAATTCTTTTTTTCTTTTTTCCCAAGGGAAAAATACATCTGTGGTTCCCGCATGAGGGACATTGAACCCAAAGTAAATAACTACTAAGGTTTAAAGAGCTTCCATCTTTAAAACAAACAAAACCAAAAGCAATACATCTAAATGAGGAGAAAAAACAGAATCATGTTGTGGGGATGAGCAGAAATCATACAGGATGATTTAATGAAAAGTCAAAAATGAGAATCTGCTCTTATTGCCTTTTTTCCCCAACCAAGTCTCTAAGCCTGGAAACACTTACCAGAGAGATAATTTAATGATTATCAGCAGCCCCACAGACTTCAGTGGAACTATGCATATGCAAAGAGGTAGGCACTTGTGTTTTCAGGACCAAAGCCTACATTTACACACAATAAAACAAAGAAGCCAGAAGGGCCACCAGTGTAGCTCTCTTTAGAGAAGCAATTGCATCCCGCAGCCTGTTTCAGACTACAACATATAGATGTAGATTTTTAACACTTGAAATTTCAAATGGTGATCTGAAAACAGGCTACATATTAAAATATACATTCTTGTATGCATATGAAAATTAAGGTACAGAGTTAGGCCTGCATCATATAGAAGAGACTGAGACGCATTCACTATCCCAAAGATCTGATAACCCAAAGTCCTGATCTTTCAAATCTTTGGTATCCCATGTGGTAGGAGACTGCAGTGCGTTTTGAAATTAGTATCCACACTTAAACCTGTACTTACTGCTCATGGACAATGCACCTGATGGTTTGGAGCAATTGAAATTCTATTTTGAACTTTGCAGCCTACTTCTACCTCTATAACAGGTTGCAGCAACACTAGAGATAACACTTCCCTGTGTCTGCCTCAGTTCAAACCAGGATTTTAACTTTGTAAAGAAAGCCAACGGCTACTCAAGACAACACCAAAGGAAGCATTACAGCAGCCTTTCAAAACTCTACAGTGCAACAGGTCATGATGAGTAGCTTCTTTGGCAAAATAGCAAATATTACAAGTATGTGCATGTGTGTATGGTCCACCACACACAATGGACAAATAAATATATATATGTGCATACACTATACACTTTGGGGGTGTGTGTATACAAAAAAAATAGAGACAGAAAAGGCATGTATAATTTTCTGATTTCTCAATACTATCACAGAATAAGAATATAACTAGACTGATTCATTACCCTAGCAATTTTGCAAGAACAACTCGACAAGCTTGTTGATTCCTACACAGTCAGAATGTTCCATAAAAATAAGAAAATAAAATTGTCATATGATAGTCATATGTATTGAGTCAGTATTACTAATACTTTATTTCATTCAAGTCAAATACGATGACTTAGCAAGTTAGACTGTAAATCCAAAGCATGTACACATTGCATCATAACTGGCTACTTCACAGTCAGTGAAAGCTTAACTGAACTTTGACTGCTATCAGTCCCATCACAAGTGTAAATTTTTCTCTCCCGATTATGATAGCAGTGACCCATAATGTTTTTAGGATATTTTTGTAATTATTTGACACTACGTTCAAGACATTTATGGCTGCTATAAGAACAATTATTATTAATTATTCCTACTGAAATAGCCTGTAAGAGTCCCAGTTCCTGGAAAGAATTGTGTGGTAATATTTCCCAGTCACATCTAAAAAAACTCACATGTTCACTGAATTTACAAGTTATTTAATTATAGTCAGATCATCACCTCTGTGATTCTTCAGCGACATCATGGAAGGTATAGTTATCATGGGTCCCTTTTAAAAATGCCCTTTCAGGATATAAATAAGTCTTGACAAAGTCCACCCAATCTTTTTATTATTGCAAGCTTGACATCACTAATACAGGAGGTACAACCCTCTCCAAGGAGGGACAACTCTGCTATAACGAAGATGTCTGGATGTTGACAAACATAAAAGGAAGAGATAATTTAAAGTTTCAGCAGCTGCAGGTCTGAATCCAAACTTTTTTTTTCAGGATACAAACTTTTTCATCTGTTATTTTGGTTTACAAACAACAAGCAAAATAAGCCTGTGCTGAATAAACCACCTCAGTGTTGAATTTATCAGGATGGCTGAAAGAGCTTTATTCCTCCCAATTAGCACTAGTCAGAAAGAAGTACATCCCCACACAATGTGGAATAATTGCAACCCTGAGATTGCTTCCATCCCTGAATAAGTACATCCTGTTTATGACTTCTAACTGTTCATATTTTATTTGCTGCTCACCTTTTAACAATAATGCTTCTCGTACAATGGAATGAACTAGGGAAGAATGACACCAAGTTTAATTTAAATCTTTTTTGCTGCCTCCCATGATCAAAGTATTGCTTAAACATTACTATTTGTCGAACTACATTCACATCAAGCATCCACTAAAGGACTGCAAGGAGATTCACGACTATACAGTGAAACATAATCTAAAAGGAAATATAAGCAAAAACCTTGGTGACTTATAGCAACATAGCATAAAAATGTCTGCATTTCCCACTGCATGCTTTTCCATTAAACAACAGGACATTTTAAAAGTTTGAGATGGTACCTGCAGGAGCTCAGCTGTGATGGTAGAGAAGAGATACTTTGTAGATTAAAATGCATTATTGGCATTAACCTGAGAGAAAAATGGATCCATGTATTTTTTTAAAAAAAAAAAAGAGAGAGGAGAAAAGAAAGTAGCGTCACTAATAATTTTACTGATCAAAGAATTAATTTTCTAAGTGCTCAAACTTTGAGCCTTTTGGTGAGGACAAACTTTGAACCCTGTTTAACGATGCTCTGGAAGAATTCCTTCTCTTGAACCACAGCTAAAAGACCTGTAAAAAAAAAAGTTATTTCAACACTGAAGCAGTTTAAGTGACTGACTAAAACCACAATGTGTAAGAAGGATAACCCAAGCCTGGCAGAAGAGAGCCAAATAAATAGTGATGATAAGCGACATATCTAACAAGGTAGTCTCAGTGTCTTGTCATTAACACAATTACGTCAGTACAGTCAATCAGCACATTGCCTTGAGTTTAAAGTAAGACTCTGAGTACATGTTTTTAGAGTTGGAGGGAGGAGGACAGAGAAGAATCATTGAATTTAAAGCCACATTCATGTCTTTTTAGGAAAACAAGGTTATCCATTTATAATATGCTTTGTGCTGGAGTAACGCTAAAATGATTCTTATGAGTTCAATATCATCTGTAATAGCCCTCTGGCTATACAAAACAAAAAGGGACTCAAGACGAAGCATTCCTTGCACAAATGAGAAACTGATTTACTACCTGAAGTGATAATTAATGCCATTCAGTTTAGTTTCAAGTGGGGATGAATAGACAAAATGAGAATGCACGTTCTCAGAATGCTTTCCTCTCAAAAGGATTCTTCACTACGTGCTGGGAGGACTGACAAACCTATGCCATCAGCAGTGGCAAATGATGGCATCTGCCAGAATTAGCTGTCCCATAGCAAATGAATATGAAATGAACCACCTTTGTGGCTTAGTGACGAAGTCTGTATAGAGGCCAGGATAGGCAGAAGCACATTCACTATACCAAGGCTGGGGTATATTCCCTATGCTACTGTAGTCCACAATAGCAAGCATTTATTAAAGAGTGTTCTTCAGGCAAAATTTGCCTGCACAAAAACTTCCACAGGAGATCTGCCTGCTTCAAGATGTCAGTTTATTGTTTAGATAAATGGTTAAAATAACACTGAGGCCCTGGCATAAGCCTCCAGATGCGGGAATGTTCAGAAGGAAAGCTGCCTAAAATCCTTAAGTTGTGCCTTATGACTGCAGCTGTCCTGAGAAATCACTGCTGGATTCTGAAGCAGCAGCCAGGACAACATCCAACAAGCCAAACCCTCACAGGAGATAAATTAGGTAAAAGCCTTGTTTCTACTAATAAATCAAATCTGCCCTATAACGACATGCTAATATTCTTGGTACTTCCACCCATTGAGATGCTCCATAAGGGCTTTTGACCTAATTGTGGTATTCTGAGCAGTAGGCTAACATGCCACATCATTCTGCCCCTCTAGCCATTCTGGCCAAATCTCTGTAAGCTTCTCTGACCCACTCCTGGCTTTCCTGATGGCTCTTCATGTAATTCTTCTCTGATCCTCACTCAGTTCTCCTGATACCCCGACTTCTGCTGTATCCCTCATGCAGCTCTAATATTTACTCTTCTCATTTGGCTCCCATTCTTTCGCTGCTTCTCTTTTACTTCCTCCTCCATATACTTAGGATCCAAATAACTCTTCCAGCTCTCCTTATTTCCTGCTCCTCTGGCCTTGTGTCATATAGTACAAAATAGGTCTGATCCTGTCTGATCACACATTTTCCTCTGAACTCCTATATAGCTCCAGTCCTCTCTTTTCCTTCTCCCTGCATTTTGATCCTTTCTACCTCCATTTGTCCTGTTTTGATTCACTTTCAGCTTCCCCAGAGCCTCTACAATCCTCTCTGAGCCTTCTTTTGCTACCCTGATCCCTCCTGCACTCTCCCTGTGTGGCTCCAACTACCCTTCTAAATTTCTTTCTCCCTCAAAATCCTCTGAACCTCTGTAACATGTAGTATATTCAATATGCATACTGTGAAATCAGTGGGAATTTACCAGCAAAGAAATAGCCTGCCACTACTGCTGTAGAACAGGATTGTGAAAAGGAAAGAGAAAATGATTTACTACCCATTGTCAACATTTATTTCTCAAACTTAAGTATCTATTTTCATTGCATTTTGCCTACATTGTTAAGATACGGTCTTCTCACAATTCTAGTTTTAAATAGACGCTTTTAAATCTTAGACCCTGTAAATCTCTACTGTTGCACAAATTACATCTTATTCTCATCGTCCTTCAGCCACTTTGATCAAACAGGCACATGGCACTAGCAATGGATGTGAACAATGTGGGCCAATGCAAGTTCAATCAGCTACTATGACTGAAGAGCCACCACTGCGGTGGCATGGTCATGCTGTGCTCTGTTTCTGCAGTGTCCTGTTCAGGTGGCACACAACATACATCTGCTGCTCCTGATGTCAGTGTGGGAGTTCAGCTGAATGCTGATTCATTCAATGACTGGAAGCGGAAATATTTCTGCATTTTCCAATGGGGCACAATAATTGGCTCCCCATTAAACACAATCACAATATTGCATGCCTTGTACAGACATACGCACTCAATAAACCAGAAACACTTACAGTTTCAGTTCTCACACTAAGCTGAAGATGTGCTAACAAAGGCCTCTTGCTAAGGGCTTCATACACAGGTATTTCACATCAATCAAGGGGAAGTTTCCAAACAGCTGATGGTTCAAGTACATGTTGAGTTAACATTTCTCTCTGTTTAAGACTATACTGCATCAGCAAAAATTCAGTAAGGAACATTAATTATCAAATGTGCCAGTTTTGTGACTATTAAGTACCTCATTAGATTCAGTTTTGGAAAACGCATTTATGAGCACTTTTATACAGGAGAGGATGGCATGTTTGGCATTATTTAACTCTTCAACATGATCCAAAAGAAGTTCATGTTTCAAACCTATTAAATTTTTTTTTATCAGTTTCATTTTTATTTTTGAGGGTTTTCTTAATGTGCAAAATTTTAAATGGATTTTTAGCTGTTCTTGAAGAACAGGCATACGAAAGACATTAAAAATGGCATTCTTTTATTCAGTTTGAATAAAATTTATCCTTAGAGCTGCTACATGATTTTCATTCATACCTACAGCATTAAAAGGTGGTTAAAAATAAAAACATTGTCTACATATTGTGTATAAACATATATTCATAAACACCCATTGCTGACACCACCACAATTCTTTCCTTCTGTTTATATTAGCACATACAGAGTCAAATTTTTCAGCTACAATATATTTCCTTTAGTCTGTCAGAAAGAAAACCTCATACTTCAACATAGGCAAAAAAAAAAAGAGAGAAAAATAAATTAAAACCATATTTAAAATGTATCATCTAGCCTAACCTTTACTCCATTAGGGAAAATATGCCTGCAAAAAAGATTAAATACAAATTTGCTTTGCTTTTAAACGTACTTAAGAAGCACCTATCCTATCTGTCCATATAAATTCCAATGGAAAACATGATGACATGCAATTACTAATCTCAATGTACACAGCTATGCCTCGGGGACTTAGTGGTTCATATTTTACTGTTCTGTAATCAAATACAGAACTAATGAGTAAAAATATGCTTCCCCCAATAAATTCCCAGCACCTGGACAAGTGTCTGACAGGGAAATGGAGGATGCTCACACAAAATTCATTCTGCAAAGCTATTAAACTGTTATACTTGCCAACAAGTGTTCATTAAACAAGAATGAAGGATCTTTACGCCAGTTTCCTACCAAAGGCTTTTTAATATTTTAATGGAGAGTAAAGACTATTTATCTGAACTCTGATCAGTTAATGTTCAAATTTGTTATGAAAAAACAAGGAGTCCTTTATAATACCTTTCATAAAAATCCACTCTGCAATGCTTCAAATAAAGACGAAGAACTGTAAAAGATTATGTTGCATATAAACAAAATCAGTATAATTTTGAAATTATATGGTTATCCGTGGAGCGCCTTAGCATATTAGAATCACGTTGTATTTTTATTTGAAGAGTGGTTAGCAACATCCATGATACAAATGAAAAACAGGATTAGAGATGACATCACTTGTGCAAGAGCATCTTCAGACTGCAGGGGAAAAAAAGCAAATTTAATGGGACAGATGAAAGAAGTGGGAGGCTAATAGATTGTGCAAAGCTAGGCCATATACCTGTTGGGAAAACAAAAGCATGCAAGAAACATGCAAGGAAGACTGGCTGACACTCTGCTTATCAAAAGGAACTGAAGTTTGAATCCAAATCAAAACCACATTTAACATAACCTACAAAAATAGAAGGAGAGATCAAAAGTGTCCCTTAGAAATAAAAATATGGATCAATGCAAGACTTTACCATCACTTTCTTTTGTGAGAAGACTGGTAATTTTGGATTTGGAATTTTGGTTTAGTCCTTCAGAATAAAGTAGTCAGACCTGATATATCTCTCAGGTTTGAGAGAGAGTGAATAAAAAAGCCATCGGTTTTTCAAGGGCAGGCTTCTACCCAAGGGCAGAAGAAACAGAGGCCAGTTCCTCTTTCACAAAAACCCAGTCAGATAGGAATGGGAAGCCTGCAGTTACTAGCCCTTTTCTTCTAGGGCCACCTCAAATTCCCATCTCTTGTGGCAGTGTACTAACCACCAGGCTATGTGAGGATATTCTGGACATGTCTGTGCTCTAGCTCTCCTGTCAAACCAAGATCATCATAAAAGAGATAAGGGTGTAAAAAGAGAAATAGAAAAGCATGTGGAATCGTAGCCTGGTATCTCAGGCATTAATTTCTGTTCCCCACTCCCAGGGTGTTAATGCATTTTAATCTAGAGACCCTGCCTAAAAGCAGAAGTAGCACAGAAAACAGGAACGGGAGTCTGCTCCCAGGACCTGGTTCCCACACATTTTCCTTCAGCTGGCAGCTTCTGAACCCATATGGAAGTCTATGCTCCAAAATTTGATTTATAGTGTTTTTTTTTAATCTTCTGGAGTTTGGTGGTAGCTAACAGCAAGTGCTTTGAATTGCTCGCCGATTTCTGCAGCATTTTGGAGGAGAGATCTCCTTTTCATCCTTGATCCCTGTCTCCTCCCCTCTCTCACTAAGCCTGATACTGCTTCTCCTGAAATTGATGGAAGGAATGACAGGAGATCCAACAGAGCTTGGATCTGCTTGTCACAAAGCTTCTAATTGTCTTTCACAGTCCAGATTTCAATGCAGTATCACATATGTGGCTATTGCACATTTGACAAAAAAGATACAGCTTTCTTCATGTTAAAAGGAAGTAATGTGTAGCAGTGTGGAACACAAATATAAAGAGGTTAACATTCTAGAAGCAGTGAAGGTAGCAATGTGCAAATACACATTTAAGTTGCAAAACCAAGCAATTATGTGGCAAGTACCTGGATGTGTGCACAGGTTTTAGTTATATAGGCACATGTGCACACATTTAAAGGATAATAATTCCTTTATTGTTTTAATTTAAGCTCCTATTTCTGAATGTTTCTGAATTCTTTTTAGGGGAAAACCCAGATTTCTTAGACTAAGCAGGTTTATGGTAGACTCTACTAACCGTGATGCATATATTCATAAAGAAAAGTACTGTATTGTGGAAAGTATTTTTAAGGTGCAAGAAAGTTAGGGTTTAAGAGGGTGTGAAGTTGTCAGGGAAGGATTTGTGAGGCTGGGAGTTTAGTTTAATGCTTATTAATTAGAGCAGAATTGGCAGCTATAGACCTGAGGAGTGAAGTACCTCTGCCAATGCAATACATTAACTGGCACATAAACAAAAGTAGTACGCACTATCCTCTGAGATACAGAAGGAAGAGGTGGCTTCTCCAGCAAAATGAAACTGTGCTATGCATAAGTCTGATCCTTCCAACATCAAAACCAATGAACACACCTGGTGCTATCTCACAAGGCTCAGACTTACTCTTGACCACATATCCAGACAAGCCTTCTGACATATTATCGGAAGATAAGAAAATGTTTACATTAGCAGGCAATGCTGCTCTCAATTAAACTTCACCATTGATTGAACTAGGAGGATAAGGACCCACAGATCAAACAGGTAGCACCTTGTCTATTAATTGCTGCCTTCAACAGTAGGTTTGTTTGATATTTAAATTATACTTACCCACATTAAAAAAAAAA
Source organism: Nyctibius grandis (assembly GCF_013368605.1). NCBI lineage: Eukaryota > Metazoa > Chordata > Aves > Nyctibiiformes > Nyctibiidae > Nyctibius > Nyctibius grandis. The sequence continues at coordinate 32,971,149 of NC_090665.1, read as the reverse complement.
ATTCTGAGACTCTCTTTCTCCATCACTTATTCTAGTTCAAATGCTGATAAAAACATATGTGGCGCTGCTTTATGGAGAAGATCATTATCAATGAGAACAATTTAAAGCAGATTCTTAACCCAGTTATATGGTCACCTACTGTGAATACTACATTAATGAAGAGGTGTTTAGGTACATTCCCATGTCAGCCTTGTAATACCGATGTAACACTAATGGCTCCACCAATGACCAGCAGTCACACAAACGCCCTAGTGCATATGCCAATGTTTTGTGGAATAAAGCTCTGTAAACCTTATGTTATTAAATTCATCAACTCCAAGTAGAACCTTTTAATTAAACTACCTTGGTAAAGTACCATGCACAATGATGGAGCTTTATAAGTAATACATAATGATGATCAAATAATGCGTGAGGGAAACTCTTTGTCCTATTAAACTCACATTTAAACAGGGGAGACACAGTCCAATAAATTATCTGCATGAATTTAAACCATATTGTTATCGGTTATTCCTCAGCTGCTCATCTACTAGTCAGAACTCACATCCCGATTCTGTTGCTGAATTCTCATTATTTTAGTTTCCCACTTTACTCTTGCTGTATTGAGCAGCTGATGGGGTGAGAGTATGTAATAGCTACCAAAAAGCTTAAGAAAATCAGTGAGACATAGCTGAGATCCATTGCACGAGTGGCACTGCTAGGTATGACTGGCATATTTCCAATATTGATTTACGTAGACATAATCAGTATGTACAATATCTCTTTCCCTAAAGCAAATCTATTGTGTAATCTTTCATATGTAACTCTATGTATTCGTGGTAAGTTATAATACTGATCCCTGCCTTTTGTCATTCTCTCCAGTGAAGCTGTTTCCTTATATCATGTGTTTTTTCTTATGCACAAAATAAGGACATTTCAGTGCTAATTATACTCCCTTCACATATTTCGTAATTTAATTGTAAAATGTAAGGCTTTCTACTGGTCAGATGATAGTTCTGAAGCTCTACAAAATATTTCAGCCATACCCATTCCTTGTACCTCTCAGTCCCTCAGTGAGGCAGGAATAACTCTCCTCCTTTTACAAATGGTCAACTCAGCTACAAAAAATTGTGACCACAGATAAGACACTAAGCAATTTATTGATAATAATACAGGTGTCCTGGCTGCATGCTCCTTCCCATAGACTTACAAATATATGCCAAGGGAAGACTGAAGGGTCAGATTAATTTTATTGATATTGGGGTCAATATTTTGCTCTGAGTCACAACAGTTACGCAGTCTAATTTTAACTCTAGAAGATGCACTTTTTCCCTTTTTAAAAAAATTTATATTTATTTATTTTATTAAGAGGAAGGACTGTTCCACCAACCAACATTTTTTAAAGGAAGGACAATTTTTCTAATCTATAACCAGGCTGCTTTACATATGAAAGTGTCAGCATGCTTGTTGGCCCAGGATAGCCAATGAATAAATAGATGACACATTTTGCCAGGAACAAGTGATATCTGCATAATAAAGTTATAAAGTAAAATGGCTTCCATCAGTTGCCATTCTGATACTCACAGCGAAAGAGGATCACACTCTATTCTTTACACACAACTCTGCCAAGTAAAACTGAATAGGAATTTTTTTCCGCCCCAATTTCCAGTAAGTCCAACAGACTGCTTTCATACTAAAAGCCGGAACAAGGATGAGGCTTGTCCCTGTGCATTACAGTGCCTTACCTTACAAGGAAGCTTTTGACAGCCTTAGATTAAACTCGTGAAAGCTAATGAAGATTCCTCCTTAATACACATTTCTTTTTTCCAGTTTGGACTTGAAGTGACAACATTACAGAAATACCCTGCAGGTTTTTATTTAAATAGCATCCTATAAAACAATGCCCTCTTGTCAGTCAACACTAATTCAGCAGAAGTCAAGCTATAAATCTGTCCAAAGGCCAGCAAAGTGCTTAACTCGGCACATCCCTAATAAAATTAGGAATGTGAGTTTATTACATGAACCTTAAGTAGGTTTGGCCAAGATATTAAGATTTTTGCTTATGGCAACCATGGCTAATGTGGATTGGTATTTTCATTATAATGCACCCCACAGCATTTCTCAGTAATGTCTCAGGTTTCCAAATTGGACAATAATTTTCTACACTATCTGACACATCACTAGGTGTTACAGATGAAATTCTGTCACTAAAGCTGCACACACTTTAACCGTACTTAAAGGTGGTAAAGGCTTTTCAATAGTGCTAATTCTACTGAATAAATGAGGGCAAATTAATTAATACTTCTATTAATGTAACCTGATTTCACTTTGTTCAAGTAAAGAAGCACTTATAGGCTTTTAAACCAAGCTCAGATGTATTGTTTCAGCTCAAGGCAATTGAGAAGTGGTTTATACTGTAATAAGCTGAAATGCACGTTAAGGAAAACAGTAAGAATGCAGATTATACAGTCTATATTTTAGCCGATTTTAGCCAAATATGCTTCTCAATGATATTGATGCAGAATGTCTCTTCAGAACGGTATTCTATAAAGCAGCCTCATGTTGTAACTCTCTTCTGACCATCTTCCACACCAAATTTTTATGTTACATCTACATCTTTCCTTCGAGAGAAGAAACATACTCTGAGGTCCAGGAACGGAGATCATATCAATCATGTTCTCACCTGGCTAAAGGAGAACATACGATCACTGGCTTCTGCAGAAGCAAAGGTTTCTGGTTATTAGTACCTGGTACAATATGTGGCACCAAGCTGCACACTGCATTACAGCCACTACAACAGAAAAGATGCTGCTTGAGAAGCTGCAATATCAAACACATGAATGTGCCGAGTCACTGAAGTTCACTTCATGAAAAATACAATGTACTCTGGGAAGGAAGTATGATTGATGTCCCTTGAGCAGACTGTTTATCAGACAAACACATTTTGCAAACTTTGACATAAATTGTTAGTTTTCTTATCGTACTGACAATATAAGAACAGTACCTTTGTAGAAACTTCCTGAAAACTCTTTAATGACCTCTAAACAGTGTTATCTTATCGTCATCTGACTTTCCACTACAATAAATCATTTACAAATAGGTTAAAAGAAAAATTGATATTCGAAATATGGATTTATTTTCCATAGCTATACACTTCAAGATGTGGGGAGCTTTCTCAAGGAATAGTTATGATGCCGATAAAGCACTCAAATCTCTCTGTACTTGCAGTCATTTTGCAAGAAAAGAAAGAACAACTTTCACCAGAGGGCCTTAGGAGAAATGAGATGAAGATTTGCAGTTCCTAGGTCCTTTTATGTAAGGGTATGACAATATTGTCCATTTTGAAAGGTAATGGCATGTGCAAATCCCTGCTTGATGTAAGTAACAGAAAGATGCAATATGGTGACATTTTGTGTGCACAGTCAGCTTGTGAACATATCCCGTGATCTGTATGCAGAGGAAGCCATAACTAGCACACACAGAAATGTATCCGGAGCACATTACCAGCAGCGAGGCTATCACACAATACACTGTATACTTATTTAATAGCCTAACATGAGCTTGATTAAGATTTCAAAACTTTTAAAATAAATTTTTGCTCAAAAAAAAAAAATCTCTAACTTTTTGTGTTATTTTAGTTGTCCATAAAATCTATACAAGGAATGCATTCAGTGACAAATGTTCACTAAATTAGTGATTAAGGAAAACAGATGGAAGGGATGCTTTCCACCTGAAAGAAAATAGTCATTCTAAGAATCAACCTTGCATAGCCAGGGACAGGAAAAAAACACGTGATCTAAGTGACTAACAAAATGTGTAAATGCTTCTCAGACTCTGAAAAATCAATGTTTTCAAAGGACCTGTCTAAAACCAAGAATATTTTCTTGGAACTACTCTCAGTGCAATTTCCAAACAATAAGTATTTTCACAGATGTTGCAAAGCTGTTGGACAATCTGAGAAGATATAAAATACATTAGTTACTTCTGAGAATAATTTACAGCCCTGTGAATAATCTTATTACCACAAAAAGGCTATGTCTACCTGCTTATTAGTAGGGGAACACAAAGTGCCTGTAAACCAACACAGCTCTACAATTTTCCTGTTTTCTTCCACTGTCTGGGGAGAGCCTGTTGGTAACATTGTAGTCCCAGGATGGCAGTCTTCACCTGTAGTGCAAACACACCAAACGCACCAGAGTGGCTCCTGAACTCGACCAGGCACCCTGGCATCTGCATGCCTGTTGTTAGTTTTTCCCTACAAGGTGAAGGCGCACTTGAATGAAAGTAGGTGTGATGAGAAAGGCACATTCTGACCTCTATGGAATGATTCGAACAAACTCCTGCGTTTGGATACCTCAAAACAGTGCCCAGTGTGGACCTCAGTTCAGACCAGAGCTCTGCAGAATAAGCCACGTTTCCCTTTCAGGGCTGTAATTAAAGCATCTCCCTTTTTCTGAAAGATTTTTGCACAGCATTGCAGTGGATACTAAAAACCTCTCTCGATCCTTCTGATCCCACTCGATATCTCATTAAATTGACATATCATAGCCTATTACCATACTTTTGCCAATTGCACAGTGGTTGCGTGATCTAGAGAAGAACTCATCTGACATCACCAACTAAACTAATATTCCCTACTGACCTTTATCCAATTTAGAAATCCCTGTCTCCAGAGATGAAAGGCCAGAGCACTACTCCATGCTTCCCTCCACAGCCAGTATCTCACATGTAAAAATAAAGCAGGTAGAGAAACACAACAAACCTTGCTTTTGAGCTGAAAAACTCTCTCATTGAGTAATATAATTTACTCCTATTTAATATAAATAATCATATGCAGGTCTAGAGTTTTTACCTTTTACAGCTCTCCTTAATTCCACATCTCCTTACTGCAGACAGTACAGGCATAAAACATTTTGTCACAGTCTTTAGTAGAACGGTTTTGAAAAATCCACCCTTATGCTGCATAGCAATTCCTATCCAAATTCCCAGCCATACTACAAACTATATGATTTTGGCTCTTGGGCTCAGAAAACTACACTGTCATGACTAATTGAGACTGAATTGAAAACTACATAGTATAAAGCTAGGGGAAGAGAAACCAAAGTGTGTTGCATTTTTAAGGTATGATTTTAGAGAGCAGGTACAAAACAGAGGTTCAATTAAAAAAGTATTTTAAAGATGCCTTTAAAACTACAATAGTCTCCAATTCTTTGCTTGAAAAGAAAATAGCTAATTTTTCTTTCCAGTATTTACCATTTGAATTACACATATAAAAAAATCACTATGTTAAACATACATACATATTGAAGAAAAAACCCCACAGTACAGTGTGTCACTAAACCACCTTAGTTATCAAAACTTAATGAGCTCTGAAATAGATACAATCCCAATATTGCAGGTCATAAAAAAGATTTTACTTGTGACCTACGTCATTCACATAGAAGAATTAAGAAATTAGGTCATCTTTCCACTTCCCATTCCCTGTCTAAGTGCCTGTTCACGGAATCTGACTCCTAAGGGCAAGGAAAAGCACCAGATTCGGCAGGTTTTCCCATGTTGTGCAGTATCATTATGCAGAGCTGCCAAAGCTCTGCTCCGCTGACCACAGTCCTGGACAAGCACTCTTCCCACACAAACCACTGAGACGGGCAATGGGTGGCAAACTTCATTTTGGCTTAGGTACGAAAAAATACAGTTTGGCTTTCATTGTACAACATAATATGATATAGAAGATCAAGTGGAAATAACAGTCCTCTAAAAAGCAACGTGTAGCACACAGCCTGCAGTATAGCTGCAATCACGTGCTTAGCATTTACAGAAAAATACAATTTCTGAGTACCTGATCAGCGTGGTAAAATTGCTGAATTGAAATGCAACAATCAGTGAGACCAAAGTTGTGGGGACACCTCAGACCTGCATCACCTACAACAGGCATCAGCACAACTCCCCACCTGGGTCTAAATGCTGATGAAACACGTCAGGCTTGCAGCTTACTGTGAAAATCAAGTCCCCCAAGCTTTGTATCCATGGATTATAAAAGTTAAACTCAAAGAGTACAAAGAATTAAGCAACAGGACTTTCTATTACAGAATGTTACTGATTGTCACGGTTTAAAGCTGGGCCGGCTATTAAACCTGCGGCAGATGCTCTCTGTTATCCCCCCCTCCGCCCCTCCCCCCAAAGGGAAAGGGAAAGGGAAAAGGGAGAGAGACTTCCGGGTTGGAAAGTTAAAACAGTTTTAATAAACTATAATAATGGAAAAGAGTATAATAATAATAATAGAAATAATCAAATATATACAAATATATATACAAAACCAAGATTGAGCTCCCCTGAAGTCAGCCACGTCACCACCGGCACTGCAGGGCAGGCTCTGGGAAGGCCCAGGCTGGGCCTAGCGACGGTCGAGAGCTGGATTCAGGGATGCACGGATCGGGATCGGGGGCAGCAGGAAAACAGACGGAGTCCTCCTTGGACACCGGCCATAGCAGAAAGAGAGCGAGACCCTCGTGATCCCCCCGCTTTATACTGAGAATGACGTGTATGGGATGGAATACCCTCGTTGGTCAATTTTTGGTCACCTGCCCTGTCTGCTCCCCCCTGCAGCTGCGACGCCCCTTCGGCTCTTCACTTGTAAGCAGTGAGGAATTCAGCAGTGACCTTGGTTTCTCTAAGACTAAGTACAGCAAGAACCTTACTGCACAACATCCCTACCGGTGCCTCAGCGATAACTACAAACTTCGAGCGTTATCAGTCCTGGAAGCAGACACTGTCTGCAAAACATGCAGTTAGTTTCAGAAAGTGCAGTTACTTAGAGGAGACTTAGCTGAAAGTAAAAATCACTGAAAGGAAAATCGGCCTGGTTTAGGCCAAACCAGGACACTGATACAAAAAAAAAAGTGGTTATGCTACTCTGTTGGATCGTGCTTATTGTCTCAGGCTGCTGAAGACAGGAGAACCCACCATGTACTGCCTCCAAGTTTCACAGTTTATTTGGGGAAAGATGAGAAAACAGAGCATCTGAGCATGGCATAAGTGCAAACAGGGACCCAAAGAGGTCACTGTTGTGGACCGACTTCGATCACCGACAAAGCCAGTTTCTGATAACTGAAGGGACAACCAGCGTCATGATTCAGATGCGCTTCATCAAGTCTGCGTATGTACAGTGACAAAATGAGAGTGCTTTACTTCTGTCTAGGCTTTGATTCAATTAATTGTGGTGAGATTAAGGGACAGAGATGGGAAATCTGCCTACCAGGCTGTTTATATTCCAGCAGGAAGTACTGTTAATTCACTAATTCTCAAATACCAAATGATCAGCCCTCACAGCTCTTCCACAGATATCCAGCATGGCATCTCTTCCAGTGCAACCTCTTAGCTGGGTAATTTAAATCAAAGCATTACATTGCTGGCACTCTACCTAAGTCAGAAGCCTTTTTTTCCCCCCACCCTTACCCATTTATGCCCCTGTCCTGTCTGCTAAGCAATTTAAATTAAAATCATCACTTTCTCCTTGAAGAAATCTATATTACATGCCTGCAAGAAAAGGAAATGATGTCCAATATACGTACAAATCATCACTTGATTATAATACTACAGCACATTTTAGAACAGTCCAGTGAAAGCTCCCCTGGTTAAAAAGAGGAGAGCAAAATCACCTAAAGAGCCAAGGAAATCCTTTTGGAAGGACTTGTTTCTTAGATTCCCCTAAGTAAAAATAATAATAAATAAAATTCCATACATCATCAGAAACACTGTTAAGCTATACAGTTCCATATTTCAATATGCAAATATCACAGCTCAGTCTGATGTCAGCTTGAAAAGATAATGTCATGCAGAAAATTAAGATCATCTGATGAAATAATGTTACGAAAACTACCTTGAGAAGGCAACTTCTTGAATGTAAGTTTTATATATTTCCACACCAAAACAGAAGTGTCCAGGCAAAAAAGTACAAAATTTAAATATTTTGATCACATTTTTGTCTTCCTTCATAGAGAAGCAACTGGGAAACAGCAGGGTATAAAAGTATATTTTTAATTAAATATTTAGAGATTGGTTTATTGAAAGGAACTAAACGTTTTGTCACCTTATTCATTTAGTTGTATGAAATTAATTTGATGTTAATGTGGATAAATAAGGCTGCCTTTAACATTAACTTTCATAACACTAATGCCCCATTCAGAAGAAAAAACCCTCCAGTGTTTGCAAGCTATCCAGCCTTCAAAGTTGTATACAAGGACCTCTAGTAAATTAGAATCCACTTCTGGCAGCCTGAGAGATGGAGAAGCTTTATCCAAGCTGGAAAAGTCTTTGGCACCTTCAAAACTGGTACTATAAGGTACCAGAACTTACTCTGTTCTCATCTTATGGCCTAACAGAGGAGCTTGTGTCAGGAGATTCTGACTAAACAGTCTTGTAGATGTTAAGTCTTTTTTCCCTTCCCTTCCCTTCCCCATTCTCCTGCCTGCCCCTACTTTTCCTCTTGCCTCCAGTTTCAATCCAGAAAACTCACTCCTAAAAAATTACAGCAGCTTTAGCATAGTAAAATTACTGCACTTCAGAACCTTCCCATGCACATCGCACAGTTCCTGTGGACCTGAGAAGCATCTTCATGTGGAAGCAAACATGACAAACATTTTATCCTTTTTCTTTCCTCTTCATGGGATGAGAAAGGGAGAGCTGTGTTCAGCAAATTCCTGTTTGTCGAGCATTTTTCAAAAGGGCTTCTTGTCCACTTAGAAAGCTAGAATTGCCGTTGCATAGGGGAAAGCACTTACTAGTAAAAGGAGCTGGTGAAGAAAGTGTTGAAGCTTTGAATCTCCTGAGCAGTGAGGAGTCAATTTCCCCAGCCTTGCATGAGGGGAGAGCAGTGAAGTCTCAGCAATAGTGCTACGCCTGGTTAATGCGGTAGAGAGCTGACAGGGGCCCTTTACAAAGTGGATTACAATAGGATGAATGACCTGTGCTGGATGAATTATTGTCAGATAGTTCCTTGAAACATTATGTAAAGTTACAGCCTTGTTAAACCACATTCATGGAGTCTTGTCTTTCTTCCGTCATGTAATTAGTCTACATAATCAAACCAGTTCTACTGTCTTACTACCTTTACATGGCTTAATCTGTTCTTTCATTCTTCCTTCCACCTGAAAGCCAGGAGTGCTTCCAATAGAGCAATAAATTAAAATACCAATAAGGCACCAAATTAAAAATATTACAACTTCCAGATTGCCATGTTTCAGCATTTTTCTCTTCTTTGTTGTTGTGGGTTTTTTTTAGGGTTTTTGTTTGTTTGTTTTTGTTTTTATTTTGTATACTTCAGACTGACATTCTGACAAGGTCAGGTGACAATGACAGAGGCTCAGAGAATGAGTTTAACACTGGAAAAGGAAATTTAATTAATCAAAGAAACAAACAATTTCCCTAAAATTATTTGACTTGTCCTATTCTACTTCACTCCCTACCTCTCCACCATTTTCCATCTTGACTTCAAGCACTTTCAGGGATGCATCGTTACATTCTGAGCCTTTCTGCTTGTCCAAGGCAAGGGGAGGAATAAGAGGATGAACTTGCCCTATGAGGTCACTCAGCAATTACTTTTTTGAAGACACAGCACTTTCTCTGATACCACCAACATAAAACTGAAGGCTGAATGGGTTGGGTCAGAAAAGTTTTAGTAAGCTTGGCAAATAACGACTTGTGTTGAGAAAAAGTCCACAGCTACTTCTAATGCACTGTGACGCATGACAGCTCCTCATGCCTGCCTGGCTGGAGTCCTACAGATACAGTCTCTATTACGCCAACAGATTTGGGAGGAATGCAGCGTAGATGACACTTATTTCTACTAATTATACAACTTTATTCAGTTGTATGCTCTACATTTGTTACTGCTGTTGACTGCACAGCCAGTAACAAAATAGAAAATGTCCAGCTTGTAACTACTAAGCACACTCCAAACAAATTTCATAATTTTTACCCTGGAATTTGCACCTTCTTCCCTTGTTTGGGAGACCATGCTGGCTCAGCTAGGGTGGGGGGAGGAAATGAGGCAGTGCCATACTTCCCAGTAACTCTACTGTCCCCAACAGCAGTGTGCCAATAGTACCAGTGGGTACAGGTGTGTACAGCAAGCCAGAAGTAGTCCCATGAAGCTGCATATCCCAAACCCAGGGCTCTGCACCATCTGCCCAAGAGACCCAGGGAAGGCCTCACTTGTTCTTTTACTGGTCACTTACAAGAGGAATCGAGTATCACAGCACTTCTATAAATGCAGACTTGGCCAGTTCACTGAAACCAACAAATCAAACCAAGAAAACTTTTCACTGTGTGGTATGAAGTATTTTGAAGAAAGTGTTAAAAAAAATAGACTCTTTCCTCAAGTCTTCCCCTTTCCTACCAGACAGCACAGTTTTTTTTCTGAGAATCCATGTCATCATTCAGCTGTTTCTTCTGGCAAAGCCAGAATCCAGAACAGAATATTCATGAAAAAGAAACCAATAAATTAGAGCTTTTTGTGAGCAATTTGCCGTTAGTTCTGTTCTCCCTGCCTATTAAGATTCTTTATTTGCTTCACCAAGAGATTTCTGCTGACAAGTCTATTCATTTACTACTAGCCTAGATAAAATGCTAATAAACAAAATGTCAAAAAATGTATTCATATGACTTTCCCCTTTTCACTGGGCTTGTTATTAAAGGGACCACGGAACTAAACATTAACATCTGGTGAAATCAGGATGCTTGTTTCCCCCTGAAGACTAGGCTCTATTTCAGTCTTGAAAACATCTTGTGAAAGAACTATCCGAAGTTTCCACATTTCTCTGTTCTGTCACGCGTGCACAGACAACCTTCCCAACCCCACTAATTTCAGCAACTGTATCACCTCCCATCAAAACCAAACAAGAATACCGTTATGGATATACATTATACAATGCTACACTTTCTATAGGCTTCCTATGGCATCCCGCAGATGTTTTACAGTGGGATTATAACGTTTTGTTAAACTCTGCATATAGGTTGCCATTATTCTAACTTCTACAGAATCAAACAGAAAAACTCTCCGGGACCTTCTTTCACCCTCTTATCAGTTTATGCTCTGTTAATTCTCTAACTCCCTGACTGGTGTGGAGGAATAGTGTCAAAGTATGCTCTTTGGTTCGGTACTCCCAAGGGAGTCCTCACCTTAGCAGATCTGTGTGAGTGAAGTTCAGGTGTATGGATGTGGCGGCATCTGGGAGTAGCTGCCCTTAAACAAAGACACAGCTGAAAATGCCCCTAGGAATTAGGGAGTCCAAGAGTGAAGGCTGCAGACAGCTGGCCATTAGGAACTGGAGTGAGATAAGCTGTCATTAACTGAGCATAAAACATGTAGGTAGTGTGCCAAACTGAAAGGACTCCATACGAGACTCCTGTGTGTTTTCTCATAAATCTTGACCCTTCAGAAGTTCTGGAGACTGTAATTTTCTTTATGTAAGACTACTTGTTCAGCCTCTTTGAATAAACATGCAGTCAAGATGCAAGACAGGAAGCAGTGGTGAGCCGCAGGTAAGATATTCCTTCTTCCTTCACTCCCCAGTTCCTTTTAACTTGGAACATACAATCCCCCAGCAATAGCTAAATGTTTTGTGGAGTCGGCAGGAGCACACCTCTCCAGCCAAAGCTGTCACTTGTCCTAATCCGATTTGCTAAACATATCCAGAATGAGATGGATGGGAAATGCAGCCTTGCATGCTTTCACATGTGGAGGTAGAGTTCTGCAGTGAGAATGGCTGAATATTATTTTTTTTGGAGTGTCTTGTGAACCATTCAGGTGAGAGGAAGAAAAAGCAGACCTGAACATTTCCATCTTGCTTGAACTCTAAATTAGACATCTACAATACCAAACAGAAAGGTACCCTCAGGGCACTTTTATACATTGATTATAAAACAAAGATTAAAACAATTTTATGGAAATTAAGGATAATATGGAACACTTGTCTTCCTCTCAGTCAAACAGTAACACGGCCTAGTTCAACAAATAGCTTCACAGCTTGAGGCACACTGCGTGCACAACAATAAAATGGCTTGGGCTGAGAGGACAGCCTGAATGGCTCAGCTCTGTTAGGTGCATCTCAGATCTATGAAAGCTGATACTTCACTGCATTATTACTCTTTGGCAGAAAAAAAATAGCAAGTTTTCTCACAAGTTTTCACAACTACACAGATGAAAAGAACACAGACACTGCCCTTATTCACAAGCTCAGAAAGCTAAAGAACCAGCATGGTGAAAATAATGGAGCTTTTTTCCCCCAACACTTTCCACTCTTTTCCCCTCCTCATTCCACCCACAAAGGGCACTTCCTAAACGGTTCTGCTCTTTACAGAGCTTCAGAATCCATTATGATTTTCTCCTAGTTACCAATGCCACACCTATGCAAGTCAATTTACTTCTAAAGGAATGTATGTTTAAATATAAAACTAGAGTGATGCTATTACTCCAGTTTAGCTCCTTTGATTAAGGAAGCTCCTCTTTCTGAGAGGTAAATCCTTTTACAGCAATAGGCTTGGAAATATTCTAGTTTTCAACCATGTCCTCTCTATTCTGGTGGCACCAAGTGATACCCTTCTATTATTATAATCCAGAACTTTTCTCACTGCACAATTTCAAAGATACTTTAAAGTTTAACTTTTCAGTATGAAATTTCAAAAATGTATGCTATTCTTGGGAGAGGCTCTCTCCAACTAAATGAGGTTGCAAGGAAGAAGGGACAGAGCAATAACGTAGGAATTACAAATTTAGAGCAGCCTTGACATTATAAACACAACAATAACTGGAAGGGGTGGGGGGAAGATGATCAGTAACTAGAAAAATCACCAAAACTCCTATTACCCTCAGATTTGATCAATATTCACCTAACTCATTACTATCCCTAGCTTTTCTTTCAAGAACGGTTTTCCACAGCAGCTGAAGAGAAAAATATTGATATAACTTTAATGGTTTTAGGAATGTAAATAAAAAAAACTTTCTGCTCTTAGTCACACAAATTCAGAGAACCTGTGAATTATTGAGTAACAACATCCTTTGAGGTGCATTAAAACACAAGGTTTTCATTACTCCCGAATATTACTTATCTGAAAGAAACTTATTGCTTAATTTCAGTTTTCTTAATGTTGAAGCAATAATCACTGTAATGATTATAAATAAAATCTTAAAGTTTATCCAAACAATACAGCAATTTACCTTCACAAAGGCAACAATGTTATAACTTTTTTTCCTTTTACATTGAATAATGCTGTCACAAACAGTCATCTTGATGTTAATGGGCACACTTGGAGTATTGGCAATATTATCCAAGTAAAACTGTAGCACAGTTTGTCCCATAGTGAGTTTAAGCGCGACCTACACTATTAAAGCAACAAGAAGTCCTTTTCCCTCCTCTTTTACAAATCTTTTGAATATAAGAATTCATCAGGATTTAGGGGATTAAGAAATCACTGTCCATGAAAAAAAATCTGAAGAAATTTTCATTAGTTCTTTTATGAGTTGGCAGCAAATATTCTAGCTGTGAACTTTTATGAAGCTATAAATATAAAGGACCTTCTGATACTGCTATGATGATAATTCTAAATTTCCTCTTTGCAGCTGCAGTTGATCCCCTGTATTTGGTAAAAAAAAATATCTTTTTGTGATTTAACAGAGAAAGTTGGCTCAACTACCGTATTGCCTTTGAGCACTCTGAGTGGAAGTTCATGAATTAAACCCACATGGCAATACAACCCCTCTCCCCACCTTTCCCTTAAAGTGGCTATAAAATGTCAGTAGAAAGCCAAGCTGTTTATTTTACTTAGCATTTGATTCTGTAAGTAAATGAGTTTCTAGTGGGGCTTATGTGCAAAGCACATCTTTGCAACTAGCTCCCTTACATCACTAAACTTTTATTAAACTATGCCATAAATATTAAATCAATCCCTAAATGTTTAAACTTAATACGAATACGCAGGTAAGTAACAGACTTGCTGGCAACCTATTCCCTGAAAGACTAGGATGTTTGATCGTGGGGAGGAAAAAAAAATTCTTTGCTACTGACAGCTTTTTACAAAACTTGATTTCCCAGGGGATTTATCTTTTGGGAACAGAAATTAAGAATGGATTTTGTCTACATTTTGCTACATATTCCAGAATCTCTATAGTGAACAGTATTCCTAAATTACTGTGATAGATTTGTGCCACTCTAGATTTGTTTGAATACTAACTGTCAATACATTTCACTTAATTAACTTAATAAACACAAGGAAGACTCATTTTCCTCCCAATATCTTGGGAAAAGGGCACAATCTGAGGCAGAAAGGCTCTCATTCCCTTGGCTTCTGATTCCCTAAACAAATACTGCAGCAGCAAAGACACGGTCCAGAATAAAAGTCATCCAGCAAGAAAAATGGGTATGCTGGTCTGTAATTACTGTAGTAACAACACAATACTTATTTTTACCTTGTGTGGTTAGGTTTCTCAGGAGCTTGACCAGAAAGAAGGTTAAGTAACCAGGCTGCCCAGATACGTGCCAAAGCTCATTGTGAGATCAGTTGCATTTGCTTATATCTGTCCCAGGGCAAAATGAAGATCAGCTTAACTAATGGAAAGTTATCAATCATGCAAAAGAAGAAAGTCACAATTAGACACCCACTCTTTGTATCTGTAAATCTAAGAAGCTGGATGTAATGTCATTATTCAATGACTCGGCTTGAGATTATGAAATAAGGTCAGGGAGCAAACTCTGCAGAGTATATACTTACTGGACTGATGATGGCCTTCGCTCTAAATCTCAAGAGCTTGGCTGGAGTCTTGCACTCAACATAAAATGTATTTCAGAGCTGAAATAGCCACTGTGACCAGCTGTTATCCCTGTCCACTGATGGGAAATGTAGGGAGCCCTGTATGTCCTTTGCTTCTATATATGGCCTATTTTCCTATGACACAACTGAGTAGTGCAGCACGTTTGATGATGTAACTAAAAAGAGACAGTGAACAGCTACCAGCCCTATTTTTTCCAGCATTATTCTGTAGCAATCTGAAAAGTTCCACCTTGCAACTTAAAACAGAAAATACCTTGTGAAAGAAGCATATTATAAGTTACTTCAGTGCTGAGAACAGAGGGTCTCTGTCCTTCTTTCTGTGTCTCTATTTTACAAAGCAGATCACAAAAATGAAACATTGGAGAATTCTTATTTGCTGCCATTTTAATAATTGCGAAACGTATCTCAGCTCAAATACAGAATTTTCCAAGTTTCCGTTGGAAAAAAACACAGTTGTAAGGTGCCTAAAAGCATATTATTACTGAACAGTGGTTCGGTGCTCTCAACAGATGCAATGTAATTAAAAATAGGGTCACACCTATGGAAAGTAATCCAGGTGCACAGGTGCCTTCATTTGTCTCCTTTACAGTGCTAGCCATGTAAAGTTCAAGCAGTGCATGGATATAACTTAGAAACCTAATTAGGCCATTAGAAGTAAACTCCATTAAAAAATTCTTCAGCTTTAATGATAAACTGCAGCCGTTTCAAATTTAATACTGCACTAGCAAGTAATACTACCATTGAATAATTCAGTGTTCTGTAACATAAGGCGAGACAAGAGAAATGAAAAAGTGCGATTGCTATTTTCATTATGATGTGCCTTTTTGGGAGGTATAGTATAAACCTCACATCACTGACACTAATTATTTTGTCATCTTATTGGCAGTCACAATTAGACAAAATGTAGACATTTCTAAGAGCAAAACAAGTTCTTGGCTAGATTTCTTCAGCCCGATATACTTCAGACTTTTATTTACGGCTAAATTGAAGCTGGATGTCAAATCTGGGTCCCTTAGAACAAAATCTTAATAATTAACTGGCAAAACTGAACATGATCGTTTCTGACACACCTACACTGGTAATTATTGCTTTGAGGCCATTTACTAATGAAATTAATGTATTCATTGCCCTAACAAATTAGCATAACTCATACATAATGCCCCACATTTCAAGACCTTCCTAGAAAAACAACACTTAATACCGCAGAATGAAATGGCAAGGGCATTGCATGGAGACTATTCACTGAATTACTACATGTTAAAACCACAATGGCTAAGTGTTAGTCATAAAGCAAAATGTAAACACAATGTGGGTATTGAAACCGTTAATAGTGTAGTAGTCAAGAGTGTACTATCAGTGATTACCTTTGCACTTCAAATACGCACATATTACAATAGCAGTAACCACGGAATGTAATTAACTGGCTACTTTTAGAGATATGAAGTATGAAAAGGAGGCAGTGCTGACGCAGTTTCTTCTTCCTTCTCAAATTCATAATAAATACAGTGTGGCTACTGTGCTTTTTTGCCCATATTTCCATTCAGATTAATTCAGTGCCTAGAAGTGGCTACAGCAGGCATACGGTCAAGCAAAAGTGAAAGATAGGATTAAATGCATTACTTTTGGAAATGACAAAAACACTAGCAGCAATCTACTGTCATTTTTAATTGGTAAGATTCTCTCACTTCAGTTTGGGAAAACAATTCCCAAAATTTTCTATCTCATCATGCAGAACAGAGGTCAGGGGAGCAGACCATCACGTGGCTAGATGCCGCCCCAATTTGATGGAGGGCAGGGGTGGAAAGCACATCTGCTGTGCTGGCTCACCTGGCAGGCTGGGGGCTGCATTGAGACCCCCAGGCAACAGACCTAACATGCACTGCCACTTACAGACCGCTCGCAACCTGTGACCTGCAGAGTGCCAGTATGAGGCAGATTACATAGGAGGAACCATTGCTTTTGAGTATGAATAATGTATTTATGTACTTCAAATGATAAATTTACTTTGAAGGAGAACATGGGGACAAAAATACAATGGGTTTGCAGAAAGTCATCCAGGACTCTGCGTTGCACAGAATTCACTCCTGGCTCAGCCGCACGGGACTGAGAGCTAAGGATAACTTGACCAGATCTTTCTTCCACTCAACTGAGGAGCCAGGCCCTGATGCCAGTTACAGGAAGGTTACTTTGTTTGTGTTCTCTAGGATTGTCTAAAAGTTATCTCCTCCTGAGAAGCACCGAATAGGAGCATATTCTTGTGGCAACCTCTTCTCTCCTACACAAGCATAAATGCAAGGGAATGCAGAGTTCCTCAGCAGATCCTCAACTACATCAGTACCTACTACTACAAAGGAAAGCAACAGAACTCCAAGGGGAAAATTAAGGAATAATCACCTCAAGCATGGCGTTTCCTTGGAACCCCATCCACATGTGTTTGGCTCCTGCCCACAAGCATAAAGTTTTACATCTTAATTTATTAATGTTTTTTTTCTACTCAATGTAATTTGGATTCTCTCATTACCCACATGAATGTCTGATCTTTTTCAATCCTCTTAAGTGCTCGGCTCCCATGGTATCTTATGGCAATGAGTTCTATATGCTAATTATGAGATGCATGAAATTCCATTTGACCAGTTCTGTATTTCTTGCTTATCAAGTCATTCCCTTTCCCCTCCCAAACATTCCTTTCCTTTTTAGAGTTCCTCATTTTGTACCTTTCTCCACTTTGAATTACAAATCCAAGTTTCTCCTACAGTAAAGTCTTTCTATGACTATCTCTTGGTTTCTTCCGTTTCTAACTTTACATTTCTTCATTAATTTCTTTTTAAAGTAGAAAATGACCAGAACACAAGATAGCGTGATAGATTTTTCTAGCCCATCAAATTTGCTTTAGACACTGCAAACGTCCCAAAGCACATTTCAGAATGGTTTAAACAGTCCAGCGGTGGATTCCCAGTGTTGAACCACACAGGTTATTGTGCTCTCTCTCCCAAAGAGAAGAAAGCTAATTATATTGTGGCCACTATTACTAAGTATAAATATATACCTTGAGGCAATTCATGTATGACTGAGAGCTCTCCATTTGTGCCTGTCTGAAGAACTAGCTGATCTTGAGTGTAATCATCTGAATTGTCAAGAAACGAATTCTTTGAATGTTGCGCTGTTGTTACATACAACCATTTTATAGATGGGTAAATGCTACCTCTTTGATATTCCTCACAACTACACAGGCAGGGAACAATTTTCATTGACACTAGCCCTTCTTTACACTTAAGTAGTAGGTCTCTATGCATTTCTGTCTACATTATATAATGCCAGAGTAATAGCAAGCAACATTAGTGAGAACAAGAATCAGATCTCCAACATAATTCCACTGAGCAGGCAACAAGTAGTATAAACTTACCATTATTTTTTGTGAATTTTCTTCCAATTTAAAAATAACTCCACACCAATGAACTTACACAAAGCTTAGGATATTCCTAAAACATTTCAAAACACTGTACTAGAAGAACAGCAGCTCCCTGTCAAGTTATTGTATGCCTTTTCATTGAGAAATATTAGTTGGTTGGATCGCAGAAGAGCTACACCCCATCCTCATGGCTGGTCTGTTCTACATCGTTTATGGCCATGTACTGACATACTCCTCTATACTGATTTCAGTATTCTACACTGAAATACTCTGATCTATTCTGTCCAGATAAAAATTATGTACTATAATATTGCATTTGTATCAACTGTTTGAATTGCACTTACTTTGTGAAGGTCAGTCTTCTTCCATCCCCAGGCACCTAGTTCACCTACTTTTGACTTCAAGTCTCTCATTGGTATATAGATTTTATTTTTGGCGGCATGCCTACTTTTAGTTAATTCCTTTGCCTGACACGTTGTTACTTCCCTCAAATATGTCTCTGCAACCTTTCTTCCTCCGGGTCAGCTGTAATTTCTGTCCTATCATTTACTACTGGATACAGGGTTACCTTTGTACTGCTGACATTCCTAGCAGATGTCTTTGTCTGACCCAAGTGCTCCTCACCACCTGTTGCCTTGCTTCCAGGTTTGGCTATAAATAATCCTCCTCTTGCTGGTTTGACTATAATTAATTCCCTCTCCACCCTGTTGGTTTTTGGAGTCAGCTGGTTCCAATTTGGGTAAGGTGGAGCTTCCCTTTCCTTTACAGAGTTATAGTTCCCTCTCCTCATTGTGTTACCCACACAGAAATCCTACCACTGTACAAAATCACAACTATAATAGAAATATATCAGTAGGTCCCTAAATCAAATCTTTTGCCTGTTCATCTACATTTTAATTCCAGCACCTCTCATATCTACCTCCCAAAGTTCCCAGTACCAGTATGCACAAGAGGCACTGGGACTGTGCTTATGATCAAGTTCACCTCTGCTTACTTTGCTTCCCACAGAAGGGTCAACACGGCTACCTTGTGGGCAAGTCCCACAGGGCAACCTCAGCTACCTCCCCTTGCACATATGAATGTGCTTGTGTACCAGGGCAGGTCACAGGGCTGTGGTTCTCTCCAGCCTTCATCTGTTCTAGCCCACATGGTAACTGTATGTGCCACAGTCAGGATCAGGACATGAAGGCAGATGGAGTCCTTCTTACAGACGACCCCAATATCACCTTCCTGAGACTGCCTGAAGCAGGGTATGTTGAGGATGTCTAAAGACAATGTGGATAAGAAGCCATGATCTCGTGAGCTCTGTAAACTGCAGGTCTCTCCCAGCACAGGTGCTTTGCAGATTTGCTCTATGAGCTGCAATTAGATCCTGACACCTGTTTGAGGTGTCCAGAATTGCTCCCCTGAAGCTCTAGTACCTGGTGCTCAGGGTAACTGGTTTCTCTTCAGCACTCACTATATAAGACTCAACGTTTTAACACACATTTTGCACATTTCAGAATCAAACAAATGCACTAAACTCACCACAGTAGTTTGCATATGAACTGCAGCAGGGGACATCGTGCTTTGGTGCACATTTTGGTTTGGTTTCTTTGTAAAGATAAGGTAGAGGAATGTTTCAGTCGGACTAGGGTGGCTAGTTGAAAATTAAGAGGGAATTGTAGAGTCAGTCCACATACCAGCAGCCAGGATTTAAGAGGCTGTCTACTGACAGTTACTATAGGAGGAAGGGAGGGAAGGGGGAAAACAAACAAACACCCCCACCCTTCCCGCCCTGCCCCCCCAAAAAAATCAAACAGCCTAGGAGAAGTTAAATCCAATTGAAAGAGGCACATAATTTTTCCTAATGGACTATCTTACAAAGTTTTGGCACACCACTTCTTTGAGGAGGCTTCTTCACATTCCTCTTTTCAGAAAACAGCAGGTAGCTGTAACCAAGTAACTAATGCTACCTTTCAAGGTTTTGGCTCAAGACTGTCCTACAGAGGATGGGGCAGAAAACAGGCAGCACCAGAACTGGACTTGAGAAAATATTCTGTGTTTATGGCATCCTCAGGAAAAGCAAATGATCTCAGCAACAGCAATAGGCCACCTGCAGCAAGATAAGCAATAAGTGAGAATTAAAGAGGAAAGAAAGTGCTGACTGACTTTCTCAAAGCTGTTAAAGACTTGACTGGAGCCAGAAAACGAGCAATGGATTTGCTGGGGTGTGTCTTTCTCATGTCTTCAGTAAAAATTTAGAGGAAAAGCAGAGATTAAAAAATGACTGAGTCTGTGGAAAAGAGCTGGTGAGAGAAAGCATAGTAAACTCCTGAGAAGATATAGATGTCTGTATTCATTCAATGGCATTATGCCACTTTACATGCAGAGAAGGCCTGTATTTAGTGACAGTATTATCTAACCTAGACAGAGGCATTCCTGCGAAAGGGGTTAACTTGGAGAGAGCCAAAGTGGGCAGTGATGTCCCTGCATGCAACTGGAGGCACTAACGCTGCATAGCTGGAGGAACTCTGTGTGACCTTAAAGGCCGTACATACAATTCTTGCCTGCAAAACCCGTGAGAACTTTTCTTGCTATGATTATAAACTTTACTAAGTTAGACTCTCACAGAGTTATATAACCCTACGTGGTAGTTAATGAAGTGCTGGATGTAAGAAAAATAACTGTAATGTTATTTTGCCCCTGGTATGCTTTGCCTTATAAGGATTAAACCTAGAGCTAATTCACTTGTGTTTTGTGATCTCTATCATGCTGCAATAATACTACTTAGCACTTTATAGCACTTTTCACTTATAAAAAGTGCTTTACAAACATTATCTAATTATTAATCTTCACAACAGTCCTGTGATACAGGTATACAGGTCAATTTAATGTTGTGTTTTAATAAACTCCTAGCACTTTAGTAAATTGAAAAGTATAAAACACATTAAATTCACTTAAGAGAAACAAAAGTTAGTGAACAAATTGTAATTCTCCCTACAATATTCTAGGTGGGCAATACACATAGCAAACTGTCAGCAATAACCACCTCTGAGATCCACAAAGAACAGCCTATATAAGCAAATATTTCAATTAAGTAGTTGAGAGACTCTTTTTTTTCATATGGTAACATGAATAATGTGAACAAAGAGAGACTCTACCGGAGCAGCTGAGGTCCTGTGCTCAAGAACACACCTGTTTGGGATCTAGGTATAAAACAAGGGACAAGAGATGGGGAATGGGAGGAAATCAGAACAGTTAAGCAGTAATCATTGCTGTTCAAACTATATCTGCCTACATAAACATACGCAGAGCTATTTTATGCCAGTATACTCGCCATCTCGTTAGTCCTCTGTAGTTCTCTCCACTGATACACCTCAGACTTTAGTTGTTTGTAATCAAAGACAGGACACGAATTTGGCATTGCACCATCATACAACTTAGTTATACAATCACAAACTGAGTTTTCCACAAGGTCACCATTTCATGCAGTGCACGGCATGGACTTGTCTGCAGGATGAATCAATGCAGGGCAGGAGGCTGCTGCCTGACAATGAGAAGGGCTGCCCCATGCATTGCCATTGCCGAGGTTCAGAGTTATGTAATGAGCAAGAATGCAGGGAGACAGAAAAAAAAGACAGTCTCCTACTTAAGGTAGTTTAAAAGTTGCCCTGAAGAGTTTGGAGTCTACACCTGCTTTTGTCACAAGACAGTCTATGAGATACAGGACAAGTTTCTTAAAACCAAGCTTTTCACACAAGTTCATCTATCAATTGTATGATCCTCACATGCTCTGTGCCTGACTTGAAACCTGGGGTCTACCTCACCCAGAGTGCTGATCGCTCACAAATGCAGCTGAAGTTAGAGAGCTGTGCTTTCAGGCTACTACCCAATGTTAAATATTCTGAAAAAGATTGGAGCAGGGTGTCTCAGACTGGGTTCCCAAATTAGTAGGTACCTTCAACCTTGAATTATTGTGTCCCAGTCTCAATCTGTCAAATGAGGACAATAATTCCTCCTCATTTCACCAGGGTGTTGTGAAAATAACTTCATTAATGGTTTGTGAAGCACTGTAGTGTTGAGTGCTATAAAGAAACCTAGGAGGAAATTAATAATTCTGTCTCTGGAGCAAGTTTCGAAAAGCATGCAATAAAAAGGGCCTGAAGGCACACACTTAACAGAAGAGAAAAAATAAAATATTAGATTTGATATATTTGAACAAAATATTTGAACTGCTCATTAAGTGAGTGCTGTCCATGCTCTATCCAGCAGATTTCACCCTGATTTTAAACTCTCAACTTGCAATCTCAGTTTTTATTTGTAAATTACGAGGTTTCTAAAAATTCAGAGTTATCCAGCTCTCCACAAATGCCATTGTATGGAATCCTACTGATAAGCCCACGGCTCACTAGCATTACTGGCAATATTTAGAGTCACTGTACAGACCTCTGTCATTTCAGCTCATGGAGTACAGCAACAATAGCATCTTTCTCAACAGGAACCTGTACTTCACGGAAAGAAGATCACAGTTTGACAGTAGATTTTGATGGTATTTTGAAGTAACAAAGAAAGATGCAATTTAGGGGCAGGGGGGGGTGGGGGTGGGGCAGGAAGTGCTCAAAATTTTATACACAGCAATACATATTCACTTCCTTTCCAGAAACAGCCAAACCATTTTGATCATAGTCACTCCAAATGTTTTGCCCCCAGAGGAAGCCCAGCATTGAAAATATCAACTCAAACAGTTAAACTCTGTGAATATTAAAAATAAATTTTAAAAATCTTGTTTACAGTAGTTTATAGGTGAGAATTTTCAAGGCAATCTTGATGGCAATGTTTTCTGCCCTACCTCGAATACACATGCACACATGGTTCTACAGAGTGTTTTGCTTGCTGTGCAACTTATTTTAATTCTCTCCTAGCATGTCTTCTTCAGTGCTGAGGGTTTTTTTGTTATTTATTTTTATTATACACCACCTAGTTCTTTCTTATATGGAGACAATAGTATTCCTTACTTTCCCTTAAATAATATACAGATTACTAATCACTGTGGCACCCAGGAAAGATATGTCAGGTAAAGTAAACATTCTGAAAAGAATGAACCCTTGAGCTATCCCTGCCAAATACTCTTACCTGGAACTGTTACAATGATTGTGGTGTGACCAACTAAGGAGCCTTTGATGACTGAGGAGTTATCTGAACTAGTAAACTGCTTGGTGAGTAGAAAAAAGCATACTGACAGTTAGTTTAAAGCAGTGGCGTAATAGAAATGATAGAACCAGAGGGCTGCCCTTCCCAACTACAACATTGAGGCTATCAAATATGTTTTTAAAAATGTGAATGAGAGAAAACCGCTATTGGCTGCTTTACTGCCACGTGAGCAATGTGCTTAAAGAGTACAAATGTAATGGCTGCTTTTTGGCCGAACAACATTGTACTGATATGGTTCATAAGGGGCTGAAGCTAAAACTAGAAAGGCAACTCCCCCAATAGCAACATAGAAAAAAAGGACATCCAGTGCCCCACATCCCTCCTAAATCCAGACTTTATAAAAACCAAGCGTGCAAAACAGTGTTTTATGTTTAAGATTCTCAGGGAAAAAAAAAATTCCTGAATATTATGATGTTACTCTCAACATGAAAGAGGATGCAACCTGGTGTAGGTGTGCTGAAACAATCTGGTTTAGGTGTGCTATGGCACAAATGACTTTGTTATTTTAAGTTTTTAAGAACTGTTCTTGTGTGCATATCAAGTCAAACTTTTAAAATCTCCTCTTAACCTAATGTTGGCCACTCAGTCTGGAAAGCATTTATACCCTCATTCTAAAGCAATGCTTGAAATATCCTCTCCATACTTCCATTTTTTGTTCTTAGCTGCCAGTATTCTTATTTTATGTGCTTCATCTGTATTTTGATGCCAAGTCCAGTCACCTGAGTAACAATTCTGATGCCCCAAAACCTGCCGTGCAAAGTGATGTGAGGATTAAAAGAGGACTCTGTCTGGATTAATGGAAGTCTGAAGCCTAACAGATCAGACATAGCCAGTGTTTGAGAGACAAGCATTTAATCTCCCTCAGAGTCCCCAGAAATTGGGGGGCTCATACTGTGTACGTGGCCCAGAGGAAGAGCAGTCAGCACACAGGCAAGCTGAGGGACAGCAAAGGCACACAGATCTTGTCTACTTGAGAAACAGAGTCTCCAATCCTGAACCTCATCTGCAAAAACTCCGTCCTGTCACCAAGGGATCACTGTTAAAGAACAAATGATCCCTAAGCAAAAGATGTGGGAAGGCAGAGAGTCTACTTACATGGTTACAAAACTGAATCCACAGTTTGTGATTCAGTTTGTAAGCCCCTTCACAGCCTGTCCCCAATACTATAGTACAATATTAAATACAATACCTCAGACAAGAAATAACTAATGTCTCAGCAGTAGGCTTACAACTCCTAGTTTGTTAGGGCAAAGTAAAAAAAAAAAAAGGTAACTTAAAATGGACAGTTTATTTCTACTCTTGCCATAATTCCTTACAATAGCTCTTCATCCACAGTGGCCTCCTTGTTATCAGGCAGCTGATATTTCCCTCTGCCAGATGTATTCCCATATACTTTGTGCTGAAGACAGTAATGCTTTGTTTGGTCCTCACAGGCATCTGGAATATAGGCCTGTGGAATGCAGCTGGTAGCTGCACATGCAGAAATGCCTGTGCTGGAGCTGAAAAGAGCAAACTCACTTCAAAGGACCAATGGAGAGAGTCAGAAATTGGTTGGACAAGAAGGGTGATGTGAGGAAAGGGAAAAGAAAATGGAAGCTGTGGTTTGCATGTGACACTCATGAGAGGATTAATATACATAATTATAAGCAGCTAGCAACAGTGTCCTCCCAGACGGGTTGCATCTGACTGATGTTAGTAGAAGCTCCTTGGAGCACAGGGTCCAGCACAAATTTTCAGTAGTTTATACTGATGGTAAAATATTCTTAATCTGATGATATACTGCTGGCAAGAATCAGTGAGAGTTAGAGAAAAATTTCAAGCCATATTTGTCTATCAACTCACTTATATTGTTTCATATAAACCCAAACTTCTAATATGATCAGCTACTTGTTTCTTCACAGACACACCTCTGAAGTATACAATTCAGTAATTTACTTCAGAAAAATAGCACCTATTACACAATAAAGAGAAATGCAAGCTCCTTCCTTTACTTTTCAAGGAATTCATCTCATTACTCCAAAATTAGAGGACCAGCCCCTTAAAAATAACAAAGTAAATCCACCCTCTTATTTGATCTGAATGCAGGGGAAGAGAACATCTTTTATGCTTCTCTGTGGCAGGAGACAGCTGACTGGAGAACATAGGGGTGTACACGTGCACAGAAGAGAGAGGGGAATTCACACACAAAACTGCAGCTGAGGAAACAAAGGGCTGAACTCTGTCTGGTATTTTAGGATGGCTTATGGACCTGGAAGCCTGTGTTTCAATGAAGAGATTGAAGAGAGCTGATATGGAAAAATGGCTTATTTCTCTAATATGGTTTTATGCCTTGAAATGGCCTCTCAGCATTAAAATGACTTACAGTTATGTGCTGTATGCTCCAACTCTGTATCTGCCATTTTGCTAGTATTTCTGGAGTATTATCTAGACCTTACTTTCCTGATCTGCAGACTGTCAATTTCACATCAATAAATTCAATACTTTTGAAAAAAAAAAAAATTGAATATAATCAGCTGTGACTTACCTGTGCTGTAAATACTTTGCGTGTCAGATTATCTCCCATTTGAGAACCCTAGAACCAAAACACAACCAACAAACCAGACAGTATTTAAACTTATTTAAAGATTATCTTGTCCAGCCAAGTATACATAAAACATACATGGTATCATAGTATCATACTATGATAGGATGATACATAGTATCATCCTTCTGGCAGGATTAAGGAATAGCAAGGCCAGATCTGTAATGAAAAGTGAATGTCTTATCACCCTGAAATCTGGTTCATATTTGATAATTGGCACCTTTCCTCCATTTACAGTTTTCATATTATGCAAACACTTACATACTCTGAGTCAATAAGGTATAGAAAGATAGGCTTCAAATACGTTACAAACAATCAGCATAAACTAGAGTTCAGGATTCTGGGGCCTCTCTGAGCCTTTGGAAACAAAGTTTATGGTGGTTAGCCATTGCCTCAAGCGAATTACACTCAGCTTTGGTGAGATAATTCACTCAAAGTGTCATGAGCTTTTGTAGCAAAAGTATGTCCTGCAAAGGCACAACTGTTCTTCATAAACCAGCTTTTGAGAATATGATTATCAATTCCAAATTATACACCTTACAGATCCCAAATGCACCCACACTGCAGACATTGAAATAGAAAACCTGATTCTTACACAAAAGTATAAGGATTTGTTTACCCCCATTCAATCAACTTCAGATGAGGTTCAACAAAATGCTAAAAATAAGGTCCAAGGAATTACTAAAGGCAGAATAATATTTCTTCAAAATTCTGAAGCTCTGCAAGATAGAGAAGGTTCACCAAAACAAGGGCAACTGCAACCAGTCTCAAATACTTCTGAAGTAGTCTTCAACTACTAAGACAGAAAGTGTGCCAGACTCTTCTGAGAGGTACACAAGTAACAGGATGAGATAACGGACACCAAGTTGCAACAAGGAATATTGCAATTAAATATTGTTACAAGGAAAAAAAAAAACATCACCATGAAGATAGTAAAACAGTAACAGGTAGGCCAGACAGATTGTGCCATCCCTTCCCATGGAGATGTTCAAAACTTGACAGGACCAGCCCTGAAGAACCTGATCCATGTTGGCCTTGCTTTGAGCAGAGAGCTGGTACTCCTGAAAGTGCCTCAATTCTTGCTGACTTGCTTGAGGGCTCATAGCCTTCGCCCAGCTCTGGGGTGGGCTGAAGTTGGCCTCTTTTAATGGTCAGAAGAGACTGAAATCTCCCTTCCCATGAAACAAGTGCAAATTTTAACCTAGAAGAACCTTGATCTTTTATTTTATGTATCGGAATTAATGGTAGTTCAAAGTACATCAACGAGTAGATCATATAACTGAGTAAATTTTTTACAAAGAAGGACTACACTTCTAGCAGGCAAATACTCCCATCATAACTGCATCTTCCACCTGAGAAAGACTGTGAAACAAGCATATCACGTGTTATTTCATAGATATATTAAACTACTTACTGTAGCAGCTTCCTTAAAATCCTGTAAAAGGCAAGATGTGGCACAGAACAGAGACAAAACTAAAATATCCTGCTGTGCTCATTTTTTTTTCCAAACAGAAGCCCACAGAGGATGAGGAGAAGGCTCCAATGAAGAGGGGAGGCAGTTTAAGTTCACAGGAAGTGTGGCTCCACTGCAGAAATGCTGGAAACATCACATCATCTAAGATTCATTAAATCAGTTGTCAATTCCTGAACATTCATGACAGATTGCCATACAGGTGGCTTAGATTAATTATCAATTTATGTAAGAAAGGGAAAGATTAGCTAATATTTCTCCAGAAAATCTGAGGGCAACCTTTGTGAAACAATTCCTTTGTGAAACATTCAAGAAGGAAACAAACGCAATTCTTGAAGAAGAGTAACACTGAGGCAACATGCTGTTCTAAGGAAGTAACTTGCCTGTGGTCTCAAAGGCTGAAATAAGAGCCAGTTAAGATTTCATCGCTGAAATCAGAGGACTAGGTCCCAACAGTAGGAATCCAGTCAACATAATAACTCTGAAGAGAACATATTGTCTTATATTGGTTTTATATTTGCTTCTACAGGCAACTCCAGAGACTGTTAAACACAGAAATCAAACTAAAACGATCAGAATAGAGGAAATTTAATATCAGATTGAAATTCACAAGGAAGTTCTGAATACAAGATTACACTGAATAAAACACCAGGGTGGATGACAGTAGAGATAACATAGGAATGAGATGAAACCACTTAAGGTTTGTGAAGTACCTCTCTCTCTCTCTCACTATTCATTTCTTCTGTTACCTGAGATTCATGTTGTGGAGTTTCAGAAACCAGCATTTCAAACTATTCATATTTAAAAGTAACCCCTCCAGAGTATCCTCAGTTTAAATAGGGCTTTGGGTTTTTTTGTTTGTTTGTTTTGGGGGGGGGGTTTTTGGGTATTTTTTTTCAGTTGTGCCTTTTGTGATGTGCCCACCAATGTACCAAATGAACTATGCCAGTCTCAGTCTTCAGTACCTCTCCTTCCTTCATCTCCAATGAGTCTTATATAAATCTTCCTGGCTGGAACTGTAGGTAGTCTGCATCATGGGGAACATTTTTTCCTTACATCTTAGAATCCTATAATTTATAACATGAAATTTCAGCCAATGTAAATTAGTAATTCAATCCCTATATTCCAATTTAATGAACTAGAGGCTTCATTGCTTTATTGTTTTGTGCCACTGGACCAATCATTTGGTTTACAGATGGAATGTACTTCTTTGTTAATAAATAAATGCATAAAAAAACAAAGGCATCCTCAATGCAATTATGCTGATGTCCCCCAGGAACCAGAATGCAATTATTTAAAATACTATTTTCTTAGATTACTTTCAAGAAAATAAGGAAAGAAATATGAAATTTGTGTCCTCTTAGCTTAAGCTCATTTTAAGAGTAGCAACAGTGATGCAGTTAGTCCCCAGTGGCAACTGAGAAGCACTTAGCCAGAAAATTGTTATTGGATTACAGTTCTGGCTTCATAAAACGTGGCTAAAGATCATTTTAGACATCTATGGAATGACCCATTGTCAAAACTGGTATGACAAACAAGTGACAAAGTTATTCTATTTGGCCATTTTGAGGATTTTTCAGATCACAAAGGTAACTTGGGGCTGTATCAGCCTACACAGTTTTGATTCAATTATAAAAATAATTCACAATAAGAATTCTAGCATAAATAATTGAATCTCTCCAGAGGAAAAGAAAAATCCCCACAAACATGTGCATATACTTTCAAGTGTTCCCAACATATAAAGAATTGTGAAGTGATAGGGTGATCAGAAGTCAATTCTGATACTGAGAACTGCATTTCAAACTAACTGGTCTTCTTTATTAAAATAAACTAGATGAAAATGGGACGAAAGGACACCACATGATTTTTAACAATGAGCAAACTGAAACCACTTAGATACCACTAAAGTTCATACAATCCTTTTCATTTCACTTTACAGTCTTTTTCAAACAGATGATTTCCTGGATGAGAATCCTTCCTCCCATATTTTAATCTGCCAGTAAAAAAAAATAATGTGAACATATATCAGATGTAATGTGCATACTTAAATAAATGCAAACAAGAAATAAAACCCTTCACCTTTGCATTTGAGGTCACCAGTGACCACTGGCAACACAGTAAAACTGAGGACCTTAATCAAAAAGCTAACATGGGATTTAATTTCTTCATGTAAGCTCTTTGTCATTTCTTCTCTGCCCATTACATGGTACGTCTTTGCCCGTATAATTACATCATTAACATCCTCAGCACCTATTTCATCCCTTGTTAATTTTGCTGAATATAAATACAGACATGCTCAAGGAAACAAACTTGGCAAGTGAAGAAGCGTAACCAATTTAAAGGAAAAAAATCTGTTTACATACTGATAATCAGTATGTATCACTGAGCATGACTAGATGGTTGTAATCCACTTGACGGCCCTCTGACCAGAAGTGTCCATGCAAGAACAGCTTTTGCTGGGATGACAGAGATCGCCTAGAAGTATTGGTACAAGGAGGTCTTGGTTTTGTTTGTCAGCAATCACTTATGCAGCTGGTAGCACCAAAGGGCAGTAGCGGTAGCTGGTACACCACATTGGTCTCACAACACTGTTGGTTCCCAGATATTTTTTCTGAAAAATCAAAAGGATTGGGTATGGGGGGTGGAGGTGGGGAGAGGGAGAGAGGAAGATAAACTTGGCAGCTATGCCCATAAGATTTTTGCAGTTCATCCTACAGACCAAAGCCACATTATTTAACTGAAAGCACTGCATGACTGTGATCATAATTCAATTGAAGATGTGAGTTTGAAGACTAGGGGATTAGCAGAGGGTTCCTCCCTCACACCTCTTCCATGAAAGGAGAGAGGAGAGTAGCAGAAAATCTGCAGTAAACAAAGAAGATTCTAGTTCCAAGTGGGAAGTTCACGAAGTTTTAATTGATCCACCCTTGGCGAGTAAATTGGCAGTTTTATTTCTTCTTCCACAGTGTCCAAAAAGGAGTTCTGTTCATCCTTGTGAAAAAGGAAAATTTCAGATGGGTTCTATTTAGCAGGGTCACAGAGACCAGATCTGTATTCATCCTAACATATGGATCCTCATATTTAGGGTCATATTTTAAAACTCTCACTCACAATAAAGATTACTTAGTTCCTTGAATTGATACTACTAGGTCCATGGAGATGGTGTTATTAACCAAAAGAAAGGATGATCACTAACTGCTGTTTGCAACACAAACATACTTTCAAACTTACTGCTTCCATATACAGAAGGATACTGTTTCTCTATACAGATGCATAATGTCATCTGATACAGCAGCTAGGGAAGAGAACTAGTCTGTTTTCAAAATCCTTCTCATTAAGAGTCAGTATCAAACTTGTTTTCATTGAATTACACTAGGAAGTATAATCCTAAGGTATACCCAAGTCTGTCCCCAAGCATACTGTGCTGACCTGCTTATCTCTAGAATTCTGTTAATTATCCAAAAGTGTACCAGAGAAGTGGAACAGTCCAGTGTTGAACACCCCAATGCTTGTCTCAGCATTTTCTGCTCCAGCACATGTTATTTCAACAGCCAGTGATCACTGGAGTTAAAGTGCATGCAACCAGCTGAATAGGATGCAATTCTTATTTTATGATGAATATCAGGGTCAGAGGTGAGTGTGAGATAAACACATAGCAGATGTGGAGGGAGTAGAAGGAATTCTGTTTACTTGGGTGACCACCTACATTTCGGGGGCGGGGGGGAAGTTAAAACTGCAAGATAAAGACTGTCTAAGGGATTACATTGTAGAATATTTTGCAGGACAAAGCTACATACTTGTATGTTAGCATGAAACTATGGCTGAAATATAAGACACAGTCCAACCCACAATCAACTAATCACGGAATGTGACTCTTCAGGAAACAAAATCTTTAAAACTTACCCCATACCCTGTGATCACTTCAGCTGATACTGAATAGTTGTATTTCTTTTTGTGTTGCCTGTATTTCTTTCCATTTCAAGATTGTTTTCAGGGACTAGCAGCAAAGCAACCTTACCAAGTGGAAAAGGAGAAAGTCTGATCTGAACCTGAGGGTAAGTTCTAGATAGCACTGATAAGACTGCAAGATGCACATTACAGCACATTTACAATTTCTCATTATGGACAAGAAAGTACTTCAAGTCTTTGCTGGCTGCTTGGGCTAGATCCTCAGCCCTGTAGCCTGGGTTGTGCAAAAAAGGACCTGAAACTGCTCTAAACAGACAGTGGATGATTCTTCCAAAGATGATGCATGAGCAGGAGATTTACAGGAACTCCTCAAGCTGGTAAAACTATTAGCAGCCATTAAGCTGCTCAGCTTTTCACAGCCATGGTAAAAAGATGAGGAACCTTTCTCCTCAGTACCATCAGCTCTTAACTCCGAAGCAGCAAGGAGGCAGCCTTTGTGACTACATTCAGCTACTGTGAGAGACAGGTGAGAAGACTGATCACTTCAGATATACCAATGAGCTTACCGTACAAAGAATGAACTTTGTTTCCCCTGCTCCCTTTTCCCCTCCCAAAGAAAGCATGAAAGTCATTAAGCATCTTGATGTTTTCCATATGGATATTTCTACAAGTTATAAGGGCAAAGTGGACCAGTTAGGAGAACTTAAGACCACCAGAAAGGACTGAAAAGTAGAAGTGCGGCAGGGAAAGAGCTCACTTTTAAAAGGAAAAAAAACCCCCACCCAAACCAAACTATCCTGGAACAAGTTGCATTTCTCAGCATGCTACAGACACCCACTTCCCAGACTACTGAAGTCCAAATGCCTTTGTAAAGACTACCACAACAAAGTCTCAGCAGACGGTATGGATGGGTTTTGTTGAAAATTTTCTCCAAAACATTTCCACGTATTTTTAAAACCAGGTCTTCACAGTTATAATCCACATAATATGATACAGTCAGTGCTCAAAATGGAATTAATAGGAAGATCATTACAATTTTCACTACTCTATTGAAAAATCTAATAGAGACTAGTAATCTGTTAGAAGAAACAGATCTTAGAAAAAGAGCTGTGAGGAGGGCAAGTCAGTCCAAGCAGGAAAAAACAAAACAAAAAAATCCCACCACATAAATGTCCACCAGTTAGTCTGCTACTTTCTAAATGAGTTTGTTACATTTATTCCTTCATAAGATTTGCTCTAGATATTGAGGATTCATCTCATTTTTATGGGTGATGTACAGAGCAAGGAAGTAAGTTTGGCAAATGATCTCTGAACTACTCGTGGATTCTTTGAAGATACAATTGTACTACATTTTTAAAAGGATATACACTGCCTCATTTAGATGATGGATTGAAGGGGAGGGATGGAGGGACAATTTAAGTAGAAAATCCATAGTTTTTGGTTCTAAGCCTTCTATGCAATGTACATCTCTTCTCAGGTAACCTAAAAGATAATTTTAAAAGATCCTGATTCTTTAAAAGTGAAGTGTATTGGCAGCATAAAGCAGTCATTCTTTTCAAAAATCAAAACATCTGCAGAAACAACTCTGATATTGCTAGAGTTTGCTGAAACAAAATGAGCAAAAAGAATAATTAATTTCTCAGAAAGTGGAAGGGAATGTAGCCATTCCCCCCCCCCGCCACGTTAACTTTTGGTCTGCTGCCGCGCTTCCACTTCGGCAACGAAAGGAATGCTATGGGCACCATCTAAAGGCATGCGTGGCAGCCTGAGGGTTAAAGTGGACATTCCTTATCTTTGGCCTGAGTGTTAATTCATGGTCATTATTACTAAATTCAATTGCTCATAATTCAGATATGACAAACGTGTGTAGGAACATATGCCAGGGCACCCTTCTAGGAATCCCAAAATGCAGTATCCCCTCCATGCTTTCACCATACATTCTCATGACGACTGTGACAGATTGAAACAAATGTAGGCTTTCTGAGCGCTTCAACTCCCTCGTGTCGCTCTCGTTACATTAGAGAGTGGTTCTAGAGAGTTACTGTGTCCAGACCCAGGGATGGATGAATGGGCTTGGCTAAAACAACCATTTTGTCAGTAAGTGTAATGCAAGCCCAATTTTTTCTTTGAGGCCTAACTTTTTCCAGTTCTGTTGCTGCAAGTATCGCCACTTAAGCAATCATAGGGAAGTACTTTGCAGGCACTGAGTGCTAGTAGGTCTACTTAAAGGTTGTCTGGAACAGCTTTAAAGCAAACTGTATCTGACTAAACATTTATATCAATGATGAGCTGTGCACCCACTTCTACCACACAAATAGAGAGTCACAAAGTGAGGCCACTCAGCAAACTGCCCTTCTCTCTCCATTACCATCCCCTATCCCAAACACAGTCCATTTTCTCATGTAGTGACAGGCAAAAAGATTTGGCAAATGTTTCTTCAAAAATAATAATAAAAAATAAAATTTCCTTTCCCTTCTTTCAGTTGATGCAGGAAAATGAACTTCGTCACTTCTCTGTTCCCACTGATATTTCCAAATTGGCTAGCACAAGAAAGCACCTCAAAATACCTCCACAGCTCGCTCACTGAAATTGAAAGTCTTCCACTGACTTCAAAGACAATTTGGATCAGGCACCAAAGTCAGCATCATAACATGCTAGCACAGACTACCAAGCCACAACACTGGCTGGAATCCATGTCATTTATACGCTATTGCTAAAGCAGCGCAGGAAGCTTACACAACTTCAGGTCTCTGAAAGTGCACGCTGTTCTTTTTCCTTGTTATTTTGCAGAACATTTTTGAAGTTCCACTAACTCCTGTGCTGATATAGGTTAATTTACTAGGTTTCATCCCTCTGAACCACAAAATCCAGGTAATCACAAAACTGGCTTTGGCCTTTGACATCTTGTGTGCATAAGTTTACTATGTTCCCTTCCTGCCCAGAAATTTCATTGCCTTCATGCCTCTGTATAAAGCCCCGAGAATGTCATTTTTTTACTCAGAATATGAACCTACTAGAGCAGAAACCTGGCACTTTACTCACTCGGTACACTATTGGCACTATATAACATGAAAGAATAAATCACAACAATAGTAAGTGGGAAAAGCCTCTGTGCTGTTTTTCCATAATGGCCATTAATCCTACTCAGTGCTTGCAAGACAAAAAACTCCAGGCAAATGTGTGAAACCTAAGCCTTAACTGTAAGTTTGCAAAGTATCACAGCCACAGAGGGAACTGAACCTAATCTTCTGTATGCTCAAGGCAAGTGAATCCATTAAACCAGTTCAAATAAAATATTCACAGTATCTGTTTCAAAAGACCTGTGCTAGCACTCTGAATCAACATCATCCTGTTTGTGTGTCTTTCACACCATCCTAAACTACAACTAATTCAAATTGTAGCCACAGTGGACCAAAGACATGCTAAGCTCTCTCAACTCCTAAAGCTAAGGAGAGTTAAAGAACAAGACACCTCTTAGGTCCTTCTCAACATCTCATACAACCGACCCTTTGGCAGGCAACTGCTCTGACATCTGGTGGTGTTAAACTGTCTCTCCTTTCCTTGCTCTCTAATTGAGTTTATAAACCATGCTTATAAGAAACTTGTAGAACTAAAGTAAAACTAATAGAAGAATATCATAACCTCAACAGTATGGTGCCATATGGGGCACCACACAGAGCTAAAGGTAAGCAAAGCTGGAGGAGAAAAATGTGCAAGTTGTATCTAGGTAAACACACATTTCTAGTGAGCCATCAAATTATTTAAGTCACAAAAGTGCAGAACATCACAACTCATCCTTTCTCCTTCTCAACAGATAAAGAATTCTTTTGCCTCTAATTAAAAAGATTAATAAAGTAAGAGAACACATCAGGTTTGCATCAATCATGGCCCATGTGGTTCTTATTATTGTAATTAAAAGTTATCTCCTCAAAATTGTTGGATGAAAGTGCTATGATCTGCAATTGAAAACACATTGAAGGGAGTTATCCGACTTATTTCACTGTTTTAAGACAGTCAAATTTAAGAACACTGTGGAGGTAATGTATTCAAAAGACTCCTTAAAGGCAATCTGTCAGTAAAAGTGTCCTATGAACCCTCTATTCAAGAATGTGAATTTTGCTAAGGCATTTCTTTTTTATTTTTTTTAAAAAAAAAAAAAAGAGAGAGAGAGGAAGAAAAAGCCTGTTAATAGTAAGAATGAACTTTTTTTTTTTTAAAAAAAGCACTATTTCAAACTCAGCCACTGAAATTCAAGGTTTTATCTTGAGAGTTCTTTAGGTCCTGTATATATTAGAAGTGTTCAGTTCTCCTAGGATTGAGTCTTTTAATATGTTCAGATTTTCACACTGAATGGGCCAAATTTCAAATAATCCTGAACAAACCTGGTTCTCTTCCTAACATATCATCCCATATTTCAGAGAAAGTATTGCTCAATTCTGACTTCCAAGCTTTGACAATACATGGTATTTTGGAAATAGGTGATCTAAATAGAGAATTTTTGCATATGCAGGACTGTAGACCTACAAATCTGTGAAACAGAGATGCACAGCAAACAGAATTTATAATTTAATTACAGTCCCTTTCTTTCAGACATTAGTGTACAATAGTTTCAACAGCAAGCTAATTACATCAAAACTAGTAGCATGCTTAAAACCAACCCTTTTTAAAGCTTTCTTCACGTAAAGTAACTGTTAAAATTCTTTTTTCCCCACTCTCTTCCTCTTCTTTCTCTGCACCGAATGCATGTCTTACATTTTGGCATAGGATACAGTGACTTCATGGAGATCTGTTCAAAACTATTCAGGGTGTAAAACCACTCACTAGCTTTTGACAAAGGTTTCCTGGATGCTATTAAAAAAAGAAGAGAGAATTTTAATGGGCAGAAAGGTATCTCCTGTAACATAAAGGAAAAACCTATTATTTAACACATCACAGGAAAACACCAAAGGATGTTAAAGAAGGACCTGTTTGGATTTTATTGTGAAAGAGAAAAGAACATTTTCCTGCCACCTTTATTTACATTTGAACTCTGCTACTAGTTTCCTTCTGTAGATTCTGCAAACCAGTGGTCTCTTCCATCTTCCTTCCTGTTACCAATGGACAGCTTGATCCGTGGGCACTGGATTTACATGACTGCATTTACATGACAAGAGATGAACAGTCAGTCTCCAAAGGCTATTTAGAAAACTAAAAGAGACTGTGTAATTTGTCCCACAATCCTCAGCTACAAAAACCAACTTATTTTAATTTTTGCTCAGATGGAATTACCCAACTCTCAGGAAAAAAACAACAAGGAAAATGAAACTAGAGAAGTGCAGAATTCTTAAACAAGACTATGGGAGGAAAGTGGCATAACATATTCATTGTGGCCCTCTAAAACTTCCTATAGAAAAATTATCCTGTATCAGAGAAAATGTGGAGAAAAGAGAAACAGTGATGCTGAATATGACAAAAAGCTTGTTTATGTTTAATACGTAGGAGAAATTGTTCAAGGACAGTTAAATGTGACCCATTTAATATACCAAGGTCTCCAATACCTATGGTACTCTGCTGAGTAAGTGCTGATCATGCAAATTAAAGCTGCCTGGGGATACACAGTGCTTTTCAGTTGCAGTTTGAATTTTCCAAGTTCGCAAAAAAACTTTTAGAGATGTGGATATATGTTACAGGGTGACTAGGGCTACTTCCATTTCTTCAGTTGTTGGCTCATTTTGAAAATTCAGCTGTCTAACATTCTTGAGTCTTCTGACACACACATCCATATTCAGGAATGTAAAAATCTAATTATTGCTACTAGTTGTGTAATTTAAAGTACAGATGGGCAAGTCAATTTGAAAAGGTGTCCCAAGACTAATATTTGAGCTTCAACAGTGTCTTCGTTTAGCCTGCACCCAGGGCTAAACAATAACATTTTTTCTCTCAACCAATGTCCCTTCTCCAACCAAAGAAGGAATTTGGGAAAAAGAGAGAGACTCATGGGTTAAAATTTAACAGATTTAATAAAATCAAGAAACCAATATCAACAATAACACAAAACACACAAAAGTATACTTAGCTACAGAGTTGCAGCAGATTGTTCCAGGAATACAAATCGTTGGGAATGAGAAAAACAGAAACTAGAAGAGAGGAGAGCAAAACCAATCCCCCCTCTCCTCAGCAAGCCCTCCCTTTTATAGTGAGCTTGATGTTGATGATATAGAATACACCTGTGGGCCAGCCTGGGTCAGCTGCCCTGGATTTAACTGCTAAGGGCCTTGATCACCACGGCTGGCCACAAACTGAAACCAAATCCCAGTGAAACCAGGACAAACAGGAAAGAGGAATAAAAATCTAGTGGTCATTGTGACTCCAATTAACTCAAAAGAGGCTGAGGGAGCTGGGTCTCTTTAGCTTGGAGGAGACTGAGGGGTGAC
The DNA here is from genome assembly GCF_013368605.1 of Nyctibius grandis. NCBI lineage: Eukaryota > Metazoa > Chordata > Aves > Nyctibiiformes > Nyctibiidae > Nyctibius > Nyctibius grandis. Next base: position 32,933,371 of record NC_090665.1, on the reverse strand, counting down.
CTCATTAATATTTATAAATATGTAAAGGGCAAGTGTCATGAGGATGGAGCCAGGCTCTTCTCAGTGACATCCATTGACAGGACAAGGGGCAATGGGTGCAAGCTGGAACACAGGAGGTTCCACATAAATATGAGGAAAAACTTCTTTACGGTGAGGGTAACCGAACACTGGAACACGCTGCCCAGAGAGGTTGTGGAGTCTCCTTCTCTGGAGACATTCAAAACCCGCCTGGACACGTTCCTGTGTGATATGGTCTAGGCAATCCTGCTCCGGCAGGGGGATTGGACTAGATGATCTTTCGAGGTCCCTTCCAATCCCTAACATTCTGTGTAATCTGTGATTCTGTGAAAAGTTCAGTAGAGTCAGAGTCGTCAAAGGTAATGTAGATTATGCCCTCAGTATACACTGTATTCGAGATCTGATACCTCTGGACTCCCCTAAATTTATTGGCTTAGATTCTTACCCAGTTTGCAATATGCTTACAAATCCCACCAGCTATAATTTGGGTTCATTATGTCTGAGAAAATGCAAGGAAATTTAGATTATACATCACCTCTGAAACTGGCATCAAACACCCAATCAAAACTTTACAAGTTAGGTGAAGATTAGCATATGAAATGAAAGGGCTAAGAAAAATATACAAGAAGGTAGGAACAGCAACACTGGTTTAATAAGGGTACAATGTGCCCACTGTCTGAATACAAAAGGGCAGGCAACCTGTTTTTATAATTTTACTATAATTATATAGATTCTAACCTACAGGGAAATCATGCTATGAAACAAGTCACCCTAACCCCCATTCCCCAAACATTTCTCTAAAAGATTAAACTGTGTCTTTTCCTATGGCTATTTTTAGTAATGGCATCAGTAATTAAACGTTCTATGGTCTGGGGCCCCAAAGAAAACATCACTCTGGGTTCTGGATGTATTCCATGATATGTTGAAACAATCTTAAAAAACGTACGCAGCCAGTGTTGCAATTCCCACCGGACCTGCAGGGACCCATTAGGATCACCAGGCGAAGCGCGTGGTTGTGACAATGCAAGCAATTTAGCATTACTCACTGGAGCTGAGGCACAACACAGTCTGAAGCTGCTACTGTTCTCCTTGGTTTCTCTCAAGACACTCAAGTTAAAATCTACTCACAGCCTAATTCATAGTTGAAATCTGTACCAGAGCCTGCAACCTCTCAAGGAAATGTCCCAGGCGGTTGATAACAACCTGCTCCCAGGAGAAGGTGCTTTGAATCCCTATTCTTGTAGATACTCCATGAAAAGAGGACTAATTAATGATACAGTCCCATGTACCTGTTCTCCATTTTGCAGGTCTGCAGTGTCAATCAGGTCACAGGAATTATTTGGGTTAAAAAGAGGAGCTATCTCACTCCAACCCCAGTAAAAGTGGTCTCCTTTAACTCAGATCATTTCAGTGCCTGGAGGTTCATGGCAATGCCATCTCCCAGCAAGCAGTACTGGCAGAGGCACACACACAGACTGCAGCCAGCGTTTCACCACTGCAGGACACGTGGCCTCTGAGACACAGGACTTGTGCAGCAGGACACACACAGACCAGTGACCTGCACTCAGCTCCTTCACACCTCAGCTGGGAACGCTAAACACAGGACCATTATTTGTTCACCTTCATCAACCTACTCTTTAACTCCATTTCTTTCCTTTACCAGCACCTGACATCAAACAGTTAATTCTGCACAGAGCAAATGAAATGGTTTCAGTGCTTTAATTTAAGTAAGGTGTTTTTTTAAATGAATCCAATCTGATCCAGATTTTCTTTTGTCAGTTTGGCTGCCATGCTGCAAAATCAATTACCTACAGAACTCTAGTTTACATTAAGGGTTAGTGGGGTAACAACTGTGGTCGCTTGCTGTACAGTCCACACCTTAATAAGAAGTTCTTTTGATCTTTTAAGGATTTCTCCTTTTCCCTCATTCTTACTAAAGACAAGTTCAAAAATCTGACACTTAATGAAGAAAAATATACACTGCATCCACTAGCTATGCTCACTAAGCAAACAGATGCAGATGGGTTGTTTAGCTCCCTATTCAGAAAGCCATTACAGAATCACAGAATCACAGAATCACAGAATGTTAGGGATTGGAAGGGACCTCGAAAGATCATCTAGTCCAATCCCCCTGCCGGGGCAGGATTGCCTAGACCATATCACACAGGAACGCGTCCAGGCGGGTTTTGAATGTCTCCAGAGAAGGAGACTCCACAACCTCTCTGGGCAGCGTGTTCCAGTGTTCGGTCACCCTCACCGTAAAGAAGTTTTTCCTCATATTTATGTGGAACCTCCTGTGCTCCAGCTTGCACCCATTGCCCCTTGTCCTGTCAAGGGATGTCACTGAGAAGAGCCTGGCTCCATCCTCTTGACACTTGCCCTTTACATATTTATAAACATTAATGAGGTCACCCCTCAGTCTCCTCTTCTCTAAGCTAAAGAGACCATTAGGTATCTTGAAGGTATTGTTGAAACTTATATAATATTTTGAGAGACATGTTGTCTCACATCCAGAAACATTAGTGCATTTTATGTAACATACATCAACTCAAAGATCTACAGGGGAAAGAAATTGAGGGTTTTTACCCTCAGAAATGACCATGAAATTTTAAAATAAAGAGTGCTAGAAACCATTTGATTAAAAATCTCTTTTGAACTGTTTGTACAACTGAAAAAATGGATTCTCCTATACTACCCTTGTGTTTACCAAAATACAAGCTGCCATATACTAATGGAAAAGCACATGGATACCTGCTTCTGTACCTGACTTAGCATGTTCTTCCCCTCACAGAAACAAATCTACTTGCAAGGTAATTGTTGCAAAACACTTTAAAATCACTGTCTGTCAGGAAAACAACCTCAACTCTTAATCACTGGCACAGTCAACAAGTGCAATAGAGTTCAGTCTAGACACTGGAACGGCTAATGCTATGAGACGTAATGCTTTCTTGCAAAAATGTCATTTCATTAGTTACCAAGTGAAAAAGGAATGTGGGTGCTTGAGGACACTTACTGTATACTACTTTTGTGTGTGTGTATACATATCTAGCACTGAGGTCAAGTACACACATGCATTGATAGAGAAGGTCTCTACTACACAGGGCACTGAGATAGTCCCTGCTAGTGATATGTTTTTATGTTTGTGTACTTGTAAAAATAGTCCAAGATACAAACAGTTCAGAGTGACAAACTAAAAAGCAAAAAAAAGATCAAACACACTAAGAGACAGTACACTTAAAACCCCACTTATTAGTATTAACAGTTATGGTGCAAGAACGACAGAACATTGACCTCGGTTAGTTAGTGTTTTTAAGCCACAGAGACAAAGTGGGTTTCCTATAGACACTATAAAAAACTGCACTGCAGAAGCATTTATGGGGTATCACTTTGAAAGTGCACAGTGAGGTTTTATAGCTATCTCAGACCTAGCGGGCTAAATCCCGAGCTAGTGAAATCAATACAGTTCCACTTACTCTAGTAGCACTACACCAATTTACATCACCTGAGGATCTAGCCCAGGAAGTGTAATGGGACTCCTGGGGCCGCAGCTTTCACAGAACAATCTGATACTATATAACATAATCTGACAAACTCAAGAAATTCGAAATTGATACTTCTGCTCTCTCCGTATTTCACCCAGTTGTGTTTAAGTGCATTGCTGCAGAGGCCTTGTTATTACGCAGTCAGTGCACTGAAACGGAGCCACAAGAATTTTCTCCTCGCTCAGAAAAAGATCCTATTGACTCCAGTGGGACACTCATTAATTTCCGTGAGATCTTATTTAAGCAAAGAGTGGGTTTGGGCTAGGCCAAGTGACCAGTGTGATATTGAAATGTAAAAGGCTTTTCATAGTCCGATTCCAGACGATACCTTCCTGTGTGCTGTGGCCCTGCTATGGGCAACAAGCTTTGTTTAGTTGGGGTCCCAAATGGCCAACATTCAGATCTGGGTACCAATTTCCTCTTAGACTGTAAAAGATGTCCCTGAACTTCAGAACCAGAATGTTATTCTTGGCTGACCAAGATCAAATAGAGGGATACTCTACAAATAGAAGTAATTTTTGAAAGAACCTAAATATTCAAGCATATTTTCTCAGCTGGCACAAAAATAACATCACTGCATTTATTTCAGTGGGCCTAAAAACTCACCTGAGTTGAAGGACCGACCCTTAAATGTCTACAATCCCTCCTAAATGACTTGGTATCAGTGACATGAAGTACTAGGCTCTGGCTGAAATTTCATGAAAGACTGATTAAAGGCCATCACTGGGCAGACACCATAGGGCAAAAACATATTTCAGAAAAGAAAATTTCATGTTTCAAGTTAGAGTTCTCTTCACAATGAAAGGTGACCTTTGATATCATTCTCGCTTTGCTCTTTGTATTTAAACTCTTTTTACTTTCAGCACAACTCAAACACAGATGAGCACTATCTTCATCCTTTCTTTAGCATCCCTATTTCAATATTCCAGACTCAACCATTATTTACCCCAGCAGTCCCCTACTGTGCATCTGTCCCTCAAATCTTAAATACCTGTCCTCCCAATCTGTTCTGAGGCCGAGTCCAAATGAGTTTTGTGCATGTAAATTCTATTATCTACATGCATAAATGACAGAATCTACTGCCTATGCATGCAAATGTTAGCTATCTAGACCAACCAATGTGCCACTGTGTATTAAGGGGCAAAGGTTTTTTTGTACACAAAGAGAAGTCTATTAATTGTACCTTTGAAACTGTGGCCCTAAAATTATGTGCAAAAAAAAGAAGCACCCCTGCCTGTAAAGAGTAGGTATTTCCAACAAGTATAATTTTCACGTAGCCTAAATCTCTGGATAACCTTCAGAGGTTGAGTTACCCTTGCTTGCAGCTCTTCAGGATTCACCTGACCTTTGGTAATGCTAGAGCATATGTGCAATCTGTCCAGTTAAAGTGTTCAGAGAAAGAAACATCTCCCACTAATACAGATTATCCACAGCATATGAAAGATTTCAGGTCATAAAACATACAAGGAAATTTAACAATTTATTCACCAGAAAGACACTGTTAAGAGATAAGAGGTAACTTGAAAAGCTAAATGAAATTTCTGTTTTGGGGATGTTTTTATTTTTGGCTAAGGCATGTTTTCTTTTAAATACTGCAAACGTCAACACTTTTATTTTTATTCACCCCTAAAGAGGTAAAATTAGATGACAGACACCTTTTTTTGTCTTTTTTTTTTAAAGCCAGGAACATTCATTCCAGGACTGAGAACTTCTAACACACTAAGTTTCAGCCTGAGGCCAACTTACCAACTATTACAATCCCCTCCTGAAGAGGTCTGAAAATGGAATAACTTATTTACCCTTCATTAAGGAAGCATGCAGTTCACCCTCTACATTTTCCATATCTGTATGCAAAGTCAGGGTTCGGGCTATATCAGCTCCGTTCTGTTGCATAGCTATAACTAAGAACTGAATTCATTTCAGTGTATGTATATGTTATCCACCCGTTTATATACATCATTATATAGATTCCAGTTATCACTCAGTGTATAAATTAGTCCCTTAGCAGTTTATGATTTATGCAGCTTGCTAGGAGAGAAGCAGGCCACGCCAGCCTTGAAAGTACTTTAGCTTAGTTGTTTTTACTCATGAAGAACATGTTGTCCTGTAATTATTCTGTCATTTCTTAAAAGGTGAAATCCTTAACAGGTTCATTCTTTATGTGCTGCTATGTGTATGTGTGAGTTTATGTCTGAGCACATCTCACCAAGTAGGAATCATCATTCCAAATTACTTTACAAGGAGCTACATAGAACTGGACAACTTAAAATGTGTTAAATATCCTCAGAGTTTACATGGATGGTTTCAGGGGGAGTAGGGGTGGAGCAGGATAAGGGGGAGTCAAGGAAATCATTAATATGTTCCAATTACTACTCTGATTCACAAAACACACAACTGCATAAAAGTGTCACTTTCTGTTTTGATCCTGTTGGTAATGTAATGTAGTGTTGTGTTTTCTTGTATCATTTAACAGGGGCAGTATCAGCAAAATGTACAACTACAAAAAATTATGCAAATGTTAAAGTAATGTGTTCAGAGAAAAACTGAAAGGAGATTCTGACATTAATCAGAAAATGAAGGCTCTGCTTGCAAGAGTTCTGTAAAACATGGGCTAACCTTAGTGTTCATGGCTGAAAGGCAAAGTTTATCTGCTGCCTCAAATTAACTGCAGTTTTAGCTTATTCAAAAAAAAAACCACGAATATTAAATTCCCTTTTCTATACAAAAATCTGTGATTCAGCTTAAAGGACTAGCACTAAGAAACATAAAACCTCCCCTTTCTTAGATATGTCAGAATATCTGGAAAATTTTAATAAACTTCTAGAATGATGTATAAATCACATGAATTATGGGAGCTCTACAATAGATTCTCCCTAACAAGTTTTGCCTAACTAATGCTTATCTGATATACTGGCAATATGAAGCAAATAAAGAGTGTAAACACAGAATACTGAACTGGTTTCAATGCAAAAAAGATCAGCCTGGACCCCAAATTTAAACAAGGGAAATCTGGATCCTTCTGATACTTTAAAAGAGTAAAAGGAGGTCTGGCTAGTTGGGGTTTCTTTTAACTAGAGATGGGAGAGAAAGCAAGCCTGGGAACAGGATCCTCCAGGCTTCAGATTCAAATTTTAGATCTCTATTTGTTGGAAACTACTTGTGTGATCCTCAGCCCTTACTGCTAACCAGGGAAAGGAGCATAAACCAGCCAAAGAAAAGCCATGTTCAGCATGAGCATGAAAAGGAAATACCATATCTCTCATGAGAAGGAATGATCTTGAAAGACATTTATCCTGCTCTCCCAGCTACTGGGGTTCAGGCAATATCCAAACCCTTAAGATTATTATCTGAACTGTTCTCTGAACCTGCTTCCCCACTGTCAGCTGTAATACATGAGGGCAGTTTACAAGAGTGTTAGTTATTCACTTTAAATTTCCCAGCTTTAGTTGGTTTAAGTAAGACCCTTAATGTCACTTAAACATAGTGGTTTTGTGTTATATTTTAATTTTGAAAGGATTATCAAGAAAATCTACCCTTTCCGTTAACTTTCTTTGAAAAACGATTAAGAGTTTTAGAAAGGATCTCCAAATATCTCCACCCTGCCTGATAAGTTACCCAGAACGAAACATGTAATACAGATGAAATTTTGAAAAAACACAGAGGCAAAATATAAAGTTCTCAATCTGAAACTACAAATACCAGTGTGTTACTTGGGAATGCAGCACAACATGGTTAATCACTGTAAATTGTACTGAATTTTTCTTTGTGTTGGTATTTGTCTCTGTATAGCTTTATTGATAAAAACAGCAATTTATTTTTCTTTTTATGGGGTTAACAATTACATACCGCTCAAAAGAATTTGACTGCTATTAGCTGACTACAGCACTTGCGAGGAAAAAATCCTGTTGTCTTACACAAAGGTTACCAGTCAGTAATATTCCACCTAAGAAAGACTTTGGAGAACTGTCAATAAAAAGAGTCGTCTTTAGCTACTCCTTCCTAAATTATCACATTAGAAATATTGGGCTGCAACTAATTTTCCTGATATTACATGTGGAAGTCACTGTGAAAACTAGACAGAGATGGGATGTAACGAATGCATCACTGATAAATATGGTTCCTCAAACATAAAAATCTGGCAAAGCTCAAAGAGTGGAGCAGGAGGTAAGACAGCTTTCATATGCTGCTGTCTTTAATGCTCTTAATGTACATTGGATAATTGTATACCTCTTTTCTTCCAAACTGAGTAAGATATTTTGTTTTAAATCCATTTGTGGAGTATGCTGCTATATACCTCTTCTAATTTAGTGTAGTATTCTCTGGTCTAAAGCAAGCGGCTCTAAATTAAATAAGCTAGCATACCTATTGCACAAAGCAACCGACTGCATTCCAGTGAAGCCCCTTTGAAAGCTATGTCAAACTTCTGCTGTCTCAGGCAGGAAAGTACCTCATTCCCTTTGCATTAGTCACCCTGCTAGAGATTAATCCTAATGAGCTTTTTTCTACAGGCTGGGATGGCACACCCAGGATTTGCATTACATACCTGTGATTTCTCAATATTTAGCCCAAAATGTGTGCGTTCAAATGCAGACAGATATTAGCTTTCCAGAAACCACTAACTACAGCATTACTGTAATAGCTTATCGAGCCTAGACTGAGGCCAGCCACAGGGTGCTTCCTCAGCTTTGGTAAGAAGCCATCACACAACTAAGTACTGTAAAATCAACATGGGCCAACACTCATACAAATGCTGGTGTAAATGACACATCTCAAAAAGGTCACTGTATCAAAGAATAACAGTGCTCTCTTTTTCTTTATTTCATTATCCTCATTATCTCCCTCATTATCTCCCTATTTCACTGATTTTTGGCAAACAGTGAGCATCTATTTGATGTGACTAGATTGTTTGCAGACCCTGCCACAGAGTTTCAAGCTTCCTCCCAGCTGTATCCTGCCCTCATTAGGCAAACAACCATCCCTTGGCCTTTTCCACCCACCAACATGAGAAAAGACTAATAAAATTTCAGTTCACATAGAAACCAGGAGTCCTACATCTTTGATCACTCTTAAATTATTTTACTCTACAAATACCACGCCTGAGCAATTTTTACTGAGGGAACAATACTAAACTGTAATCAATACCTACAATACCAGCAAACCATCACAAAAAAAGATCTGTTATCAAAAAAATGCTTGCACACAACTTGGCTCAGTCCTGTTGAAAATAAAATAGCTACTATTAGACGCATGGGCTACATCAAGAAGTCTGGGCTCTTCTGGACTAAAGGGCTGGAAAATAATTTTCAGATTTGAAGAATTTTAAAACAAGACAGTAACAAGCTCTTTCCCAGTTAAATGAGGGTACTGCTAGCTTGGTTACTGCAGCACCCCATGTAGTGAAGCTGTGTCTTTAAGGTAGCCAAGGACCAAACTGCTTATAGTTTCAGAGTTAAAAAACACCACTCGAGCTTTCCTCAGAAGCAAAATAGAAGTCAGCACAGCTCACAGTCTAATATACTCCACGAAGGACACAGTGGGGAAACCAGACAGCTTTACCGAGCACTAGTTCACAGTCCCAAGCACTCTCAAGCTATAGTCTGGCAATGGCAGCATAAGAACACAATATACAGCTCAGTCTCTATTAACAATAAATAAACGAGTACAGTTGTGCTTCATCATGACAGACCACAGTCACAATGATCACACACTGTCACTCTCTAAAGGACTGGTCTAGCAGCCTATATTCAGATTTCTACCTCCCTTAAGGGTTTCCAAGGTACATACCAACCTAGTAGCTAAGGGCAAGGTAAATGAAGTACTACAAGTTGTACAATTGGTACACCTAACTTTTGGACATTCAGCCATTGAAGCGGTGTACAACAAAATTTGTGTTAATGCCTAAGTACCCTAACCAAAGAATGAGAACTTTAGGTAGTGCTGGCAGTGAACAGTTGGGCACAGCCCTCAGAAGGAGCCACCAGAACTAGCCAAGAAGAGGCATGAACATCGGTTGGATCTAAATTTCTACCTCCCTGAATGTGAGATGCTCAGGCATTTGAATAGACAAATAAAAAGGTGTCTCTAGCTATTCTGGAGTTACACCACAGAACTGTCTGCACCACAGTCTGTCACTGAAAACAGCAGGCCTATTCTTTTTTCCAAATGGAGTTTCATGGTAGTGCCCTTTCTTTTTAAATCTAACATCCCAGTGGTTTGCACACTGGCAAGAAAGTGGGAGGCTGGGTTTGAAATATTCCTGCAAGCGCCCAAATTAGTATCTCCTGTGTATGTTTCCTAACCACCAAGCCATCAGGCAGCCAGCACAGGGGGTACTCACCACCTCTCCTGACAGTCCAACCTCATCAGCAGCTCTGTGAGATTCATGAACGTTCTGAGTAGTACTCAGGGCCTGGTAACCTCAACCAGGGCAGAAATCTGCAGAAAAAGGAAGCCTAAAATCCTTAGAATTTTCCAGTCTCTGGGCACCTAAGACACTGCCTGGAAACTGAAATGTGCTGTTTTGTTGCTGGGTACCTATGAAGATCTTTTCATGGAGGAGAGCTAAACCGATTCTGCCAGCTCCATGAAGCAAGGATCCCCTTTCTCCTGCTTCCTGCGAGCAGGCTCTGACAGAGACATTGCCAGCTGTCTCTGTTCGTGCAGGCCTCACTGTGAAAAAGCCAAACAACACGACTTTCATGCTGCACCATTTAGCTTTGGCTGAAACTGTAATCGTGTGTCTGTGGTTTTCCTGTTTGGGTGCCTAATTTAACTGGCTGAGCCCACTCCTTCAAGTGTGCAAGGGACTCTGAGGGTACGAGGAATTAGCGTGTTTCTGCCAGAGACATTCCACCAGGATCCCATGTTTGTTTAACATGTATGAACAGCTAAAATAAAATATTTGTTGGCCTCAGTAATAAACAGAATATAAAATAGTGTGAAATTAAGCAAGACCAGCTGGGCTCCAGGAGAACTGAAAGGAACAGTTAACTTTTACACAACTATCTGGAATGCAGACACACTAAGATGGACTGCTATTGATGTGCGTTTTCGATGCACTTTATATACAAAGTGCTGATTAGATCTAACTACCAAAATTATGCCCTTTCATATCCATATGTCAGTAATAAACAAAATTTAGAGGAACAAATCTTAGCATACTTTCTACTGTTTTAAATCAACTGCTTTGCAAGCCAAGTTTGCAGTGTTGCATCATATGCTGTAGAAGTGTGAAGTTATCACAGCAGTGATAACTGATTCCATTCTTCCTGAGTAAAAAAAAATAAAAAACAAAAACAAACAAAAAAAAAAAACAAAAAAAACACAACAAACAAACAAAGCAAAACCAACCAACCACCCAAAAAAAAAAAAAAAAGAAAACTAAGAATTCTTCTACTGTAAGGCAGGATTTGTCCAGCCCTCAGGAACCCATGAGAATTTAAGGATAGGCATCTGTGTAGAAGCATTTGGGCCTCCATATATATATTTATATATACTGAAACCACAAAGCAAGTAACTGCTTAAATAGAGTTCTTGCGGAACTTGGAAAAGTTGTTCCCTACTAACACAGGACAGGATGGGGGTTCTCCCTCTGCCAGGATTTTCCTCCTCATTTGGGAAGCAGAGTCAGGGACTCCACGATATAGAGGACACTATTTTATTTCATAGCATTAATGCAATTTTGAACAATGAATACCAATGGAAATGTGACCTTAAATTGTAATCCCTGTGGAAGGACGCTCTGTTACGCTGCCCAGACTACCCGTGTCTTTCTCTGGCTACTCACTGTGCTCCATACCTTTCCCACTTACTTTCCCCTGGGGTTATATGTGTGGCATTGTGGCTAACTGCCCTTCCAGCAGACTTCTCCTGGCAGCTGGACATTTTGGATCTTTCCCAGTTTGTTACAAAGAATGTATCAGATGCATTTATGCTTCTGGTATCTCTTTTAAGAAAAAGAGGCTAAATGACAAACTAAAGTCCAGTCCTTGGAAAAGCTGCATGGGAAATAAATGTTAGACAGGGCTAAATCACTGATGAAATAAAAAGTCTGGAGGAACACATTTAGAAGTCTATCAGACGAATTACTACTTTTATCTCATTTCCTTGGCAGCTGGGCTGTTTTGATCTTTTACTTCCTATTAAAAAGAATATACTGGGAATAGTAAACACTCAGGATCCACTTCTTCCTCCCCAGTGTGAACTCATTGTTGAATTGCCAAACCAACAGAATGGATTTTCTATCAGTCACAGTGTAGGTACCTACTTCTTGCCACCTAAGGGCAAGTTTCCTCAAATCATCCCATAATGAAGCCTAAGTCCCAAGACTTCCTGTGGAAGATCATGTCTGTATAGTCCAATGCTACTACACCTCCGAAGGCACAGGAACATCAGGTAGGTCACAGACAACAGCAGCTTTAATTTTAGTCTGGTGATCATTTAAAAACACCACTTCCATCCATTGCTTATTGCCCCACAGCTCTTCTGTCATAAAACAAAAGATCGGAGTAGCTCACTTGCCAGATAAGCCAACTTGAGAGGGAAAGCAACTGACTCAGAAGGAAAAGAGTAAAGAATTTCATAGCAGCACCCGCCACAATGGCAGAAGAACCCACCACAGCATCACCAGTTAAAAATACCTGAACCATTAGTTAAAATCAGGATGAAAAATGACTGTCACTTGCATGTCTCTTCCCACCCTCTACTATTTTTTTTTATCTAGGAACAGTTTGAGTAAAAGAAAAAAAACCTGCTTTTTGGTCTTGCATAAAATTGACAAATGTTCACTCTCATCCCAGGAAAACAATTTTGGGACTGTATGGCCAGCCTGAAACCTGCTGCTTCTGTGGGTGCAGCCCCAGACTGCAGTCTCCAGGCTTGTGCTTAACGAACACATGGAGGCATGCTCTAGTGGCCAATAATGTACGCCCTATCAGGTCTTATTGCTTAAAGAGCAGGTAATGCTCCGGAATACAAAGCTGCATGTATTGACATTGTAAAGGTTTGAATGTGATCTAGTAATAGAGATTGGTCACATAGCCATGGTAGAGTGGATAAATCACTACATAAATCATTCATTTATATGGCACAATACAATTACAGTAATAATACTGTGCATATGGTGAGGGGCCCAACTCGGAAAAAATATTCTTCAGCACCCTGCACAGTCATTCAAGAGCTCTGTTTTAACTACTTCTATCAATTACTAAAACTGCACAGTGCATAAGTACATCAGCTTTCCACCATCAGGAACTTGCCTCCAACACTTTCTTTTCACCCTGCTGCCTGGAACTTACACTTTCATCATTAGTCAGCATCATCCAGCAGGAGCTTTTAGGAAGTCTACGTTTAAAGGGGCTCCAGAAGTAGGGTTGGGGATTCAGATGCTTCATCCAGAGGCTGGAAAGATGACTAAGGTAGCAAAGACAAGGGCTGACTGTGAAGAAGGATTTTATGAGACAAATTGCTGGGTGACAAAATGATCAATGAAATTTAATGTAAGTAAATGTAAAGTGACACACATTGGAATCAACAATTCTGACTTTACATATAAAACGATGGGGTCCAAGCTCATTACTATATCAAGGGGAAGATCTGGGTAGCATAGTATAGGTAACGTAATAGCCAGACAAGTAATACAGATAGTATAACAGATAACGAAAACTTCAGCTCAAAGAACAGAGTTTTCAGGAAAAAAAAGCAAATTAAATGTTAGGAATCACTGAGAAAGAAATAGAGAGCATGATTGTATCAGTGCAGAGCCCTTGTACCTGGTTCTGATCCCACTCTAAATGGATATAATGGAAACAGAAAAGGCTTGGAGAAGAGTGGCAAGGATGATAAAAGCTGCAGAATGACTGCTGGATTAGAAACAACCAAATGTACTGGGATCCTCCCGTATGGAAGACATGCCACAGGGAAGATATGACAGACATCTATTAAATCATAAGTGGTGTGGCAAGGGTAAATGGGGATCCATTTACTGCTTCTTCCAATATGAGAGCTCAGAAGCATCAAACACCACGAGCAGATACCACGCTCAAAACAATGCAATGTACATCAAGCTGTGGAACACCATGAAGAAGGATGTCACTGGGGATGCAAAAGTTTGCACAAGTTCAGTAAGTGACTGGATTCTTGGAGAAAAAACTTACAAACGTCTACCAAGCAGAAAAACCCCTCTTCTGACTCAGCAAGGCCAGGACAGACTGTTTGTGTTTGGAAGAGTATTCCAGATGGGAATATCAACATTCTGCAACTTTTGACCACACATGGGACAAGGATATGGGGCTAGATGAGGTTTTGGGTCTAATATGGCTCATCTTACTCCCTTCCTCAATCATTTTCCTTTCATAGTAGACCAAGTACACTGTGTTCACAGATCCTCCTCCACTCACAGCTCTGCTAGCTGAAAAGGCTACTATCATCAGCAACTTGTCATTGCCTCATTCCTGGGGGTTATCTGAAATCTGCTAGCTAAGACTGCTTGTTTATGCCCTCACTCATTTTAGTGAAAATGAACCCTACTTGCAATGACAGTATTATTTAAATCAATTAAGATACTCCAGTTTACTTTTGGAGGAATACAGGTTAAGGGTTTTCATCTGAGTAGCTCAGTCACCATACTGGAGCAGGGAGGCAACAAGCATATAGAAAGGCAGGACAGACTACAGCCTGTCTTTCTTTTCCACACTCCTTCTTCTAGAAACAAGGAGTATCAAACAGCTCTGGCTCAGCAACTCACTGTGAATAAAGATGGTTGGCGATTTTTCAAATAGTTCTTTTTTTTTGTTCCTGTTGGGTTTCATTTTCACTGTTTCTTTGTCAGACCCTTTTTCTCCACAGGAGTTTCAGCTTTGCAAAAAAACTTAACAAAATCCCCACATTTAACATAAGATATCTGTCAATCAGTGGCTCGTTTAAATACTTTACTGAAAACATTATCCAAAGGGTTATAAAAAATGGTTATGTCTTAAAAGAAAAGAATGAACTATTTCCAAAAATATTTTTAATATCTCAAATTTATTTCGAAGTGTACACTGTTTTTCAAAAAGAGAAGCTATTCTGTATGCTTCAAAATGAACAATTTAAAGTTAAGAATTTTCATTGAAATGATACTCATTTTCAGCCAACTCAGTGCAAGTAAGGAGAAACCCTGAACTGACTGCTAAATTGTTGTCTGTATTTTTTCTCTTTTTAAGATGTGAACACTACTATGAATAAGATATTAGAAGTAGATGATGATACTTCCCATATTTACTTTGATATTATTTATTTGTAATCATTATGAATATAGGCAAGATTTTTTCAGAAACCTCCCTTGGTAGTTTTGTGTTTAACTATTTGCATTACATTGCATCAAACCACTCAGACCAACCAGAAAAGCACATCTCCTATTCAGAGTTCAACAAAGAAACCAGCACCTTAGAGACTCTGTCTGCCTCTATAGAAGGAAGCAGCATGGCACTCAAAAAACATCCTTGGGGAAAAGTTGAAAAAGGTAACTATGTGATTTCCTTTACACCCTACTTAATCAATCCAACTAGCATCAATAAGAAACTAAGAATGAAGACCAGGGCTGTGTGCTAATGATCAAAACTGAAAACGTATCCCAGTTCATTATACATTTTCCTTGTTTCTGTTTTCAAAGTAGATAATATGTTTTCATAAGCATGTAGATTATTAAAACCCAAACTTCCTGGTGAGACCTGGGACATTATCCATGAACTTGTTTTTGAAGAGAACTGTCCACAGCCAGCAGATGAAAAGAAGAATCTTTAACCCACTAACTCCTCATGATACAAGGTAAAAAGTGCTCTTCAAGAGACAGGACTTTGCAAAAGCGTTAAAGTGTCCATTTTAATCTTGATGAAATCACTTCCAAATAAGTAAGAACAGGGCCAGTCATATGCAACAGCAGCATTTCCCACACATCTTTGTTGCACTAAAAGACAATAGAAAGAGAAGCAGCACTTTAAAGAAACAGGAAAAAAACAGAAAATTGTAATATTTTTCTCCACATTTGGTAAATTTATGAGAATCTTGTTTTTCCAGGGTCTGCATCCAAAAAATCAGGAAAACCTTCCAGCCAAAAAAAAAAAAAAAAGCCTCTGACAGAAGTACTGATCAGAGTGATTCATTTAAAAGTGCTGAACTCATATTCAGAGCCTGAAATCTAGGAACCACCAGCTGGGCTGGGATTCAAAATTACATGGATGGAGTGAGTTTTTGAGTTGTGATGCATTAAGCAGTGGAGGCAATTGCTTTTCTCACCTATTCCACAAGGGAAGGAGGAAGGGAAACATTTAAGAATTAAGAAAAGAAGGCTTAGTATTATTGGGTTACGGCATCTTGCACCACTAGAGGTTGAATCAGAGTTTGCATTAAAAGGAACTTCAAAATTTAAATAATCTTTTACAGCAAGTCATTTCAAGATGGAGCTGGAATAAAGACAAAATAAGTAAGATAAAACTGTGCATATTAAAGTAGTTAAAAAGAATCTGTTTATGTACTGGAAGTTCACTCATAATAAGAGAAGGCAAGAAAAGGTCTTTTTTCCTGCCAAGTAACAGCATTACTGCCAAGGGAAGGAGGAGGGAGTCCATGTAGCAGATATGAGGGAATATCTATAGGTCATATATAACCAGCATGGAGAAGTCTGCAACAGAAGGAATGAAATAGCCACAAACCCCTGTACACTGCTTAAGGAATGAAGGGGGTCACAGACCTCTTCTATTTTAGTTTAGAAGTGATGAAAAAAATGCTGTCAGCTATCCACATCCAGCTAGGGGGATGCCCAGTGGACAGTATTCCTACCAAGTCTCATGTAGTACCACTAGTCTACGCAATATACATTAATTTAATCCCATTGCATAATGTGCTACTTAAAGTGAGCCCACCCAGATCAAGGGGTGGCAAAACAGGTATACTGGTTCCCAGGAGTCACAGTCTACCATATGTATCTTACAGTCAGCGGCTGTAGTTGCAGACAGCATGCAGGAAGGCAAGTAACATGGTGGTTATTCATCAGTGTAAGCAGCAAAAGGAATGTGTGCAAGTTAGCATCCCAAGAACAGAAATTGACTTTAGGATCAGGCAGAATTATCAGCAAAACAGCTAACAGGAAGGTGCAAAATAAAGAAGGCCTGATCTGCTTTAACTCAGCCTTCACCTTTCTCGGCACACACAGTCACAAATGGGCATCCCTCCTCCTGGAGCCAATGACAGCAGTGGGCTGCACTCATTCCAGAGTAAATTACTCACTTTCTTAGCGTGATTTACACTAGTCTACTTCTAATAGTCACATGCAAATTATAGCAACTTGCATTTACAGGTATAACTTGTAATGTACATAACTTGCATGTACAACCATGAAGCACTTAAGCTGGGTCAGAGAAATTTGATGAAAAGAGGAAGAGCTACAGAAAGCTCAAACAAGAGATCAAAAGGGCTCTGTCAATGTAATAAGGGTATTAGTAAACACTCTAATTTCTTCACTGCGTTACTAAAAGTGGCACTGCTATTGTAAAAAAAATCATATTTTTAATTCAGTTTACTTAGCACTACCTATGACCTCCATTTTCTTTTGCTGTTTCTCTCAGTTTGAACAACAAAAAGCAATAAAGCAAGTTTCGCTTTTGCTTCCAGCCACTTTCACTTTCAGAAAAGACTACTTATTTGTTAAAAAAACACAGGTTGACTTCATTGGAATCAAAAGCTGCACACATTTCTGCTGGCATCTGATTCAATAAAAGCTTTTATAGAACACTTAGGTTTAGGTTAAATTAAGTCGACAGAGTTTTGATAATGAATATTCAATTGATTTACAGAGAGATTAATTTAGTCCAGATTGTTAGCACAGCTATTGGTTTAAATTGCAAATTACAGAATTTCACAGAATCACAGAGCAGTTGAGGCTGGAAAGCACCTCTGGAGACTGCCCCAGTCCAAACCCCTGCTCAAAGTAGGGTCAGCAAGAACAGGTTGCTCAGGGCCATGTCCAGTCCAGTTTTGAGTATCTCCAAGGACAGAGACTCCACAACCTTTCTGGTCAATCTGTTCCAGTGTTCGATCACCCTTACAATTAAAAACATTTTTTCTTACATTTAAGTGGAATTTTCTGTATTTCAGTTTGTACCCATTGCCACTTGTCCTTTGACTGGGTGCTTCTGAGAAGAGTTTGGCTCTGTATTCCTCACTACCCTAATCAGCAGTGGGTGCACATTTTCCCTGGCCTTCCTTGTGCTGCTGGTGTACCTGCAGGAGCCTTTCTTGTCACCCTTTGCCAGGTCCAACTCCCCAAGGGCTTTGGCTTTCCTCACTCCATCCCTGCACACTCAGACAGCGTCCTGAAGTCCTCCTGGGTGATGTGACCCTGCTTCACATCTTGTATGCTTCCTGGCTTCCTTTTTATTTAACAGAAATTTACTCTAACAGAAAGCTATGCCAGCATTCTATTTTCAGATTTTGTGCAGATAGTCTCCTTAACACAATTGCTTTTCTAGTACAGTGCAATGGGGATATCAAAGTCCTGTTTATATGCTTTAAAAACTTTTAAATTAAAAAAAAAAAGTGGAATAACAGTCTCTACAAAGGCACAGTATTGTGGCTTGTTTTTACAGTCTCTTCCCTAGAAACCTGCCGTATACCACTAGCTCCAAGAGCGGGAGGTGGACTAGAGTGTTGCACTTCCCATCAAGTCATGGTCTGTAAACTCTGAACAAAGACTGATCAGTGAGGAACTGCACTGTGTAGCCT
This sequence comes from Nyctibius grandis, assembly GCF_013368605.1. Classification (NCBI taxonomy): domain Eukaryota; kingdom Metazoa; phylum Chordata; class Aves; order Nyctibiiformes; family Nyctibiidae; genus Nyctibius; species Nyctibius grandis. The sequence continues at coordinate 32,915,054 of NC_090665.1, read as the reverse complement.
GTACAATCTTCATAAAATAAATTAATGAATAAATAAATATTCCCTGATGGATAAGCCAGCCAGCAAATATCCCACAAGTTCCTCCCCAGCCTTATTCCCACAGGTAGGCCGAGAAGCAGATACCTAACCGCACTCCCACAAACACAGCTGCCCGAAGACCTTGGGCCTATTTCTGCTTCACTCTTGAGACTTTTGCAGCTGTGACAAGCAAATTAAATGTGAAAATAAATGCCAGTTCTCAGGTCTTTTAGACCCAGTGTAACACGTCCAGAGACCAGGATACCAGTACCGTTTCTACTCCCCTCACCGCTCTCAGTAAGCCCCTCGCAAGTGCTGAAGGTCAGTAACTGCCGCCATTTTGAGAGCTGTGTCATCCTCCCCCAGGCTCTTTCCCTGACATTTACAGCATGTGTTGTACGGTTTTAGTTCAAAGAAAATATCAGGAAGCAGTTTAAATCCTTTTTCCAGAGAAACTTACACCTTCTTTGTTACCTGTAGGTCACCTTTTCTCTCATAAGCTCCTCAGGTTTCTCTGTGAAACAATAGTTTCCTCCACTTGGGACTGAGGCCTCAGGTCTCCAGCGCAGTGATCTGTGGAAGGACGAGTTTGTACCCTCGTAGACGGAGCACAACTGCCTGTCTCTGCCCATGAAATTGTGTCTAGAGGACAGCCACTGATTAAGAGAAATGCTGCTGACACCTCACAGACTCAAGAGGACCCACTCTCACTTGGCAAAGCGTTGCCCACCACTGCACCCTGAGCGGGGCAGCTCTGCCACTGCCCCCCTGCCAGTGCCTGCAGCCTCCAGCCAGCAACAGCCCATGGCACAGGGCACCCCTTTGGGAGTGGGATCATGTTCGACTGTAGGGCAAGAGAAGAGTAGTGGAATAAAAAGGAATCTAAAGCAAAACCTCACAATTTTTTAAAATCAGCACTGCTACTGTCTGATAGTTCAAACACACAAGGAATGGGAACTACTGCACCAGCTTGCAGCCTTTCATCGTGAAATAAGATTAGGTATCAGCAGGTTAATTTAACAGAAGGTCGGTTGGTATAGAATTCTGTAAGGTTGGTTGAAATGTGTGTATCCTCTGCTTTAGTTGTTTTTTCCTAGCTCCGTTCTCCTCAGCTCACCAGTGCCAGTAATAGCAAAAGCAGTGATCAGACTGACCACTGAGATTGCTCTGTCTCCCACGAAAATTCTCCTTAGCACTGTAATCCCCTCACTCTCCACATGAGAAATATTTAGGAGTGAAGAGACAGCTTTATATTGACTCCCCAGTAACTCATCTGTCTCTGTAGCACTACAGGTACTACTAGTGTCCAGCAAAGAACAAACAACTGCAGTCAAACATTTAATAATACATTTTTTTCCCAAAGAGGTGGTTCATCTCCCTTCACCGCTGTAAGGGTCTTCATTACCGCTGCATCAGAAGGGCAAGAGGTTTTCCCACCTTAACATTAAAAAATGAGATAAAGATAAGTACCACAGAAACCTACTGCAGCAGGTGAGATGATGTTGGGTAAGCAGTACTCTTCATCTCAGCCTAAATCAAACCTAGACTTCCCCTGGTCTCAGTGGCAGATTTGCCTGAGTACAGACAACAGCACTGATGGAGCACAGGCAGCGGAGGAACACGTGACCAGACAACATTGGTGGTGCTGTAGACCTCTTGTCAAGAAATCTATAGTTCTTAAAGTACTCTAAGAACGGGGACCAATGGATTCTGGCATCTCAACCTGGGAGGATTTTGTGGCAGAAGTTTTGGTGGGGTGGCAGCATTAGTATTTTATGTCTCTCTCAAAATTTGGTCAAAGTTCTTAGCCATGCTGGCCGTTGTAATGAGGCCTTCCTTCTCATGTCCTACCACCATCCTTACCCAGATCATCTCTAAATCACACGTAATTTACTTCCATGAGTCTTTAAGAAATTCAGCTTCTTTACCGCTGTTTATCATTTTCCACTTTGATGGCAAGACTACCCTCGTTACTGCTTTTAAGCAGCATAAAAGGGACATTTGTCTTACATCTGTTTCTTAGTGTTCTGTCTCCTGTCTGCTAAAATTGGGTCAAAATTCTGTGCTGTGTTGCTTTTGCAATAAATACAAGTAGATTCAATAGCAAGGTGAAATTTACCCTCTTAATGTAAAAAAGGCCAGGAGTTTTGCAGGTTGTTAACTGTTCTTTGCAAATCTAGCTCATGAAATAGTACTCAAGGCAAATTAGTGAGAAAAGGCAAGAGTCTCAAGTGGTGCAAGACAACAGAGCTCACTTTCACCATTCAGACAACATTTATACCACCTGAGAATGTGGGATACCTACGTTAACAGTAATTTACTTTTATTACAAGTCCTGCAGTGTTTAGATACTCTGGAAAAAAAAAAAAATATCATACAAAGCTCTTTTTTGGTGTGATTCCTTCCCACCTCTGGAAAAGAATAGATTCTGACAAGCAGGAGGATCTAGTCCTTCAGGATCCTGTACGCTTTCCCATGTTTACAGTTCCTAACATCATACAGTTTGACCTAATGCCTCAAATTCACCTCAGAGTGCCACAAAATCCCCATACCTGACTGGTACCAAATGCACACGCTTAGTTTTTGTATTCCTGTCTTTCAGGACACAGGCTGAAGTGTTTCCCAGAGAGGGATCTTTTGGGAGGACAAATCTAAAGATCCATGCAGGCCACTAAGCCCATGAACCAACAGCAAGTCTCATTCAATGCCAAGATGTTTGCTAAGCTATATCTTTCTTTCAGATCCTGATTTTTTCTAGTAACAAATTTCTGAGAAAAAGACCCACCACACACAGAGCTTGAAAAATCATGGAAATGGACAAGTTGGTTTCTATTTCCTATTACCCTGCCTACCTTAACTCCTGATACAAGTACAGGCTTAGAGTAAGCACCCTCATCAGCTGTGTCATTAGGATGAACAGTTAGCTGAATGAATACAGGGGACAGATTCAGGGAAGATTTTTAAGGATTCATAGATGTTGTCCCTTGTCTAGTTCTTTGACCATTTGAAAATGTCCTTTATGATTAAAGCCTTCCCACATCCATATATATGATCCCGAAATTTTAACTGATCTGATTTTTATTGTGTTTTGTTCCAGATTCTACCCCAGAAATCTGGGCCCCTGCCCAAAATTTATAAATGACTATCTCCTCGTGCAGCACAGCATCAGCATCACGTGCCAGCAGCTAAAATATTTTCTTTTTCTCTCTGTCCTGAATCCAAAGTTTGGCATACCCCACGTCATAAAGCTGCTTCTTCCGAGCTGGTGCAGCAGAGGTGGTTATGTTTGTGTAGGAAGTCAGAGCCACTTGCGCCAATGAGTGCTCGCACTGCCGGCTCGGCCCCAGGAAGGGAACGCTCTCCCTTGGAAGAGGAACTGAAACTATGCCTGGGGAAGCCTGCTTTGCCTCTGACCAAACTAGCTGTCTAAGGAAATATCAGACCTTGCTGCACCGGGGTCAAATGTAGAATTATGTGGCAGTTTGATAAGCTACAGTACACTAATTTATTGGCTATTTTAAAAAATGTAGAGGAAATTTTATTACGGATTACTTTGCTTTCCTGAAAACTTTTTATAATTAAAAACATCTGGAAGACATTTCAATATATCATAAACAAGAGGAAATCCAAAGCATGTGACTTCTAAGAAAATGATACAAATACCTTTCTGTGCCAAAATTTACAGTAATCTGTTTTTCTTATTTTGCTACAGAGGGGAGGGAGAATGAATGGAGGACGAGTCAACAATAAGAAAACTACTGGTATAATGAAATATACTACATTATAGTACATATACGTTACACAAACCACTGTTTCATGAAAAATACTACTAAAAAAAAAAAAAACCACTAAAATAGATTGGGCTTCCCCTCCCCACCCCAACTAATTAGTTTCCAGGGAATATATCCTTCTGGAGTGGAATGACACCAATCCTGACAATTGTCAGGACACTGTCAGTGAGAGAGAAGAAAAAGAATAAGAATATGTTTTGGATGACTGCAGGTAAAAGAAACTATTGGCTTAATCTGCTGAGTACTATGCTTCTTAATTAATATCACTAAATATCTACAGCCTTTATGACAGTTCTTCAAGAAATTAAAAAACCCACCAACACAGTTCAACATAGTACTAACTATCTTAGTCTGAGTAATCCATTGTCTTATAAAATATACTAAGATTTATGGGCTCTAAAAACAAACACAGCCAAAAAGCTTTACAAGAAATCCCCAACACAGTTACTAAAAACCCCAACGATTAATTACTAAGTTCACAGTAAATGAAATAATGCATGAGGAGAATAATGAAAATGTTTATAACCAAATCTAAAAGTCATGTGAAACTTAAAACTGGTGTTGGGTTCACTAGAAAGACATAGAAAAATAAAGTTGAACTATCCCAGAGTTCAAGGTGGTTTATATTTAGAATTTCAGTTGAGTACATGGGCAACTAACATAAAGTTTATATCAGCCCCTAGCTGCAACTTCACCCAAAATCGCTATTTCAATCCAGAATTTTCATTCAGTCCTACAGTTGGGTTTGTTGCTCTTGAGAATGAAGTTGCTGTGATATGGAAAACATTTTTTTCCTTTCACTTTCTTGAGCAGAATGGGAGAGAAATGAGTTTGATGCCTGCTCATTGCAAACTAACAACAGAGTGGCCTTGAGAAATCTGGGCTGAGTGCAATGACCATTCCAAAGTCAATCATGAACTGTGAGCTCCTAGAGAGGGGCCATATGTGATTCAGCAGCTCTCTTTCCCAGAAGAGGCTGCTAGGGCGCTTCAGAGCCGAATGAGATTACGTGTTCCGATTGCTTTCTGCTGATCTTGCCTGCCTTTATTCTGTGACAGCTCATGGCTACTCAGTCAGATGAACGCCAAAACGTCCTTCACTAGGGGAGTCTTAACATGGGCCAGAGGGAGTGAAGTAACATACTGGTGTATGTGGCTAAATCCTAGAACTTGGGGTGAGCCAACTGCCTATTGAAATCAGTGATTTTGTTATTAAAACCACCTCGTGTGAGACCACTATTATTTTACTGACCCTTTCCTTTCTTACCCGTTTTAGGAGTAATAAAATAGTTACAAAAGCTGTCATTTAAATTTTTCAGATTATTATCATGGGGTATCTGAACTAATGTGTTACAACAAATTTTGCAAATCTGTCCTTTCAATGTCATTGTTTCAGGCTCTTTACAGACTCAGGTATAACTTACTGCATTGGCAATACTCATATCACATTTTAGAGGGGGTTTTCCCAGTACTAAGGACTTACTTTAAAAAACAAAGTAACAATCTTTCCGAGGAATGTGATGAGAATTTTAAAAAAACCAGCAATTCCTCTAGCCCAAATAAAGCCCTAATTATGAAACCATAATATGTCAAATTTTAGTATTTAGAGAGAACTCAGTGTTTGCTGGTGAACTGTACTGTATAATTTGGGGAAGAGCTAATGAACTATATTCTCACAATTTCAAAGGCATTTATTTTGTTTGAATAAGTTTACGTTATGTAGTTTGTAGCAATGAATATCTTTTAATAGCACTATATGCAAAGAAGGCCCAGTTCTGACTGAGTACTCTGATTAGGACTGTGATGTTGCCTATGCATCAAAACAAAACTAAAGACTTAGTTCTTTATATTTCCTTGCATCTTGAAAAGAAAACATTTTGGAGTAAGAAAAAAAAAATATTTGATGCTATTAAACAACACACGCTGTTTAATCTATTGCAGCAAAGGAATTGTGATAACGTTTTGATTTTTTCCCTTTAATGAATATTTGTGGACCAAGTCTGAGTTCTGGCAATACGTTTAATAATTGCATTGGACAATCAGGCATTGATCCTTTTTCTGAAGCTGAATAATACCTAAACTAGATTGCATAATATCAAGTATCTTTATATTTTGAATGAACAATTTTGATCTTACAGGCTGCTTGCAAAGTAAAACATTTATTATTAGCAATGATGATTGTGGTTGGTCATTTAATCACCTGATACTGTATCTGTTCTCTGTTTTTGAATGAACTGATACATCTTAGGGAACAAACTAACCTCCACCTAAACAAAAACTGTTCACGTAAATGTTGGCAAATAGTGAGCACAATGGGATATGAATTTTCTTGAACCAAGCAACAATTCTGACAAATGTTCAGAAACATTGTTTGGGCAATATTCAACCAGCTCTCTTACACGGTATTTTTAGTGTAATAGAAAAGACTCATTAACATTTTCCTATGAGAAATCTAAGTTTGTAAGGATATTATATTTTCATGGCATTATCACAAATTGAATCCCTTTATCCAAAATAAATTAAACATTTATTTCCTGGAGTACAATACTGGAATGAAAGAACAAGTCAAATAGCTTAATCAATAACTTTTTAATTTTAGGACTTGTCAGCTTTCCCCTTCTGTTTCAGATTTTTCCCTTCTAGCACCAATGGTGACAGATTGAAGGGATATGTAAATGGGTGAAATGCCTCAAATTTGCAATCCAGTTGGAAAATATAATTTCATTTGGGAAATCTCACCTCTACAGAAAAGTGTAAAAAAGTTCCAAGGTGTAATTGCAACAGGTGAAACAATCTTCTGGCCTAATAGCACCTGTCAAGGACATACTTGCACTGGTATTTTGTACATACGGCCACAGAAACCATCACTGGGGAAAGCAGGGGAGAGCTAATGCTAAGTACCAGCAAGGCCTGCCAGCTCCAACCCCCACCCCAAATTCCTCTGACAAGCCCAGAATGGCTACGACACGATTTTTTACTAAAATGATTGACTATTCACAATGACAGCCATTGCTTTGGGCAGCACTAATATGATTCTTCCCATAGAGAGTAATACCAGTTGGCGGGCACTAACAAGAGGGAGCTGCAACATTTCCTACTACTATGGCTAGTTCTGGAAAAGGTCGTCCCTGTCTGTGACCTCATGTTGACATACAGGTTATACTGTGGCGGCAGGCATAGCTTTTTATACATGTTGCTATTTGTAATGTGCACTTTTGTTCTGGGGTGAGGTTGCAGTACAAGAGAGAACATGAGCATGTGCTTACCTGAGCTGGATCTCAGCTGTCCAGACAATACAGTGAATTTGATTGAAGTTTTGATCAATATAGGTAAAATAACCATCTCCATAAATTAAGAGACTCTACATAATTACAGAAAAATAGCATGGTTGTTTCTAACACTGAAATGAGAGATGATCTGTAGGAAACATACTTAGAAACTGAGTGCTAAAAATAACAGTGCAATGCTGTGCAGCAAGAAGAAAATAGTTACTCTTCTCCCTTAATCAGATAAGAGCAACATACCCAGGGAGGTGGGACTGGAAGCAGATCTCCTCGCCCTGTGTGGTTTCCTGACAGATGATCAGTTCATTTTTAACTCTTCAGGAGTGCAGTCGGGTTATGGTACTTTAACATCTTGTCTTCTGTTTATTTCTTTCACCATGCTTTCCATACTCCCACTGTGCTGTGTCTCATCTGCCCTCATCATACTGCCTCCTCATTTAATCACGCATCAGAAGTCTCCTTCTACCCTCCCATCTCACTACACTGAGTCTAATTTTCTCATTCACAGAGGAGGCTGTCCTCTCCTCCCTGCTTTAATTATGACTTAGCATTAAAAATAAAAATAAAAATAATAAAAGCTCATTTTCCTGAGACATAAGTTATTGATGCTCTGGCCCTAGAGGAATATACACACTTTTATTTGAAGTCATTTAAAACATTTTGTTTCTACCAGGAATATGTATTTAAGTAAATGAGAGCTGGGAATGTACCTTCTTTTTTTGGCTGGCTGGCTGGCCCCCTTGGAGCTTTGCCTTGGGTGTGTAACTGAGAGACGGCCACTCATGCATGAAGAATAGAGGCTTAATTAATTGGATTGGAATTATAAAATGGTGTACTTGATGTGGGTAAGGCACATTCCACACTTTTCCCCCATAAAGAATGTGACATTTTTGTGGAAGTGTTGAAGAGTGGGTCCAGGAGCCATCAGATGGATGAGACTTCATTAAATAGGTACAGCAGGGAACCCCGAGTCCTGTATCTCACACAGATTTTTCCCCACGCATTCATTTAATTAACTCTCAGTCTGTATCTATGGTTCCAGAACAATCCTATTTAATTTTTATGTTACATGTTATATGTAATTTATAGTACATAATAAATAGTTTGTGAGAGGTGGAACCATCAATGACTTGAAACAGGTTTTCCATGCTCAAATGAAGCTGCCACAGAAATCATTTTTCATTTCTGCCAAACTTAGGGCTCCCTTTTTTTTTCTTTTCAGCCTTGAAAATGTTGTTAAAAAATTCCAAATTATCCAGGCAAGTTTATCAGGTTTCAATAAAATAGTGACTTCATTGTTAGCAACGGCTTATTTCAACGTTTTCATGAAATGGCTCCTTTTTACATTATAAGCATTACATACAAAATAAAAATATATGGCTTCAAAATTGTTTAATGATATTTATTATAAAAATAAATTAAAAGGCATTTTGGGCCCTCTCTCATTTCCTCTTAAAGCGCACTTTGCCTCTTTTTAAAATATACTGGTGCTGCGGTGGGGAAATCAGTCTCAGAAATGCCACTTGCACTCTGCTACATTTTAGTATGGGAAGGAATAGATTCTTACAGGTAACTTCATCTATTAGTAACAAGAAATCACATGGTTTTGTGGTCAGCAAGTATTTTAGAAAACAATGGTATATGATTTTTCTTAAAATAAAAACGTGTCCTTTGTAAGCTCACCGATTGTTTTCTTTTGGGTTTTAAGCCCCGTATCTTTTAAAGTTTCCTGAAGCACCCTATCATATGTGGCAGCCCTTAAGTTTGTTCCATCTTGCAGTATTTTAAGACTAGAATACATGTTGTTGCTCCTGGAGTGTGCTATCCACAGTCAGTGAGAGTTTTTTTAATGACCTTTAATTCAAGATCAAAGTGCAAACAGCATGCTTATTGCACCTATCTCATTATGGACAGTGGCCCTGGCAACATTATCTTTTTTTCCTGTCATCAAAGATATTTCAGTGTGGGGATCTTTAGCGCTGATGTCCTTTTTCTTTGAAGCTACTGAGCTTTACAAAGCTGTTCCTCATGTTCAGAACAGCCTGAATTAGAAAATAAAAGGATATATGATAAGCCATAAATGTTTAACAGCAGTGGAACTTTTGGTAACACCCATCAAGGTCTCCTTCATTTTCTCAGTCAGTGACCCAGTTTATACACTAGTGGAACCAGAATTCCGTCATTCCTTATGAAGGTGAGGGTCAGGTTTTTATTCCTGTGTCACACCTACAGACATCATATTAGAGTTACTCAAACACTCTGATGTGAATACTTGAGCGCTCCCTGAAGCTAACTATTGATAGCTGTTTTGAAGCCTTGAATGGCTACCACCTAGAAATGCTAAATAAAGTCGTAATAACTATGATATGCAGTGACACTTATGGTCTAAAATAAAGAATTGTTTGAACCAAGTAAAAAGGTAATAAAAAGTCATTTCCCTCTTCTGCTGGTTATTTGGGATCAAGTATTTTACCACCATTCTGTGAGGGTCTGATGGCCCAAATGCTGCATGTGCTGAGCAGCTTCAAAAATCTGGCTATTATTATAGCTAACCATCCCACGTATATATAGCCCCACCTTATTTAAATTATGTAAACATCTTGGTTCTACAAGTTTGAGCTGGAAATTTGCAAGTTGTCTCATGAGACTTTCAGTTGCCAGTTGAGCTGGAAAAATATTGTGATGCCGAGGCTTTCTTGTGGTAGTCTGGCACCCTATATTCAAGCCTGGGCAAAAACGGGATGAGCACACATTTGCAAAAATGAGAAGAAAAGAATGAAAAAGAACTTCTCTGTAAATCTTATAAACATCAAGGAAATGTTCAGGTGTGAGGCACTGCGAGTGGTTTGTTCTTTCATTATCTGCCAATCCTCAAAGAGAAAGCATCCAAGGTTTCCTTCCCTACTTCTTAGAGACGCCTTGTACAAAAAAACCTCTCCATACCGTACAGGCTCTATGCATTCAGGAATAAGTTGAGTTTAGTAAGTACGGCTACAATAATTAGTGCAGCCACTGGATCCCCACTGATAGCAGTAGACACAGTCCCATTTAATAATAGCCTAAAGTTAATAGTGTACTGCTTTCTAAAGGAAGGGACAACATGGAGAAAAATGTACAATTTATTCACTTTTATTCTAAAGCCATTTTAATTCTAGGTTTCATGGTTCCAAAAGTGGCCCACCTTTTTATGAATTGGGAACAGGCCCCATTCTCATTTCTTTTAATAGATGAATGTGAGAGTAAGAAAAAGCAACCGAAGAAAGAGTGTGTATAACAAATTAGAGTAAAAGGAGATTGATATACTTTCAAGATGGTGATATAGCAGTCCATGCTGAGTTTACAGTGCTTGTGGTTTATAGCATGTGCCATAATTACTTCAGCTTAGAGCTGAATTGACTTTGAAAGCCCAGAAACAGTTACTGAAGCTATAAAAAGTGAGACTTCGACTTTAGTGAATTTGTTCCAAGAGGGAGAAGTTAAATTTAAAAATGAAATTTCAACTTGCATGCTGTTTTCTGAGGCAGGTCCAGGAAAAATGTCTCTTTGGTTCAGTCACCTATTTTGCTGCATAACTAGGACTGATGTCAAAATCTTAGACCAGAAATCATGTAGAGAGAAAGTTATGTTACACAGAAAAGACAGACATGAGCAGCTTCCATAGAAAAACTAGAGGCATTTTCTGTTGAAAAAGATTATTGATGCAATTAGTAGTTGAGTTACTGAGTCTTTATATTAGGATGGTGTTCCAAGACAAAGGAGTCTGCTAAGCTCACTCGAAGTATAAATGTAGAGCCAATTACAGCAGCCGCACAGAAATGATGGGTCAATCTTCAGTCAAAGGAAAGTTGGGAAAAGGAGAAGAGGGTACCCAAACATTTCCAAGCTCAACCACTTTCAGTCAGAAAAAAAAAAAAAAACAAACAACAAAATAAAACAAACAGTAGAATCACAAGATTCTACAAATAAGTTTTTTTTTTCCAAGAGCGAGATGACACCATTTTGAACCTAGGATAGCAAAAATAGAGCCATCGCCTGCCTTGGTTTCCGTAACTATCCACACAGTAGCTATTTGGATATCACAGTAATATAGCTGAATTCCTGCCATTATATATACCTTTCCCAGCAAGCCTTCAGTCACAGACTCAAACAGCAGCCATTCAGAAAACTGGTGAGCCCCGATTGTTACCAGTCCATCGAAAAAACAATTTAGAGCAAGCATATTTACTACTAAAGGTGAGGTGTCTGAGGTACACAGCACCACAAGAAAGGTACGTGAACTCTAGTTTAAACACAACAGTATTACCACCCTACAGTATTCAGGCGGTAGATGGAAAACACTCTCTTGTTCTTGGTCTCCTGCTGCCTCTCTCTCCACTCCGAGAGTTCATAACCAAGGAGGACATTTTTTATTTCTGCCATGGGAAAGTGATCCATATTTTTTCAGCAGCAAAAAAAAAAAAAAATAATTCATGTGGCTAGACCAGTCAGAAACAGAGCTTGCCAAAACTTCTTTCAGCACAAAAAAAGTATTATGATCATTCCCCGTATTTGGCTTCTCACTCCTTCCGGTAACAGTTGGTAAGCCTTCATGCCACTGCTATTGCTCACAAAGTCATATGCTAGCTGCAGCCTCTAAGAAATGAGTCTTTTTGCTGTTGAGTGGGAAGCTGAAAGATGTCTAAACACTAGGTGGAGTGGGACTGAGCTCTGTCTGAAAGCCAGGATGTTCAGGATATTGCTGAAGCACCTTCAATATAGCCCTCAGTTGGCATGCAGGAGCACTGCATGGGACCAGGTCAGTGGTGAACATGCTCCATACGATATTTCATGGTTCTTTCTGAGGTACATTGTGCACTTTGGCTTGCTACTGCCAAACCAGCCCACCACTCTGAAAGGTTGTGCAGGATGTTATGGATTTGTTTGTTTGTTCCTAGATGTGATTTGTATTTAACCGATCTTCCCTAATATAATGAAATTTTTACCTGCTGTTGTGTAGGTGAACATTTATATTATCAGTACTGCAGCTGTGCTTGGTCTGCATGTTTCATATGTAATGGGCATCCATAATGAATATTTTATTTAGGAATAAAAATTATATAAATGGTGCAAAATTTTGATGTAAATAAGTACACAGAAGCAGTTATGTACTAGTGTAGAAAAAATTCAATGCTGACTTGATGGGCAAAGGAGCCTTTCTTTTATGTACTGGGACAAGTTCAGGGGTGTGGGTGAGAAAGCTAGTTCTGTACACTGTGTTTTGGAGTCCCCAGTCCATAAGAGGGTTAGAAGGGTCTGAGTGTCTTATAGAGAGTCAGCCATGAAATAGTTTGGCCAAGAGTCCCATCACTTTTATACTTCTGTTGCTAAACTGCTTTTGAGCAGCCATAGCACAGATGTAGGATGAGCTTCTGGGCTCAGACAGACTGGTCACACCAAGTGTTAGCAGTGCACGAAGAGACCAAGCTACCCAGCACAACATGTATCACTAATCAATGTCATCCTTTCTCAGGCCCAGAGTTTCTCCATTCATGACTATACTCTCTCATCCTAATTCTCTTGCTTGGCTTTAGTTTCAGCAATGCTCCTTATATGGCATTTTAGCTTTACGTGATCTCCGACACATACGCATCTCTTGCCTCCTTGGAGGAGCTGCCCAGCTCATTCACTACCTACTCCTTATTCTTGTCCTTCCAGGCCCTCAACTGAACAAGATGAGTGGCAAATATCTCTACTAGGCATTTAGGCATTTTTTACAGGCTCGTTCAAGACTGAGTAATACTGACCCAGCTCAGTTTTCCTCAGAGGCGTTAAAGGCTTGCTAGAGTCCATTACAGGCCCTTAAGAAACCTGAGAAAAAAATCCGAGGGAACTGCACTTGTGAATAAAATCTAATTCATAAATCTGCAATACAGTTGAACAATTGCACATCTCACTCACTGAATAACTTTTAACAAAGTAAATGTTAACGATGTTAAATTTATTTTTAAAGCACTCAACTTTGTTGAGTAATACTGCTTTCGTTTTCCTGTTAAGGGCTACACATTCAATAAGGAACTACATCTTTCACCCTCAAAGCCTATCATATGAGTAATAAGATCACAGCATTGGAGATAATATGCATAAAATTTAAAACCAAAAATAATTTTTCTATAAAAATAACATTTTTAGCTTGCACAAAGTTCTATACTTTATTAATCTACTTGTATCTGTATATTCTAACAAAAAAGCTTTCATAGTACAATGCATGCAGATTTGTCAAAATTCAGATTTATTTACAATAAATCAGAAATATATTATTCTTACTAACTGAAACTGAAAGAAAGCCTTCATTTAAGTGACTTAATCATACCCAGAAAGCATGTAATAAAATAATGACCTCTATTACAGATCATAAATAGCAATCAAATCTCTACAAAATAATGATCAAACCAGATAATAAGTCTGATTACATTCAAAATCCTGTGCTTCTACTGTGTTTTATTTCTAGAGTGTGAAACAGAAATTGACTTACGAGAAGAGGTTGGGCCAACAACTGAGGGGAGTCTAAGTAAATTGAAGAATGCCAATTAAGCCTGGAGGAAGTCTAAATTGGGGTAGCTTACCTCTTCTTCCAGACCCCTCGCTGTGCACATCATACCAATTTAGACCCCCTTGAGACTCACTTAGACATAGACTCACTGAGACTTAGTTAGTTACTTAGGCAAAATACTTAGTAATGTGTAACTTCCATGATGCCTCTGAATATGATGCGCAGATTCTAAGTCCAAATTAGGATAGCTCATATTCCAAGAGGTCAGAAGAGAGAAATAAATAAAGAAAAGCAACTAACTGGAAAGAGAAAGAAACTGTAAGCTAAAAAAAGAAAGTCTCCTCCACCTCTCCAGTCATCTTTTTCCGGTTTGCCAGCATGTGAGGTACGCCAGTGTAGCAAATGGTACAAGTAGGCCTGTGGAGCTTTACAGATCCCAATGTTTCAAGTGGTTTCCAACAGGGCCTCATAATCCACTGTCTCCCAAAGTTTTGGGATGTGCTAACAACTATCTTTGACCTGCAATCACATTTCTAACAAATCTGCATGTTGGGATCTTTTTGTTGTTATGGTTTTGTTTCTCCTGCTTTTCTTTCTGACAGAGGCATGAAGTATTGACATGCTAACCCCTCGCAGCCTTCCATAAGAGAAATACAAGATTAATCCCTCCAGATTTCTGCAATTTCCAATTAACAACTGTGATTTCAGAATTTATATGTCAGAGTCTTTAAATTTTCAGGGCAACACTTCCTACCCAACTGCAAGAATCTATTCTCCCTCGAAATATTAAATTCTGGATACTAAATATAAAGTGCATATCCATATGACAAGGTGGAGAGAAATGTAAGCCTCTCCGTGTGCTCCAAACTAGCTGAAACAAGCTAGCTCTGGGGCAGAAGATGTAATTTAAAGCTACAATAACCACTACTTAAGCATTGCATTAGGATACATGAAGACTCCTCTTTCCAACCAAGAGTCTTGATAAGATCCAAACACCAGACACTTGCAATTAGTATAGGAAGTAATTTCTCCTTTTTTTTTTTTTTTTTTTTTAAATTTAGGACAATTAATAGAGCCCTACTCAGGTTCTCTTCCAACTCTCCTTCAGGAGGTACTGAGTATTACCTTGTACTCATCTTTCCTGTAACCACCACGCCACAAGTTAAGCTGACAGGGAGGAAACTCCCGTGTTCACCTTGTGCTGGAATCCCTTCTAATGGCATCCACTCTGCAAAGCTTGATCAGCAAGGGAAGGAACAGAGCAAGCATGCCTACAGCTTAGTTGTCAGAGCTCTAGGAAACTTGATTTTCAGTCCCTCTGCACAAAAATTAATAGGAGCAGAGACTGAATATATACTTCTATGCATAGAATTTGAGAACCCTACAATACCACCCTAAAATACTGTGTCTGGGATACACAACTGGAATAGTCACCCACTGACAGTATTATCAATAGCTTTTCCAAACTTTCCATTTCACTGTCTCCATTCAGCATAAAAAAGCCTGGGCTTGTTTGTTCAGTAGCTGTACAGATCCTACAGTACTAACAACCATAAACATACCTTAGATATTGCACTGGTGATTCATGATGGTGTAAACAGGTTGTACTAAATTCCTCACCGGTCAGAGGAAAAGTAAAAGCTTCTCATTTTGGTAACAAAGTGTTGTGTTTGCCCATTGGCTCCATCCCAGTGCAGTCTCAAAGAATAGCCTGAAGCCATTCAAATAGCCCTCAACAAGCCTGAATATCTGTTTTGATTCTCACATTTGAAAATTACAAATTTAATTCAAAGCCAAATGCTGATTAATAATGAACATCAAAGTCAAAGCTTTAAGAATATGTTTCATCAGTAGAATGAGCTTTGTGTGGCCTAGGTACCTAGTTTAAATCCGTTGTCTATAATACATAAAGCTACAGAAATGACTAAGGTTTGCAGGATACAAAACGCCAAGAGAGTGTGTACAGAAAAGGTAGAACAGATAAGAACTGAAGGCAGAGACAGCACAGAAAGCCATCACAGGCTACATAAATAGAAGAAGCTTCAAGAACATATTGACAGCACTGTTGAAAACAAAATAGGGAATTTCCTTTATCTATATCAAAGACAGTGGTCCATCACCAATCCACTCCCTAGGCAGAGGAGAACAAAACCTGATGAGACTCAAAGTTAGAGTGGAAGATGGTACATCAACTTTTCTACCCACTTACCATCAGCTTAAATAGCCTCTTACTTGCTGGAGATATGTACACACCTCATATATTGCAGAACATTTTAGAAATACCAAGGAAGTCCTTTATCACTCCATGTGCAGGCCAAACTAGTTCAAATTCAACACAGTTTTCTCAGTGGGACCCTGGCCTACCACGCGGGGGTCAGTAGCTGCCCATGTGGAGGCTCTGGAGACTCCCTGAGTGCAGGTTTGGTTGCACCTTGTGTCTACGTGAGGCAGTGGCTCCCATTACACTCTGTCAGAAAGCAAGCTGCTGTCTCCATAAAAGTGGGCACAGTAGTAGTCTTCCAAGTAAAAATGGTGCTGTGACATGCTATCACTCCACTGTGAGCACTTTTGGCACGTTCACATCACCAAGCCACTATGCTAACACCTGAACCTTAAACACAGCCCCTTTCTGATTACAACGCCAGAAAACATGCTAAGAGTGAACTTGAAAACATGACTTTTTGGGAAGGTTCAAGATACCAGAAGCAGGTCTGGAACATCATAACAATGCTTTGGGAAGGTGTTACTAATGCCTAGAAAGGGCTCTGGGCAATGAGAGGCTATGTGGTAGACACAATGAATCCACAGATATTCAGGGAATCAGTTGCTGGTGGGAAGAGCTGCAGTGAGCTAATTCTCTGAAAAGAGCTTAGGGACAACTATGAGGGAACCATAACTGCACATTGCTCCTATCCAATACAGCATTTCAGTGCTAAAGTAGTAAATGCTAATTGAGAGGTATTTAATACTTGAATAAATACTAAGTAATAATTTAATAGCATACTTTATTTACAAATATCTATACACAATATGCTCTTTAAATACCACAAACAGCATCCATTTTCTTGTCAATGCTCTTCTTTAGGAGAAGAGTCAGTATAGCAGCCATGCTGTACATGGTATCTGCTACAAAGTAGTTTCAGCCTTATGAATTCACCCTGAAACATACTACTATACATACTGATTCTGAGTATAAATATTGTCACGTAGCATAATTTTATCAATTTAATTTTTAAAACTCTGTCAAAATAAATTTGGCAATTTAAGTTTTTAAAAAATTGAGCAAGATGCCTTATTAACCACATTTGTTTCTATCTCAAAAAATCAGATTCCTCACATTCTACAGTAGCTGTTTCTGTATTAGACTGCCAGTACCTCAAGGCAGAGATTGCCTTATGTTACACACATGCACCACAATATACATACTTATCCCTCACATAATATTCCTAATAAAAGAAGAGCAGAAACAGAAAAGCTTAACATGAGCTCAGCAACACAGTCTAGAAACAGAAAAAAGACAGATTAATCAGATGTGAAACACAGTTCTCCGAGTCAAGAGCTGGGCTCAAAGTTGAGCTAAATTTTCTGCGAGCTATATAAGATGTGGTTTTGAAGTTATCCTTCCCTCTGTGAATGAGACAATAATATTAGGTATTGTAGCAAAGATCCTGCAGAAATAGTTCACACTCTTGAATGGTTTTTCCAAATACCCTTTCACATACGGAGTGGATCTGTTTTTCCTCATGCTTTGAGGCATGGGAAAGCATGGAGCATGCTTATCCTCAGAGAGCTGGCCCTATCCCCAGCTATGCGGAGTTAACACGATGATCTTTCTGTAGAGCTATGAGGGTGAAAGGCTTCCCTCTGCTTTCTCTCTAGCCTCTACAAGTCAACATAGTAAACTGAGGATACCTTCTGAAATGGCTTTTATATGCTGCATCGAAACTGCTCCATTGAAACTGGAGACAGAGGATACAAAGAAGGTAGAGTTACTGAATGCCTTCTTTGCCTCTGTCTATACTGCTGGAGGCTGTCCTGAGGAGCCCTGGACCCCTGAGGCCCCAGAGGAAGTCAGGATAGAGGAGGAGTCTGTCTTGGTTGATGAGGGCTGGGTCAGGGACCAATTAAGCAATCTGGACGTCCATAAATCCATGGGCCCTGATGGGATGCACCCGCGGGTGCTGAGGGAGCTGGCGGAGGTCATTGCTAGGCCACTCTCCATCATCTTTGCTAAGTCGTGGGCAACGGGAGAGGTGCCTGAGGACTGGAGGAAAGCGAATGTCACTCCAGTCTTCAAAAAGGGCAAGAAGGAGGACCCGGGTAACTATAGACCAGTCAGTCTCACCTCCATCCCCGGAAAGGTAATGGAACAACTTGTCCTCGGTGATGTCTCTAGGTACATCAAGGATAGGGGGATCATTAGGGGCAGTCAACATGGCTTCACCAAGGGGAAGTCATGCTTAACCAACTTGATAGCCTTTTATGAGGACATAACCCGGTGGATAGATGATGGTAAAGCTGTGGATGTGGTCTATCTCGATCTCTACAAAGCATTTGACACGGTCTCCCACAGCATCCTCGCAGCTAAACTGGGGAAGTGTGCTCTGGATGATCGGGTAGTGAGGTGGATTGTGAACTGGCTGAAGGAAAGAAGCCAGAGAGTGGTGGTCAATGGGACAGAGTCCAGTTGGAGGCCTGTGTCTAGCGGAGTCCCTCAAGGGTCGGTTCTGGGACCAGTACTATTCAATATATTCATTAATGACTTGGATGAGGGAATAGAGTGCACTGTCAGCAAGTTCGCTGATGACACAAAACTGGGAGGAGTGGCTGACACAACGGAAGGCTGCGCAGCCATTCAGAGAGACCTGGACAGGCTGGAGAGTTGGGCATGGAGAAATTTAATGAAATATAACAAGGGCAAGTGTAGAGTCCTGCATCTGGGCAAGAACAACCCCATGTATGAGTACAAGTTGGAGACAGACCTGTTGGAGACCAGCGTAGGGGAAAGGGACCTGGGGGTCCTAGTGGACAGCAGGATGACCATGAGCCAGCAGTGTGCCCTTGTGGCCAAGAAGGCCAATGGCATCCTGGGGTGTATTAGAAGGGGTGTGGTTAGCAGGTCAAGAGAGGTTCTCCTCCCCCTCTACTCTGCCCTGGTGAGGCCGCATCTGGAATATTGTGTCCAGTTCTGGGCCCCTCAGTTCAAGAAGGACAGGGAACTGCTAGAGAGAGTCCAGCGCAGAGCCACGAAGATGATTGAGGGAGTGGAACATCTCCCTTATGAGGAGAGGCTGAGGGAGCTGGGTCTCTTTAGCTTGGAGAAGAGGAGACTGAGGGGTGACCTCATTAATGTTTATAAATATGTAAAGGGCAAGTGTCAAGAGGATGGAGCCAGGCTCTTCTCAGTGACATCCCTTGACAGGACAAGGGGCAATGGGTGCAAGCTGGAACACAGGAGGTTCCACATAAATATGAGGAAAAACTTCTTTACGGTGAGGGTAACCGAACACTGGAACAGGCTGCCCAGAGAGGTTGTGGAGTCTCCTTCTCTGGAGACATTCAAAACCAGCCTGGACGCGTTCCTGTGTGATATGGTCTAGGTAATCCTGCTCCGGCAGGGGGATTGGACTAGATGATCTTTCGAGGTCCCTTCCAATCCCTAACATTCTGTGATTCTGTAATTAGGGGATTTGTCAATAAGAGCGCACACTAGAGACCACAAATATGCTGGTGAAATGAAATGCTTGCTACACCTCTTAGAAATGTACTTGAGGAGAGGCCTGCAACTGGGGCAGTTATGAAAAGCTACCACTGGGTGTCAGATAATAGAAAAGGGCTAATGATAAGTGGCCAGACAGAAAAAATGCTGAATGCAGACCCACAGGGATTGCTGATAAAATTTCTTTATCTGCAAGTCTCTATCCAGACAGTAGAGGGCTGCAAAATTTCTCCAGCATGGAAAAGGTTAAACGTGACAGGAGGCAGGACTGAGCCTGTGCACATATGCATGGTGAGGCTAGATTTGAGCACCAGGCTAGAAAACAGCCCATTTCTGATAAAGCAGGATGGCATTAGTCAAGGTAGGCAGATATTTGGGAGCAATTTGCCAGCAATTGAATGATGTGGGCAGGCCTTGAGTGCACTGAGTGAGCAACTGAACCTTGGCTGTTTGCAGGGGAGGTTTGGCTTGTCTATAGGCCCCTTGTATTGGCCAAATACAAAGGGGAAAAAATGGACACAACTTCACACTTGGGCTGATTCTCCCTTCAGGCCTCAGGCAGGTTTAGGTTTTGTTTGTGATTGAGAATATGCCTTATTAAGATGGCTACAACATGCTTCTGGTTACCTGTTTCATACAGTGTTCTCTGTGCTTGGCAGCAGCACTGTTTGCTTTGCTGCCTTCATGATGAGGGCTCTCAGCGTTCATGGGTGCTGGAAACATCAAACCCTATCCCAAAGCACAGGCTAGCATATGGTCACCTTTGGACATCTCCCCAGCATAAGAGTCACTACTTTTTGCCTTTTTTCTTTCAGGGAAGACAAGATAGGAGACATCAAGGTTCTCAAGCCAATTCTCCCTCCCCAGAGTCACTCTAGAGCAGCTCCAGCCTGCTTGGGGAAGTTGCAACAGCAATTAGTCCCTCCCTTACATATTTTACCATTTGCTGTTGTCTGGGATCTACATTGTCATTTATCTGTCTCTCAGAGCGATTCAGCTCCCTGTGTTCCACATGGAGGGACAATGATAGTGCTTGCTTTGAAGGTGTAGCACAGACCTTGCTCTATTAAATGCCTGGGCACTGATATACTACAGTGCTCATGGCAACCCCTGGCAGTGGGGTCATTCACCATAAATATTCAACAGAGAGATGCTTGGAGAATAGTGATACTGAGATACTTAAGGGTGATAGCTCTAGAGAAATAAACTACCCCCCAAAGCTTGTATGATTTCCTGCCTCTTACACTGAAGCATCACGACACAGAATAGCCTTACTAATAGCTTCTTGTGAGGGAGATTTGGGGCGCTTGGGTTTATTTTGCTGAGACACATCAAGCGCCTTGAGAGAGATAATATGCTTTATCAGGCCATATGAGAAAGCTGGAAAAAGTAGCTACATTTTCCGGTACATGGGACCTGCATGAGGTCATTTAATGTTTTGATCCTTTGAACATCATCACTCTTGGCTCAGTTTGGGCACTGCATCTTTCCAAAGGCACTAATTGATTTGGCTCTGCACAAGATGAATAAGAATATGACCAAAAATTTATTCTTGAATAGAATGCTGAGGAATGAGTAATATACCTCTTTTTACACTAATTTCTATAATAGGTTCTAATCAAATACAGCAGAGAAAAAGATAGGTAGGTTGCCTTATTCAGAAATAAGTAGATCAACCAAGAAACAAATTTGTGGTACGGCAGTTTGGCATTTACCTCTAGCCTAGAAATTTGTACCAATTATCTTACCGTTAGCGGAACATGGTACATCACAGATTGCATACTCCAGGCATATAATTTCAAGGGCAGGAAAGGCATATCAAAAACATAATTTTCTAATTCTGTAGATGAGGGTTTGTTTACACAATCTTACACCATTTCAGATGAATGGAGGCAAGATCAGTAGAAAAAATTAGCTTTCCTATAGATAATGTAAGCCTCAGCAGGCCTATTTCTTAAGGCTTATATTAATGTCAATACAGGTTTCAAGGGATTACCCATAGGATATTCTTGAAAATAAGATGTCACATTTCAGTGAATTTAACCCAAGGCACAAGTTTTTAAGTGCACACTGTAAATATTAAATAAATTTGTCTACTCCCTTGTAGCTGCTGCTTATTGTTTGAGAAATATTTCAACTTAAAAACTAAAAACTGTGAAAATTTTGGCATGTGCCAAAAGAATTTTAGAATTTTGACATAAACTGTGATCTAATTAAACAATAAGAAGTGACAAAATAGTCACCACTGTCTGATAATGACCTCCCGAGGCAGTTAAACATACTAAAGCAAAGCAGAACAGACTGAGAAGGTCAGCAGCAGCACTAAGAAACCTTTTACAAGAGGTCTAATCATTCTTACAGCTCTCACTTTGTTTGTTTTATTTTTCTTCTATTTAAAAAATAAACACACACATAGAAACACAGAAAAGACAGTGTTCTGAATTATTTGCAAGTACAATAAAATATAACTATATGGTCTGATAAATAGTCCCAGTCTGGCTGACACATTGTTTTGCAAATTTCATTAAAACTTAATTATTGTTCTCATCTAGTATAATGAATACTGACATACTGGGGCTAAAAAGAATGTGATAGATACAGACTGTACAAGGTACTTATACTACTGCTAGCATATGTATCCCTCTAAAACGGAGACCAGAATACATACAGCTCTACATCCTCCGTCAGATAGAAGCAAAAGGTTCAAGTTCACAGTGTGAAGAGAGTCTCTTCATATTGGTTGCCCTGAGCTGAGCTATTCACATGCAATTTAGGATTTTCAGGCATCTTACTAATGTTCCATTGAGAGAACCTAATTTTAGTGAGTTAAGCTGTGCCCGTATAATAACTCAATACATTCACAGGTTAGTTCAAGGTTCTTAAGTGCTATACCTAAGTTTACGCTGCAAAACATACTTCTGTGGGCAGCTTCCTTTTCACCCACAACAAAACAGAGCATTTTTTTAAGGTACAGAATTAATCTGGGGAGATGTTTATATTACTTATTTTTCATAATGCAGTTAAGTAACTGGAAACTTGGCACAGGCATCTCCTCATGGAGCTGACAAAAATACAGCATCTCTCTATGGGCCAACAGTAGGGGCCATTCCTTTGTTATTTGCTGATTCTTTGAAAGACCACTAGTTGAGAAAAAGTGCTACATACAACATACTTAAAGGAACCTCAACAAATTACTCTATAAATTTGATTTCTGAAGTCAATTAAAAGTTTACACATAACACCAAAAATTAATTCCCTGTGGAAAGGTAGGGACCATTATCCTGGTATAAAGTCTCTTCCTAATCTGGAGAAAAAGTCCACATAAATACAGGTACATGCATACACTGAAACTGCATGTAACTTGCTGCTCTGTAACATCCCAGCAGCATGGCAATTATTATAGTAATCTTATTACATTTAGTCCCTCTAAGGACAGGTTTTTGTGGGTTCTAGAAAATTAATCCCAATATGCTAAATTTTTTTGCTAATTAAGAAAATCAGAGTACATGATATGCAAAAAATGATCCTATTTGCTTTTGTATACATAAAAAGGATTCATCCACCCTCCTTGTCCTCTAAAACATTTTGATTTGTTTTTCAGTTTAAGAAGTTAATGCTATCCTCACCTGCTGACTACCATTGGGATTTCTGCATGGTTTAGTCTAATTACTCTTGATGCTGGACCTCTCATGCTATGAGCTACTTCAAAGGAGAGAACTAGAAAAGGGATTGCTTTTCTAAAAAAACCGCAATATCAAGGAGAAAAGATAGCATTTTGTTCTCATGATATGACGGACAAATCATAGAGAAAATCTATTTGAATGACAGATAGTATAAATTTTAATATAAAACACTAGCAGAGGTGCATTTTTTCCTGGAGTGGCTTTGAAATTACACAGTCTCTGTTTTGTCCAAATTTATTGCTAAAGCCTCTAGCTGAAAAGTTCGCCAATGAACAGAATCAAAGTAATCAGATTTTTACATTACAAGAACTAGTAAAATCTTGGTTCACAGCTATGATTTCCTAATGAAGCACCAGTACCTATAAATGAATATAATTTCCTGCTTCAAGGCTCCCCTGTATTTTAAGTACAGAGCCCGTTTATCCATCAGCATTGACCAGATACTCTTGGATTATGATCTGCTTTTTGGAAGCAGCATAAAGCAGGTCCATTCTTTTAAGGTTTAATATAGCATGTAATTTTTCTGGTCAAGGGATTTTTTCCATAAATATTCCAATATATCCCAATCAAAACATAGTTCCTAGAGCAAACTTCTTTTCCTGATCAGCAATTGGTGCTTTATTATTAATTGAAACAAATATATGTGTTAAAGCAATGTTATGATGTTTTGATTAGAAGTAGCAGACTGGCAGTCAGTCACTCAGTAGTCCTGATCAGAGGGAACAAATTTAACTTTAAGCTAAAATTCCAGAACAAATTCAAACTGAAATTATGTTGGCTTCTACCAATCTATGCCAAAGCCCAGTGCCCTTTTCAGTGGTGGCAGCAGGGAAATGAAAGTACCACAGCTGACCAAAACACGTGCTAGACAGCCAAGCAGCAAATGGCCAGAGCAAGAGAGGAATGCACTGATTCAGCAGCCGCTAACAGCAAGGCTCATATGAAATCCCAACCACAAATTAAATTAATCTCCTTCCATCATCAGAAAACACCAAAGGAAGGCAGAGTGCAGCGAGCCATGCTGAAACAAGAAAGTGTTATTTATATCTTCCAGACCCAGCACTGGTGAATTTGGCCCCTCATCTATAAATTACCCATTTATGCCTTTAGTAAGTATTTCAGGGCCAATGATTTGTAAGACAAAAAAAGAGGGTTGAGATTCATGAAATAGCTCAGTGCAGTTATGTGTTAACCAATAGGTTCAGCCTTTGCCCTAAATTTTCTGGGCCAAATTATAGCATTAATCAGAATGTAGTTGATTGAGTTGCAGAGTTATATTTGAAGGCAGAAGTTAGTTCTCTGTTTTGTGGGTTTCAGTGTCTCCAATAGCACAATAAGTTCCTAAGAAATATTTCCATGCATTTGTCAAGATTTGCGAGCTTCTGGAAAGAACATATGTTTGGGGCCATTTTATAGTTTATTATATCCTAGCATTTGAGGCGTTAACTTGTTTCATTGTTGGTCTGAATGGAATTCTGGCAAACAATGGGATTTTAAAATGATCAAATAAAAATAATAAAAAGCTTTCTTACATTGTAAACAGTTCTTCAGCATTCATTTTTTAGCATTTTGTAAATGTAAAAATAACTGGATTAAAAAAAGCACAATAGTTCATAATTATATAGGTAAATTCATCTTAAAGAGCAGGTTCTTTGTCCAAGTTACAACTCCTAATAAACATGAATTTATAATAAAACTAATGGCAGACGTTAACCACGGAGGTGTCAGCAGGCACCACTGTAATTATTACTGGGATCTCCTTATTGACAGCTGTAACAAATTCTAGCAGACAGAAGCTGGAATCTTAAGCATAGCAACTGGACTACTTTTAAGTACTATTAGATACTAACTACTAAGATCTGTCAGGCTGGCCTTACTTTAAAACATAAGGAAAATTTCCCCCAAAGGAAGACTTTTTTTTTTAGTGCAACCCTTTTGTTTTTTCTTGAAAGAGTTTAAGAGGCTGCAGATATCTTTTGAGTAGCAGTCATTAGGGTGATGTAAAGGGCTGCAGCCTGCTTTCCAGTACTGCGTTCAGAGAGAGAACCAACCTACAAACAAGTTACCACAGGGTGTGAACTTACAGTGCATCAGCTGCTCTCTGGTAATTGCCTGCATGTATGCTTTTATCCTGTGGTTCCTTCAAGGTTGTTTATCTTTCTTTCATAGAGAGGTAAGCTGCCTTGAATTATCTAATTAGCCAAGGGGAGAGAGAATGCAGATGGGCTGATCCTCTGCAGCAGCTGATGTGCTGTGGGCCCACACCCTCCCTTACCCCACAGTCATGGGCTCCGAGTTCTTCCAGCTCTAGTATCCTAACTCCAGCTGAGTGGAGTGACTCAGGATTTATGTCATCGGAGCTGCAAGCAAACATGAGCTGTTACTCTTCATCACGTAGGGCCAGACTTAAAAATTGATGATACAGTATAAGTCCCACTTGGAATCAGTTAAGAGATCAGCCTAAAAATCAATGACACAATATGGCCCAGAGATAGCAGCAATCCTTCCTGTAGATCTCACATCTTTGCTTTTAAATCTCCTCTCTTGGACAGACCTACCTTGTTTTGTTCTGCTCCTACTATGTCTGAGTAAAAATCAGAGACGGGCCTAGAGTAAAAGATGGTGTCTGAATTCCAGTCACCTGGATATGTCTGAAATTTGAATTCAGACCCTAACTCTAATTTTGTACATGGCCCTAATGTCACACAGATGCCCAGACCCTACGCTTGCTGATTCTCCTGAGAGCTGGGAAATACAAATTCTCTACTAAAGATGGCAAACAGCAACAGAAGTAATTTTCAAGAGATTTTCACTACTTTGCAAGATCAAGTACTTATCACTATGGTATAAGACACTATGATGCCTCTTAAAATGGGAAGTCTCACTCTGACCTTCTACCTTCAGCCCTCACAGGGCTCCAGAGCAGCTCATGAACCTCTCTGGCTGGGACTTTCACTTTGGTTTCACACCTGAATGCTGAGGGTTCAGCTCTGCATCTGTCTCTGTAGCTGGAAAGAAGAATGTCTCATCAATAGCAGTCTCTGTGAGTGTATTTCCCTTAATGAAAGACACGTAGCTACCTTTCAGAAGTGCAAGAGTTTACAGGTTCTTCCTGTTCAGCTCCCCATGCTCATATGCTGCTGCTCAAAGAAGCTGGTATGTGAATGTTTCATTTGAACATGATCAAACTGGCTGACAGATGGAAGCTCTCAAATGCAATGAAAAGTACCAGGGCAGTACAGCTTTCTTAAACTAAGTGCATTTGGCTAGTTTGTAAAATAGCAATACATTTTGAAGACAAAAATGCCACTGTCAAGGCTGTCTATAACTTCTGTGAGGTGAATAAGATTAAAAAGATTTTTGGCATTCCTGCCATAGGGACCCCACCCCACAAGCATAACACAGCAACCTCCACCTGCATGGGCGTGAGGCGGACTCTCTGTGTCTGTGCATGTAGGTGTACACATGCCCATGTGTGGTTTCTCAGTGAAAGTAGATTTAGAATCCCGTGGCTAAATTCTGCACTCATTTACATCACCTCTAATCCCAGCAAAATTAGTGGGATAGCAGGCGTGTGAGGCAGCACAGCGCTGGCCTCCAAGCTGTGTGATTCCATTCAATAAACACACTGAGGCACTTGTGCTGAATGAATGCTTTTACCTTCTCCCTTTAAACCTGATATTTTAGATATTAAGAGAAAATAATTACATCCTCCTCCTGGGAGGTTTATTTCAAATCCTTGCTAGGGCCCCACTGTGGCCAGCGCTTACATTTTTCAAAATTGATTTTAGGCTGTATAAATAGTCTGAAGCTGCACGTGACATTTCCTCACCCTAACAATGACACACGATTGCAGAAACGTTTCCGAATGCAACATGTGGTTTTGTTTTTTGGCACTGCTTATTCATTAACCCTTTTGTCCTATGCCATCAAGTGATACCTTTACCACGTGAACGAACTTATTACTGTTTACAATTAAAGAGGGACTCAGATTAATATCTTAGTATACAGGCTCATGCTTAAAAGTGATTGCACTCCTATAATTTAACAAGTTACTACTTGTCAGCCGAACAGTAGAAACAGATCATGTGTGCGCCTTCAGCCAGTCCTAAAGGTAGACTAAAATACACCGGTTTAAATCACCTTCCTGATATTGTCTGCTCATCTCAAGCTGCATGCACAAACACTCTCCATTGAGAAGCAAATCAAATTAATTTACCCCCTATTTCATATAAAAACTGTTCTTTGCAATTCTTTGTTAAGGTAAGGGAAGAACATTTTAATTCTTAAGTTTACTTAGTTATTTCTATTTCTGACTCTGTTTCTGGACAGCTAATCTGGGTAAAAAAATAGAAGGAAAAGACAACCTATCTCATGAAATAAACTTTGAGTGCTAGAGCTTATATTAATTTTAAAATAAAAATCAGTGTAAGTCAGTATTTCTAGGTTGGCACTCTAAGCCCAAAAATGCAGGGTAAAAGGCATATATATGAAGAAAAACCTATTTAGCAACTTTAATGATTGAGGTGTGTGGATCAAAGGTATTCAGCACGTTGTAACTTCTGGAGGTAAATGCTCCAAGTTATAATTTTTGTACTTGATATTTACACAGACCGTTTTCTGCTGCAAGCCACGGAGACTGTGTCCATCCTTTCAGCTTTCACCTTTCTTCCTGTTTCTATATATGTATTTTTAAATCCAGGATGTTATGAGGTGACAAAATGCTTATGATGATTGATGTAAATACTTGAAATGTGAACACAAATAGCTACTATCCCACGACCACTAATAGCTTGCCTAAAATCAGCTTCTGAAGATGAGAGGCACTGATGAAACAGTACAGAGTGTTTCATCATTCCACATCTTGAAGGCTAAGTCCACTAGAAATGTCTTAACTAACCTGGCAAAATCTGCAGGGCTCTGTGAGGACCTCTAATGTTAGTGGCCTTCTTACTTTCCTTCTACCACATGCAGAACTGGCTCACTACTTCAATTAAAATGTAATCTTAAAGGAAAATCCCCAAAGGCCAATTTCAGTAGAAAAACACTTCCACAGATTTTTATTGGCTCTAGACACGGCCACCGATACTCCTAGCCGTGTCTTGATATGATTTTGGTCTGAAGAAGTCTGAATGCTTTAAATCCCTCAGCTTAAAACTCCTTCCTATAAGCTGAATTTAAAACACATTGGTGTGACTGTGCTATGCATACAAACACACATCAGTGAAAACAGCAGCAACTACCCTTTGCTAAAACATTTGTCTATTGATTTTGTTACAGTATTAGTTACAGCCATATCTTGAGTCTATGCTGTAAATCTGTTGCTGTTTAAATATTTAAGTGATAGTATAAAACTCAGATCATATTGATGTTGCGGGTAAATGATGTTTAGCTCTGTGAGTTGCTGGAACAACGCTTAGCCAACTCTCTGAATTACGGCACTTCCTAGAAATCTTGTACTTCTGGAATGTGAGCAGAGTTTCAGTCTCTAGTTTTATGTTACAGTAGCTGCTCAGCAAAAGCTCCCTGTTTCCCCAGTAAACCTTTTCGATGAGTATTTCAGTTTGTTTGCTATATTTCATTAACGCTTGTGTGAGCATGCGCACACACGCGCACACACACATTTTGTTCGTTATTTATAAAGCACAAGGTGAGAATATGATAATATTGTATCAAAAAGAATCTAGAAGACAGCAGCAATAAAGCATTTAGCCTGAAAACCTTCCATCAAACATCTTGGAGTGAAGTTGCTTTGTTTCTTAGGCTGACCTACATGAGCCGTTATTGCCATTTGGCTCTGAATTATTAACAGTCAGCAGAACAATTTAGCACCCCTTCAACTCCAGCCTTGCCTGTATCCTCCAACACAAAACCAGTTTATTCTCTGTGCTAGTAAGAAGACATCTGTGAGCACCCCAGCACTCTGCTTCTAGTGATAACCTTGTTAGTGCTCCATACAACTGCATGTAACTGCTCAGCACGACAATCCTTTGCATTTCTCTTTATGAATAATTTTGTTATACCACATCCATTTCCATGTGTTCTTTATTACAGCACAGGACTACATTTATTAGAGTCCCCATCAGAGAATTCTTCTTCTTGTTATCCTTAATGGTGTCATGTACTGCCCGCTCTGGACTGTAAGCCTGGCACTTTTCAAATCCCATTCACTAGAGCTTTTTTCACTTTATTTTTTAAAATTCCTGCGAAGAATTTCACAGGTGGCAAAATACTTAAATAAATATTAGACACATATATAAAGAAGGAAGTTAAACACAAAAGGAAGAATTTCAGGGGAGTAGGGAATGAAAATGGAGTGAAAGGTAAACTCTTTGTTACCTCAATAGAACATTTTATGTGGGAACACTGTGATTTTTCAACCAAAAATTTAATTTTCTCTTGAGTGACAAATAAGAGAAAGCTGGGACCTCTCCACAAATTTTTTTTGGCCCAGTTACCAATTTATTTACTATATAAGTTGGAAAATTGAGAAAAAGTTAGGAAAAAAGACTAGACATACTGCTCTCTTTCACTAAGCTGACAAAAAGAACCAATTTCAGAATTTGAGGGGAAAAATAATGCTATTTGTGGTAGATTTTCATATCTCTAAATTTGGTTTCATTAGAAAATATCATGACTTTTAGGGCATGCTCTAAAGCCTAATGTTCCCAGGCATTTAATAGAGATTTGTAGGTGGGAACCAGGATCCAAGCTCCCTCCTCTTTGCTAATAAAGAGGATATACTTTGGAAAATTGAGGTGTCAGGGGAAAAGGTTCTTGAGCAAACTGATAATTATAAAAACAATGAGTCATCAGGTACAGATGATAACATTACAACAAGAGTTCAGAAGGTCTTAAGTATATATTGGCTAGGCTGCTGGCAAAAGGCAAGCTCTTACTTGAGGAAGGTACCATTCCAAAGGAGCCAGGCCAAGTGAGTGTTGTCCCTTCAGTGCATAAGAGACATCTCAGAATGACCAAGGAATTAGAGTCTTCTATCATCCACCATATGTCTGACCATTTGAATCTGGCGAACTGATCCAAGCAATAGGAAAATATGCCTCACAATCTCTTGTGATTCATCATGTCTGTGTCAGTATCATAGCAGGTAAGGAGAGCTGATGACACAAGGTAAATCCAGTTAGAAGGGGCCTGTGATAAGCTACTAAGGAAACCAAGTGGTTAGGAAGACATATACTGCTGGGGTAAAAATTTGTGTCGCGGAAAGTTGAGTATAGCATTCAGGACAATTTTCTGTGTAGCAAAAGGCTACCTACCGAAGGTGTCATGTTCTGTACTACTCCTCTGTTTATTTCATTGTCTATTAATGCTTTGGGAGGTCCAGGAGCAGTGAGATGGCAGCATCTGCAGGGTATGTGAAGGTATTTAACTTAGGACAAAGAAGGACCATGATGATACACTGAGACATCAGCAGCTATGCAAATGGACAAGAAATTGTTGACAATTGTAATGCACATCAAAATAAAAAACATACATCTTTCAAGTCAAGAGCAGGACCTAAAAAACCCAAAGAAACCTCCACAAAATCTACAACTGCCAGAAAAGAGGAAAAAAAAAAAGTGTTAGGTGATGAGATATAGTGAATAACAATTAGACTGTTGGAATGCTCTGAAAAGACTAAGATTATTTACCCTAGAAGGGAGATGAACAAGAGGGGGACATATTGGAAGCATGTTAATGAATGGCACAGAGAAGGTAAACCATGTTTTTTCTGTCATGATCAAGAACCAAAAAACCCTCAATCAAGTTAAAAGTTGGGCAACTCAAAACATTTTGTACCATTTATAGCCACTGAAAATAAATGAGACAAAAAACTTCTCAAGATACAAAATGGATGCAACTTCTACAGAGGAAAAAAAAAAAGCCAGAGTTATCAGAGCTGAGTTTTGAAAATGCTGCTGAAGGAATACTAACATCCTTCCTTCCAAATTTAAATCAGTCTCGGAATATTATGTATTATCAAGACATTGAGTACTGTAAGGGAGAAAAGTCATTCCCACACCTTCCTAATGTAGGACAAATGTAGACACTTGTTATCTCAAGTCTCTGTCACAGATCACTGTCAGAGACAAATCTAAAGTCCTTTCCAGAGCACAGACAGCTCCATTTCTTTGTTTTGATTGTATTTATTTCAATTTGCCAAGCAGGTAGGTCAACACAGCAGAATCAGTAACCAACTAACAGCAGGTGAACGTTAAATTATCTGCTGTCACTAAATAATGATATATTCATTCACAATGGAGAAGGTGGTTATTTTGCTACATGGACTATAATTCAGACCCTCCTTTGTACTCTTTTGGCTGTGAGAAACTGTCCACTCCTCCAAATGCTGCAGACGCTGATACTTAAGCCAATCATGAAGACTGTTTCTCACACAAATGAAGACTTGCCTAGCTATATCATACAGAATAACTCAACACTTTCAGTGCACTACAGACTTGACTTGATCTGGTATGAAAGCTGATAGTCACCTTAGGATCTCAACTAGAATAATGTAAAAATGAGTGCCACAATATTTTGAAACACACTTTTCCCTGTAAATTCCTAAATAATAGTTTTCAATATTCATAACAAAAACAGTTGCCAAAGTAGTAATATTTTCTATAAAACTACTATAAAAATTCCATATGCTCTAATATAATTTTGTAAAGGGGAATCCAAAAATCTATGTCTGTGTGGAGAGGACACCTGGGCCTTTCATTTGCACTACAGAGTCTCACATTTTTTAACAACAAATAAGCCTACAGTTTGTAGAATTTAAAAGAAAAAAACATACTACAAAGCAAGCGAAACAAATGCAGATAGACTTGCTTGAGTTTGGAAAGAGCCTGAAAAAAATAACTCAAAAGATAAACTGTCCTGTTCATCTCAAAATGGACAAACTCTGAAACCAACTGTGATATATTCAATGTTAGCATCTGTAACTAATTCACTAGAATATATAGCAAAGATGAGGAATATTAACTAAAATCTACAGAGAATTTCCCAGACTACAACATGTCACCCTAGAAGAACGTGTGTGAAAGCCTGGCTATACGGGATACGGGAGGTTAAGACAGGTACATCTTACTCAGCACACTGGGGCTGGGTTGCAGGGACTCAATCTTTGAACAGTGCAGGAAGTGCAGTTATAAGAGCAAGTCAAAGTACGTTTCCACAGCAGCTTGCAATTAGACAAGGTATGCACTGTTCAATGCTACAAACAAGTTTCAATAATATCAGCAAGTTTCACAACCCAAATGCAATGGCAGTTGTAAAGTATTCTACAAAGTCCTCATTTTTATGAACAAGTAAGGAAGGGTTATAATGAATTTTGGCAAAATTAATGAATAAGATGCTTAAATCATTGCTTCCCTAGTAGGAAAAAACTTAGCTTTCCAGTAGAAGTTTAAACAAAGATTAAAGCTGGTCACTTATAAGGGGAAAAACTGGTCTACTGCTATTAGTAAAAGAAGGAAGAATTGGAAGAGTCTTTCAAAGAACATCACACTGCCAATGGAAAATTATCTGTGTAAGGTTTACAGATTATTTGCACGTGTCCTTGTTACACAAGAGGCTACAATGAAAATCAGATGGCTCAGCTCCTACCTTAGTCTTTGTTCAGACTGATGAAATTAACTTTTAAACAATTTTGCTGTGCAAACTTCTATAGGAAAGGCATAAGGATTTATGTGTCTTAGAGTAGGAATGCTTACCAGCTCACTATGATATGCTTTTCTAAGGCACTGAGAGGTCCTTAGGCGAAAGGCTCTATATATGCATATGGTATAACTGTACATTAACAGCAACAAAAGCCTGTTTGGGTAAAAGGATTTTTCTTGTTTGCATCTTTGTGAGAACTGCAGGGCTAAGCAATACTGATGCCTTCAAAATTCCAAGAGAGGGGATACAGTTTTCCCCTACAGTGCCATCCAACTGGTGCACAGTAATATACAAAGATATATATTTAGAAGTTATAAATACATGTAAGTCAAAATACAAAATGAGGTATTTTTTCTTTTAAATATACAGGAATACGTCCCATTCACAAATGAACTGTTCAAAGATTGCACTGGGACTCCAAAGGCACACCAGCCACCATCTTCACAAGACAATCAGCCTACTAGGCATCACCAGTGCTCTGCAAATGGCTCAGATACTTCTGGCAAAATAAAAGAGAAGCATCTGAGAACATTGGAGAATAATGAGGGGTGACTGGCTGGTTATGAAATGAATTAATAATACAGGTTGGAGGAGAGGTAGCAGATGACTTAATTTAACTACATGGTTACAGTGACTCATTGCCATGAACAGAAAGAGGTGACCAAGCTGATCAGCTGACTTTCCACTCCGACATTCCTTACCCTATCACAGCGCTTGTCATCTCTGACACTCTAGGGCACATGCCACAACTTCACCCCAAACACTTGCTTTGCTCACCTTTTCCCCACTATATGAAGAGGAAAAAGGTTAGTCTTTCCTCTTGGACACAATTCTTGACCCAAACCATGAAAGGACAGAAGAGATGAAAAGGTGGCAGGGACCAGTCCATTTTAAAGCTCTGATCTGCTTTGTCCATGATACTTTGTATTGCTGCCACAGGCAAGAGCCAACAGATGAGAGAGGGAGAAAACCATATCCCAAAGCAAACGGATCTATCCGTTGGCCTCTCAGAAGAAGTTGGCTGTATATCCTGGAATGCCTAATGTTCAGAAAATTTATCTTGGTAAAGGCTCAGGAAAATGTATGTTTTTATTTTACCCAAAGTAAAAATATTGGTCAATGTGAAATTAAAAAGTGAAAATAATACTCTGCCTTGGAAAAGATTCCAGCCTCCTACACTCACTGTATCTCGTAGACTTCTAAAACAAATAACATGCATTTTATGTGTTTTTTTTTTTCTACTAACATTTTATTGGTATTTATAATGTAGTACAGAAGAGACTTTTAAGAGGGGGAAAAAGGCAAGTTACAATAACATATCAAAGCATTTAGAAAAGGCTGTGATTGCAGAGGACACAGACCATGCTACCTTCCTTTTTCTTTCAAGGTGAGGAACAGAAAACATCATGCAAATAATGCAAATCCTTTCTGTTGCCACTGGGGCAACACATTGGCATAGAAGAAACATATTTCAGAAGGTCACCTTTTCACACCTCCTATTCTGATTCCAGCAAAAGAGCTAGGTCTACAGACCCACAGAAGTAGTATGTATAGATCACCATTAACACAGGGGGTAGCAAACAACCCAAAAAACCCCCAAACATAGTAGGCTATGCTCAGCTAAAACAGAAGTAATATGCAGGAGAAGGGGGAACAGCCTGGGTGATAGCCCTGTAACTAAATGGAGTTCTGAGCACATTTTTCTTCATTGCTTGAGCTGGGTGTCAGTAACTACACTGTTTGGAAAGGTGGAGTTTCTAATAATGTGTTTTATATCTCTGACCAAGTATCCAAGACATGTTTGAGATGTACAAATGCAATTGCTCATGGCACTAGTTGAATATAGCAGATTTTATACCCAGAGTGCATGATTGATGTTAGCTAGTTAATCCTTCCGAATTCCCAAAAATTAGCTCTCAAGTCTTCTCTTCAGGGGAGTATTGGGTAGTCTGTTATTTGGATTTTACAGTTATTGGCACCTGACAACCTTTTCAGCTGTCAGTGTCATCTACTGCTGTCTTAATTGGGAAAATTTAAGCAAGACCTCCTCCTCCTCCCAGCCTTGAGGAAAATGGCCTTGAAATGAGAAGTTCTGGTGTCTTATTTCAAATCCAATGGTTGTCCCTATAGTCAACTCATCTTTAGAGCGATATCTGGTCATCTGGACTCAGACTAGACACGGGGCTAAGGCACACATCTGCCTCTGCAAGACCGGATACAGGAAGTGACGGGCCTACATCAAGCTAGCTGAAAGACTCAGCTGACCATCTAATGCCCCGGGCTGGGGTGTGAGGGGCTCCCAGCATGCCACCCAGGGATGGGCTGAATTCTAAATTGTTTCTGCCATGTTGCTAATAACATATGTGAATCTGGTGCTCTTTCTGATGACTTCCACCAGAGCTTGTGAGTTTTGAAAGACAATACTACTGATATCAGATTTTCTTTCCACAACTGTCCCTTAGTCCCCGGGATTGCTGTAAACACAGCAGCTCAGTGCTATTTCAGAGTGGCAGAATGAAACTGCACATGTCCAGCAACTTAACATTTATCTGACACAAAGAGATATACAATGGACAATTGTTTTCCTTCCAGTATAAGGCAATATAACCATTGCTTAGCTCAAGTTGTTTCAGTAAATACAGGGTACTGAAGAAAGTTTAGCTTCAATTAGTTATATTAATACCCACAGCTCTCAATCAAGCATGTTTCCACCATACTGCCCTTAAATACATTTTATATTTGCGTATTAAGCCAGAAGTTCTTTCACAGATCTGCTTTTTTAAGAACCGTAGTCAAAATAAAGACATCAAAGTAATAAAGGCCTGGAATCCAATGATAATATGTTAATTCCAATACCACAGAATGGTAAAATTCCTTCACATTTCAGCAAACAATCTGTCTTTCTTACAGGCTATAACTGCACAGATGACTAAGGCAGTCTCTGAGGGGGTGGAAAGGCATGTAGAAATGTTCTGGGTTGCAGCTTGTTAACCATTCCAGTGGAAGCAGAGTCCACCACCTCTAACGAGCTCACTATTTTAAAACAAAGCCACTGCAACAACTGTAGAGCTCAATGGTGCCACCAATTAGTGAAAATGTAGGCTTGGTTATTGTTCCTTCTAAGGTAAAACTAACTGTTGAGAGCATCAAAGCCACTCTCATCATTGGTGAAAGCACAGTTCACTACACCATCTCAGTGAAAAATTATCCAGAGGATGGAAAAATAAAAATAAAGTGTATTAAAAATAACATTATGACAGCTACTATCCAGATGCAGTTGTTAGCTCTTACTCTTCTATTTCATTTTCTTCAGCATGAAAGCCTGTAAATGCATGACTTTTATACTGGACTGCCTGTCTGCAAGGCATGATGTTTTGGATTAGTGCGTTAGTTTAACATTAGATACTAGGATGTGGAAAAAGATGGGAGTTTCTCATACAACGTCAGACACATCAACACCTTTCTCGTGCAACAGTAAAAGTTAGTCTGAGGTTAAGAAAGAGGTTGTTACTGGAACCAGTAGGAACTTGATTACCATGTTGCATCACTGCACAATTTGGTGAGACATACAGGAAATGGGGAAGCCCTCAGGGAACCAGCACAAGGGTTTAGGACAAAAAGCACCTCGAGAGAGGAACTTGGACAGCAGGGAAGAAACCAGGGGGACAGCAGGGAAGAAACGCTGAAATATTACCAGGTTGAAACAAGCCCAGAAAGCAACCCTAGTAAAATAACTAGGGCACAAATAAGTAGCAGGCTTTGTCACAGCCATTTTTGTCCCAAAACAAAAGAGAGTGAGAAGATGAGTTGGAAACACAGTGGGTTCTTTTCAAATGAAAAGCTGAAATCTCCACAAGAGAATACACATGGGCTATGTAGCATGTTTAGTTCCTAAGGGTGCAAGAGAGGCAGTCCTGACTGAGAACCTATAACTGATCATGAAGTTGTTAGTTCTGTCCTCTACGAAGAAGCAGAAATCACAACATCAAACAGCACTTTTGCCTTTGAGGCCCCAGCTATTTACTCCCTGCCCTGCCCCCAGCCCCTTTACTGTCTGACCAGACAGGCAGCTCCATCTAGGAAGCAGAAAGGAGGCAAATTCCTAGAACTCTTGGCCTTCTCTACAGAACATATGTAGTATTTATTTAGGAACTAGCTTTCTGTTAGTAACCCATGCCCCCAAACAGATAACTTTCACTACATCATAGTTTTGCACTTAGTAATTGCCATTTGTTTGCATTTTATAAGAAGAGCTGGTCTAAAACCAACATCTGAACCATCTCAAACTGCTGGAAACTAGAGCTCATTGGGAATTCTCCAGTGAAACTTGCTTGTTGAAAATGCTGGTTCATCAAAATCTATATATTTTCCCCAAAGTCTCTATTTAAGCCAACATCTGATGAAATCCTGTCTGTCATGCAGGTCTTGGCATGTCTGGCTTTCTGCCAGCCTGTCTGCTGTGCTGTTGGGAAGCCCAGTTGCCCAGACTGCTGTATGTCATTCTACCGAAGTTCTCGGAACCAGATTCTTATCTGTTCAGAAGCCTTGCCAACCTCAGTCAAACCAGACCTTTCAGGGTCTGTAGCTCATGGGTTGTCTGCAGGATGACATCTGTCACCACACTGAATCCCAGAGCTTTCAGATTCCCAGTTCTCATATCTGTGCAGGCTGCCTGGCTCCCATACTGCTCCACAAGTTGGGAGCCAAGTGGTCTAGAAATCTTGGGTCCTTGCTCTCAGGACAGACCATACGATGGACTGTGGACCCTGGAAGCACTGGCACCAACAGAATTCCCTCCACTTTGACTCTCTCTCTGCGACTCACAGCACTAAAACTGACCAAAATTATGTCAGACTCCATCAGTCAGCTCTGTGTTCCCTACAGCACAGTTCATTTCGGATATACTGTGTTTCCTGTGGTTTTGGCTTTTGTCAAAAATGGGGGTAATTCTCCCCTTTTCCTTCCTCCAACCTCAAAGAAAACACTAAAACCTATGGCAGAAGGGAAATTCAGTTTCCCAGCCAGCCCTACCTGTGCTGTTAGAAGCAACATATTTGGCTATTTCATGACGGTATCCAGAGATCTCTGTAATGCAGACATTGGGATTTCAAGGTCTGTTTTCTACAGCTCTTCTCTATTAGGAAGAGATTTATTTTCCTTTCACCAGGCAGAGGAGAATGCACCTTGCCCTGCAGAGGCATTTTTAAGTTTCAAAATAGGCCTTTCTATTTCCAGCATTTTCTTTGAGATTGCTTCAGTCAGTGCTTGATAAAGTAACCTGCACTGTATCAAAGTGTTGATGCAGAAGCCTCAGGAAATCATAATTTTCCAAAGCCTTTATGCTAAGTCTCTCAACTCCTGCTACAGTAGCTAATACAGTATGAACAACACTCATTCTCTTAAAGCTTTGGGTTCCTGTGTCTAAAAATTAATTCCTTCAGGGTTTGTTTGTTTCTAGATATCACGGGCTCAATCCAGGATACATAACACTTTGTCAAGAATATGAAGAAAAAAGCAAAAGCATCTTCAGGAAGTATAACTGAAAGACTGCCAGAGAGCTCACAGAACATCAAAATGGTGTGCAACATGCCCAGGCTTGTTTTCCTTTCCGGTTAACTGAACATTAGGCATAATTTAGAGCCTGACTCAGTACAAAATACACCCACAGTTTCCCTACAGTAAAAGCTTGCAAAAGGCTTCTGTAACGCTGAGCCTGAATGAGTTCTTTGCTAAATCAGGCCCTCAGGATTCCCAGTACGCATATGTAAGCACGCTGGAAATGGCGGAAGAAAAGGGGCAGACTGCTTACCGCTGCAGTGCAGGCCTGATCTGTGTAGCAGACCAGAAGGTCCCAGCAGAAGGTGGGAAGAAGTACTGTTCTGCTCCATTCAGGCAGAAGAATTTTATGTTTGTTCAGAAGCATAAGAAACTTTGAAACACCATATAAGGGGTGAGACTCAGGCCCTGCTGGAAAAACCTGCTGGAGCTGAGCTCTGTGCATAACTCATATGAACATTAATGAGAGTTAAATGCATGCATTGAAAGAAGAATAGACCCCTTAGTGATTTGTCAAGATAAAATTCAAAATAACTTTGAATGCTCAGAGGTAAATATTAGGTTTAGGAATTAAAAACAGCAGAAGTAGTGGAACAATTGCCTATAATGAGCTCCAGGAACAATCTACACACTGTACCAGGTTTTCATTAGAGTTATGGCCTGCAGCCATACCACCTTGTGCTGCGATCTTAAAAGCTAAGATGGGTTGGGCTGGTTAGTATTTGGAAGGGAGACCTCCAAGCAAGCTTACCACTGCAAGAACAGCTTAGTGACACCATAGATAATGTTCTTCCTTCTGATTCAGTATTGGATCCAGGTGTTAGGAGATCTGAAGGTCTTTTGTGCAAGATCTAAATCTAAGGATCTGATGATCCATGGTCATTAAAGTATGCCTGTTATTTCTCATGAGCATTACAATGTCACTTTGAAATGGCTACTGCATTTCACTGTAGAGGTGGTTGCATGTCAGTTACAGATAAGTGATGCTTATATAATGCAACTATCAACTTCACAGGGAGGTTGAAAAGCTTAATTTGCCAATATGGGGTAAGTGGTTTAAGTCCAAAAAGCTCCAGAGAGGTGCTAAGAAGTGTTTGCTGTGTTTTTAAGGGTCCATATCTACCCTGGAAACATCATTCCATCTCAGAGCTCTGCAAAGGGAGGGCACTTTTAACCCTGGGGTTGCCATTGACATTATCACATGCATGCTCATGTGCTCTAACCCCTGCACATACAGCTGAGCTGCCTCTGCAGCAGCACCTGAACCACTGGAGTCCACAAAATGGGCTCCAAGCTGTTAACAGTGGTGGTGGAGGAGCAGCTCCTGAGGAAGCTCAGCTGTCTAGCTGATGGGAGAACAGCAGACAGCTTGTCAAATGTCCCATCCCTGCTCTTAAATCTTCTGGGATTAAACCCCTCAGGCATTAGCCCTGCAAGAAATTAGGTGCATATTCAGTTGTAGACACTGAATAGTTCCCTATATCTACATCAATGGGACTATTCACAGTGCACGAAGTTAAAGATGCATCTGTCTCCAAAGAATGAAGGCATAAATGAGCAGTGCAGCTACGCAATTCCTAATTGATGTTCTTGATTTATTAACCTCACCGGTTGTCACCCAGGACACTGTACTAACATTGTTTTGTTTGCCTGTGTAGGACATGATCCTGAATACTTCTGAGAGCCCTTGAGTCTGTAGTGCTCGGAGGGATGACTTCATCAGGAATTCACTGAAATACATCAATTGGAGTTCATTGAATTCAATTGGATTTGAGAGCATTTGGCATCCCTTAGGAGGCAATTAGCACCTTCCAGAAAACTGGCCTTAGACAATCAGGTCTAGGAAGTTCAGACAGCTTTTCCTCTGGGTTTTGGGGCAGTTACTATTTGTATATAATAGCCATTTTAATTTTTGCTTTCAGTTTAAAATGTAATTTTGAACAGAGCTTGAGCTGTCTATTAACATTTGGTATCATGCTAGGACTGGACACAGCAACAAGTCTCTGATACCGATGAGTAATCTACTGGTGATTTGCTAGAACCGAGTTGCTAAATTGATTTAATATGAAAATGCATTAAAACATGACCCAAATAAAACTCACTCCCCTTTACCATGGTGCTTTTATTTGCATCACGTGGCTGAATAAAATGATCTGAGATACCCATACAACTTCCAATAGCTGCTTATCTCTGACTTCTTGCGGTGACAAGGAGGAAGCCATGAGTCTCTTGGCTTTAAGTAGCTCCCAGGCTATGTCATGACTTGTGTTTGTACATGGGCCATATTTGCTTAAGACCCTAGTTTTACCATTGACTTCATGGGAACAAGCAGGGTCACATAAACCAGCTGGTGATACATGTTTGTGAGGAGGAGAGAAACTATCAGTGCACACTACCCACTGTCTTATATCAAAACCTCTTCCAACTTAACTGTAAATGACGTTGAAATTTTTATATTTTTCTTTGCACTAAATAAACTTAGCCCTAGGACTTCACTCCTATTGCCACAGGCATTCCTCTTGAATGAGTATGTTTTATATCTCTGTCTGTTATCATAATGCTGAGAAAATACTGTGGCTGTTCAGCACAATGAAGGCTTTACTACACAAAATGCTGGATAGGCTCCTATGAAATGACAAATTGCATATGAAGCCAGTTATTTAGGATATCCTGGTGATTCGCTCGAGTGAAAAGTCCTTGGAAGATTTTCTACAGACAAAATGGTGGTCAGGGAAGGGAAATAACCAACTGAAAATATTATAGCCACTGATATGTTAAGGCAAGCACCTTGAGCCCATTCAGAGAGACTTTTCAACAGTGCCTTGTGTTTGCAATAGCTCCAACTTTGGATAAATGAGAATTCCTTCCTTCCTTCAGACATGATCCAAAGACCACTGGAGTCCATAGGAGTTTTTAAATCAAATGAAATAGGTCTTGGATTAGTCCCTTAAACAAAGACAATTTTGCAGGAAAACAAAGCATTGTAGTTAGCACATTTTGACAACTAAGTATTTCATACTCATAAAAAAAAAGAGCACTTTAAAGTTTGCACACTGTTCCTTTTTTGCTTTGCTGCTTGCAAGTTTATAACTACATTTCCTACTAATAGGAAATTATAACAAAAGATTCATGTAAATTTCCAGTACTCAATACAATCGAAGAACAGAAGGAAGTATGTCTCCACTGAGTTTCCAAATGCTGCTCTAATCCCTCCTAAAATCCTCACAACTACTACAGCACTGCATGGGAATCCTTATGCTTCAGAAATACATCTTATTTATCCATGCAGTAGGCAGCTCAAGGCAATAGAAAAAATCCACATTAGAAAGAAGAGTGTAATGCTTTCATAGCACCCTATATCAGCCTTCACACCAGAAAGATGTAAACCACCAAATGTCGAGAGAGTGTATTATCCAGGATAAACTGAGCACTGCTGCCACTGTCAACTGCTTTAATATATACGCACTTGAAGCACTGACAGCAGTAAGTGAAACTCCTGTTTAATTTTTTTTTTTTTTAAGAAATACACATCCACTTTCTTTTATCCAGATAATGCTGTAAAGTTCTACCAAGAGGTTACACAAAACAACTGCAAATAAAGTGCATGTACATAAATAACTTTGTCTGACTTTTTGTTTAATGTCCAAGATGATTGGAACAGATTGTATCATGAACTACTTTCCCTTTGGCTAATTAAATAGCCGTCCCCACTTACCATAAAGCATATTCTTATTAAAACAACTATCTATATTCACTCAGTTGGATAAATTACTTTCAAGTAAGTGCCATAAAGCCCATTAC
Organism: Nyctibius grandis; assembly: GCF_013368605.1. Lineage (NCBI taxonomy): Eukaryota > Metazoa > Chordata > Aves > Nyctibiiformes > Nyctibiidae > Nyctibius > Nyctibius grandis. Next base: position 32,873,011 of record NC_090665.1, on the reverse strand, counting down.
ATTCCTGCTTTAGAAGTGGATCAGGTCCAAACAGACAATCAAAGGATTTCATTTGGATTATTTTAGATTAGAAAAACTATGGAAGACATGAGGCACTGACAAGATTGTAAAGACATAAAGGATAAATTAGCAGTTACATACCAAAGTACTCCAGCAGTTCCTAGCATATTCAAAATGGAAAAAAAAAAAAAGAAAAGGAAAAATCCTGTTGTACTAATCTAAACCCAAATGGAAATCTGTTTATGCAGAAATAAAATGTCATGACTAAATGTTATCTCCCATACAAATCAAATAGTTTTTAAACTTTGGAATAGCTAACAATATACAAAAATAACCAAGTTCACGAACTAACAGAGTAGGAACTTATTTCTTTCCACAAGTTCCTTTTTAAATTGAATAGAAAAGACCATGTTATGATTTACCATATTAATGAGCCACTATTGCATAACTGTATTTTTATTACAGATATATTACCTGATAAATGATGCTGTTTTTCCAGAAAAAGTCCACAGTACAGATTCTATGGGAATGTTTCCTGCTGACAGTTTCTAAATCTTTCAGAAGCTGTCAGCAACCTCAGAAATCAAGTTTGCAGTACCCTAGCAAGCAGAAGCACATGCGCAGGCTTTCTATTTTTAAAATGCAATCCAAACCATTAAAGAAATGCCTTAAACATAAAAGATTATTGAAAATAAGATGATCCTATCTCACTTGTCAATCTAAAGGACATTATCAATTACATGTAATCTAAGCTGCAATTTCTATAAATATAACTTGACATTTAAAATCTACTTCCCCACACACACACACTAACTTCTGCCCAAACTGATTACCCTCAGAACCACATTAACAAATCCTTGATACTAAAATAAGGAATATTAAGTAAAATAAACATTTCCATAGAGAACACTGATCCATGGGGAACACCCTGTCTTTTTTGTTTACCTATACCCAGCCTGCCTATCACACATTCTTTGCCCATGGAGCTCATGAAAGGATGGCAAGCCAGCCAGCAGCTTACAAGAAATTAAGAAAAAAGGCTACAATTGCAATCAATTACTAAAAATGATCTGCCAGAATTTTGAAATGTCACCATGGTTTGCTTCACTGTAACACTCTTGTTCTGCTTTTTACGTTTTTTTTGAATGAAGACATAGAGGAACCAGACCCAACTGAGCGTAACTCTTTGCTAGAAACAGGACTGTACCAATACCACAATGTCCTATTATACACTGAACACGAGCACAAACACTCCTTACCAAAGCTTACTAGAAAAGCTGATTACCAATCCTTCCATCCAATCCGATTACTCCCTTTTTATTATAGTGGCCATTTTCAAAGTGGTGCTCAAGAGTTTACAGGCACAAACTCAGTTATTGGTAAATTGAATTTTTATGACTAATTTCCCCCTTTGCCATTTTTTATGAAGATTTGTGCACATAAACCTGGTACACAATTTCATGACTATATTTTAGTATGTTCCTTTGGTTTGGATTTCAGCTAGAAGATAACTTCCTCAAGAGCATAATGTACTCTAATATACAATATTCCATGCTGCTTTTCAGCTGGCCTGAGCCACACAGAATAGCTAGAAAACTGTCACAGGGGGAAAGGGAAATTTCCTCACCACAGCCAAGAGCTTGAAGGTTTTATTACCTCTAAACCAACCTCTCTTACATTCTTCAGGGCTGTGAAGTAGGGCAATGGTTGTATTCCAGAAATCACTTGCTGGCAGGACATTTTCTGTGAAGACCATTTTACCTGCTGATCTTAGCTTAATAAGTAACGATTCAAATAGATATGGATCAACGTCAAGACAGGCAAGAAAAGACAACTTAGAGCAGTCATTTCCACCTATCTTGTGGATGCTGCCTTGAGACTTAGTTTAGTAGTCCAGCCCATCATCTATACATTTCTGTGTGAAAGCTACTGGCTACTCGTAAACAAGACTAAACTAGCTCATAAGTCCTCAATGGAATCTCATCAGAACAAAACACAACAGTTCTTAAGGGCAGACAGAATCTGCAGTGTTCTAATCTTTTCACCACAGAGGCTACAGGTTCAATAGTTCTATACTCATCACGCTTTAATAAAAAGTGATAATAAAAATTATTTCTGAAAAGTAATGAGGATTTTTTTTGCTAGCCTCAGTTAAGCTTTTTAAATAAACACTTAACTGCAGTTGACACTATAGAAAAAGCTGTAAAAGCATGTAAAACCCATGGCCATGAAGGTTGTTTTAAAACTGAAGTCCAAGAAAAGAAGGGGAAAACGTGGATTATGATTTGCTACAAAAAGAAAGGAAAGGATGAATCATAAAATATAAAGTCAGTGCACGGAGGAATGTGTGTATGTTTTATACACACACTTGCATCTATATGCATACATATATACACTTCTGGTCTATATTTATAATGGGCAACATACATATTGTTCAGCAGGTAAGGAAACTACATTGCAGGGTTCTCATTTTGCATAAGATTTACAATCACTCCAGAATCTAAAAATATTTATATTTTTTATTATTTTGTCATTGCCAGTTGCCTCTCCTCAGCTATGGACTGATGTAAATACCTTCACATGAAAAACAGGATTTGCCTTCAACTAAGTAACCTCAATCCAGCTAACACCTCACAGATCTGTTCCTAGGTACACAGGAGTTTTCTAGGGTAATAGTACAGTTTTAACAAAGTTTTGGGGAGACAACAGCACAAATGTTCAGCAGATATGGTTTGTCATAGACTGTCTAAAGCTTTTCAGAAAACCACCACTTAGTGTTGAGAACTACTTTTAGGTCTTCAGCAAATCTACAAAGCCCTCCTCAGTTTCAGTCCCCCACCTACAATGATCATACTTCCTTCATAAAAACCTTTGATACCTATTGAACAAAAACACCTTGTAAGAAACTTGCACATATAGAGTTGATTTCATATATATTTATAAGTGAATTACATCTATGGCTACAGATGCACGTACAGAACATATTGGCAAGTTAACGTTCCTATGAAAATAGAACCATAAAACTATCATAACATTTATGGTCAAACTTTGTTTTGTAAATCGTATGGAGCCTTAAGCCAAGCTTGAGCATTATGCTATATACTGCATATTCTGAACGGACAGAATTTATAAAGAAATACCTACTAGAAACTTAATGCATTTCTTAACCCAAAGGTTTGTCTTCAGTCTCAAATGAGCACTCTAAAGAAGTCTTTTTATGAAAAACTACCAGCATTGTTACACCTAAGTTTCTTTTCTCATATATATCACATCACTCACATAACTCTACATACTTATGATTGGAATGAGTTGAATAATTTATAGTTTTTTAAAAACTTCAAATTTTCCAAATTTTTTTCATTTGCATGTAGAGCAATGCAACTACTTTTCCTCCAAAATGTTGTTATATTTTCCAAGGAGTATATTAAAGACCTCTCAAACCCATTACTCAGATACTTTCATAAACATACACTGAGTTTCAACAAAGCAATGTAGCATTTTGCTCTAAGTGCATGAAGTCCTCTGAAGAGGATTGATTGCATATGATACACACGAGCTCACTTACAGAATTGTTCATTTTTCTGAGGTGAATGCTCAGCTATATGCCTCAGGGCACAATTATTGGGCTGAATCACTTTTTGAGGTAGTATATTTGTGTGAGTGTGTGGTGGTTACACATATGCAAACACAGACTAGCGGGAGCAGAAGGAGAAGCAGCAAGATGAATGCAAATATTTATGAAGTTAAAGGGCTTAGCAGGCTTAGAAACAGAAGCATGTTGTTTATCCAGAATCCAGGTACAATTTAGAGGGTGCCAATGCAAACTTCTAACAATGACGCAAAAAAAATGACAAAAACCAGTAACAACCAGCTCTGTTTAAAGTCTGCCTGTGGTTAAAAAACACAGGCCTTAAAATATGCTGTTACATAGCAGATTCTAAATATGCTTTTTATCTGATTTTCTCCATACTTTTTATCTCAGCAGGCATCTACTATCAGCTATGCTGACTTGTGTCCTGTAGCCAGCCCTTGCAGGCATCAGCATGTCCTACAGACTTTCATCCTCCCAGAGTACCTGGTTCGTAGCTATCACAGAATCTCTCTTTTTGTCTCTCCATGGTCCTTCTCGACTGAGACCTGGTATCTGTAAAACCCTCGAGATCCTCCTCTCCAAGGAGCTATAATTCCCATCTTCCTCTCACACTTGTTTCTTTCAGCTGGCAGCATGCTGTGCTAGAGGCCAACTTTTTTGTCAAGTTTTAACAAGCCTTGTAAAATGTGTCACCTCAAATCTCCTGATTTTTATCATGAAGTGAATGAACTACTACTAAACACTTGGGAATTTCTACAATTGGAAGAAAGGGGTTCCCTTCTCCTGTGACCTCTAGGTCACATTCAGTGGTGTACTTTGGCTAGTTCAGCCTTTACCAGCAGCAAGTCCTTCTCTCACTCTTCTACAGCACTCTTTCTTTACAGTCCAGATTACAGCCATTTGCTAGTTCCCTGTGAGTGTCTCTCTAATATCTGTCCTTCCCTGGGCCTACAAACATGAAAAGAATCTATAGCTGAAAGTCATGGGAGGAAGTATATTCTGTCTTAAGTGGACAGGGACCCACACCTCCTTTGAACCATTCTGTCTAATTGAGAGGTGCGCCTACCTGGCAGGATGCTTTTTTGGTCTGTTGTCACCACTGTTGTACAACTGTGTTTATGACTCTCCCTGATCAGTAGAGGATTAACCCTTATTTCTTCTGCCCCTCACAGGGGTTACAGTGGGTATCTCCTTAGAATTTCACCAATACATCATGCCTGGAAGGGATGGGATGGAGTAAACCAGCAGTTCCTTAGATGTCAACATATAGACCTGTCGCTAGATGACCACACTGACTACCTTCTGCTTAGTTTTAACAGCAAAAGCTACCCATTATCTTGACGACAGAGCTCTAATAGCTCTCTGGCTTATGGTTGCTGTTGAAATAAAGCAATACATCTATCCATGCCAGCAACACCTTCTTTCTCAGGGCCTGAACAGAAATTATTTATTACAAAAATCACATTTCTAATGCAATCATCATCTAGATTTTTCCAAGAACCCTGTGGATAAACATAGCCTAGCAGATAGGAGAGTCTGTCTTGCTGTTATTCTGGCACTGAAGACAAGAATAAAGAAGTCATTAAATATTTGAGTAAAATAAGGTTCTTTCTCCAGGCTTCTTTCTTTTTGCAGTATTTAAGAATAGAACCACATCAGATAAAAGATCCATCTAGTCAAGTATCCTGACTCTGACAGTGTCCAAAAGACACTGAAAAACACATGAATAGAGGTAAGCACATAGTGACATTTCTCCAGAATACTCACCCAGCAGAGACACCATCACTAGAGTTGTATACAATAACCCTTGATGGATTCCTCCCAACTCTGATCTTCCCCTATCATTTTTGAACTTGTATAAAATTTTAGCATCATGTGACGTGGATTTCCACAGTGACTGCCTGTTCTGCTTTAATGGATCACCTTCAATCAGGAAGTGTCACTCAGAATTCTAGGGTTTTTTTAAACCACACATCTTTTACACAATCTTGAGAATAAATATTTATTTTTCTTTATCAAACACTCACTTCCCTTTAAAACACTCCATTTATGCTATTACGTAAAAATCCCAAAATAAAGCTTAACAAAGCAAATAAGAAATGACAGAGCAACTAAGCGACATTTGTTACACAAATCCAAAAAAAACCCCCAAACAACTCAGGAAAGAGTTTTGATTTGGTTTTGTTTGGTTTTTTTTGGTTTTGTTTTTTGTTTGTTTGGTTGGTTTTTAATATTTTCAGTTATCTGGTAGAAGATAGGCTGTTAGGTGCCATTAAACATGCTCAGCCATAGCACGTGCAGGGATGGTGATGCCCAGGCATCCTCATTGCCAGCACTACTGCTCAAGCTCCTTTACAACTGCAGGAAGACATTACCAAGAGCTCTTTGTGCCTGCTGGCTTCAGAGGTATGCCAAAAAAAAGCAAAGGACCACATATCCTATAAATCAGATCTGACTGCCTCAGATAAACTTCCTACTGTGTTTCTGTAGAAGGACCCATGTAGAGCAGAACGCAGTTCCTACCATCTCACAGTAATTTCTTTTGAAATCTTTACAGTACAGGCAGCGTGGTAATGCAGTGTGTTGAAGATGAGAGCTTTCAAGTGATACTAGAAGATGTAAAGCACAGGCACGGATAAGTGCCTTGCAAAGGTAAGTACCCCCTCTACTGACCTTAAGATGGTATCTTCTCAACAGACTAGAAGTATAGCATGTACGTATGCGTGATTACACACACTGCATGGGCGTACATGCATGCACTGATATATTCACAGAAGTGCAAAAGATGAATGCCAACCATTAATATGGCAATATTTTCCTCTCTAAAGATGTATCATTATTGGTTTATTTCTAAGGTCTATATCTAATTTCAACCCTGGGTCATATAAGCTTCATCTAACAGCACACCCATTTATCAAATATGTCATACTACATCACCAAGAACAAGTGTTGAGCTGCTTTCTAAATCAGCTCCTTTCGCCAAGAGTATTTTGGACAATGCCACCTGCCAAAGGAATTGTTTCTGCTAAGCTGTGTCTTAAAGCCCTGTTGGCTGTGGGGCTGCTTCCACTCTTCAGTAAAATCAATGGATACCCTTGACTTCAGCGACAACAGGGTAAGGTTTCATGCTATAAAAATATAATGCCCACAATATTTGTCAAAGCAACTTCATTCTGAGATCCTCTGTCACTGTGAGGAAAACCCAATTACTGGCTCACTTTAAAACTGAACTGTGGTTTAAGACCAAGTGCTAAATCAAATTCAGTCATACACAGCCTAGGATTTAAATATATATTTTAAAGGGACAGTTAAAGAGCAGTTTAGGCACCACATCCACCAGCTAATTCATGTTTAAAAAAAGTCTGTTGCAATCTGAAGTATTTAGTATGCTTGTACTTCAGAATGCAATGTTTCTTGGCATGTCTGAGGCAGTTCAGTGTCAGAAATATATAACCTACGATTGTCCAGCACTCAGCAAGTCCAATATGCTCAGAGAAGCTTGTATAAAGCTCAAATAACTTTACATAGCATGGAACTGGGTGGTATAGAAATACAAATTGTATCAGCTAGTTAAAATACATCTGTTCATATCTGGTGGGATGGAGTTGAAAGTCATCTGTCCTAATGCAGACAAGGCCTCAGAACTGATGTATGAAGGGCAGTTAGACTAACAGGAGAGAAAGATGCATGCGTAAGACAGTACAGGATGGTGAAGAGATGGAACATGTCAAAGGAGAAAAGACAATCACTCAGAAGTTGCATTAGTTTGGGCTCTCTTTATATTCCCTCAAAATGCTCCTGGAACTGCCCTGTGGTAGTAAGTTCCTGAAATGCCAGCTGCTAATTTCAAATTTTAGTTGCATAACTTTTTAAATTTCTAGAATTATTAATAATTAGAAATAAAATGTCTGAAGAACACAAGATTAGTAAAATCATGAAAATGCATATAACAGTACAAAGTTGTTTTTTAACAAAAAACGATTTTATACAAATTTAGGTATCAGTAATAATGAGAATTATTACTTTCATGACTGCTGGAATGCCTAAAGGATATTTGAATGTCAGCTTTTAAAGATTAGGATTTTTTATCAAGTTCATACTTAGAAGACTTCAGAGGCAGGCAACTTGAAATGTTTCTATATCAGCAATAGCATAATGTAATGAGAAAGAGCTAATAACTTGTGAAGTCAACATCATCATCTGTTCTGGTACAGGCCAAATTTAAGTATTCCTGCTATTTGTCACTTACCTCACCATTCTCTTTTATCACACCTTGTATTTGTGTTGATCCCCAGGTAGGTCATGGACAGCTTTTTTGTTGACAAGAAATCCCAGGTACTGATGTGAGCCCTTCAACATTGAAATGTATGGCTAGCAGGTAAGATTAATCTAAAACTTTCCTGTAGTTCTCTTAACTCCTAAAACAATTGCTTCATTCCCACTAGCAGCACCTTGTACACAAGTACAGTAAGTGTTAAGCCTCACAAACCATGAAATCTTGAGATAACAGTGGCTGTACATCAAGGTCCATCAGGTGGTGGATATCAAACTGCTGTTCTCAGTGCTGTGGGCTCCATATATTTGCACTCAGAATAGTTGAATCAGCACACAAGTCCATTTCTTGAAAGGTATTAATCTTTTTAAAGGTGAAGAATTAATAACACAGAGAGAGAGAAAGGGTGAGAGAAATGCAATCTGTTACAGAACTGGGAGAGTGCAAATGAAGATTAGAGACATAGTTAGCTGTCGCAAGAGATTGCAGCCTCTGGTGAAAAAACCCTCTCAACTCACTGGCATTTGTCACTCTCCAGCATTCTAGCCTAAATTACGTTTAAAATAATTTTAGAGACAGTGGAATTGTTCATAACCTGTGTATAAGAGAATGAGTATGGCAGGAGGCTAGAAGTAGTGAAAAGAGGGATAGATTCTTTATTGATTAACATGTATTCCTTGCAGAAGAAATAGGCAGAGGGGAGCAAAGCAGTATGGATTTTCTAGCTTGTATTAAACTATAAAATGAAATAACTGCAAGTACAGTACTATCTGCTAAATTCAGAGACTCAGCAGGGCTTTTAAAATAATTTGTTTCTCTAATCCCAGTCTTCTACTTGATGTGTTTCAGAAAAAGCAAGTGAGGATCAGGAATACATCTACAGAAGACATGCAAGCAGGTCAGACATGTCCTAATACAGTCAGCAGCTATGCTAAACCCTCCAAACCCTCCTGGGACTGGAGCTGAAGGAACAGCAACTGGAACCTCCAGTTTAGAAGCCATTTCCTGCTATTTGCTTCTGCTACTGAAAACAACCCACAAAGTAGGATGAAACCATTTTGGGTTTGGGATTGTGCCAGACTGCACAGACTGAGGACTTGAGGCTTGTGCCAGCACCAACACATCCACCGACCAGAGGTGCTGGATCCAGGGGATGGGTTCTCAAAACCCAGTACAGTAACAGATTGCTTAAGGTTTCTGCTACCAGTAAAGCTGCAGGAAAAAGATGTATAGAACTTCCTTTTCACAGCAAGTACTCAGCCATAGTGAAATGACAGATGACTTAAAAGAAGCAGCCTTCAGCCAGGCTAGTTCATGCCAAATCCCATGAGTATCACTTTTGGGAGTGATTTTCCCTACGCTATGAGGACTCATAGCAATTATATATTTTTACCTTTACTAATACATACTATTGACATACATACATATGGATATTTACCCTTTTTGTTCATCTGTTTTACCTAATCTGGCTTACAACTTCAAGGATAACCTGTGGTAAGAGAGCCTATATGTTTATTCTGTGATGAGGAAAAACTATTGCTACAGTTATGTCCTGGTTTTTATTGTAATTTTGTATCCCTTTATTCTTGCCATAGGTCAGAAACTTCAACGGAGCCCCTGAGAGAGCTGCTTTAAACCCCTCTGTTTTCATTTGCCTATATTGCCAGTTGCCAAAGTGTCCCATATGCAGGCCTAAATCTTTTCAGTTTCTTTCAAACTCAGTGGGAGAACTCATGTGGAAGAGTTTGCAAGACTGAAGTCTAAATATTTAATTTCAGTCTTGCAAATTAATTTATGAGCAATGACATAACATAATATAATTGAAGATTTTTTGTTACTGTTTCAGAGAGAAAAATGCAAAAATCTGATTAGAATATATCACAGTAACTACATTGCATATTGTAGCCTTCATACAAACTGTGGTTCAAAACACTGTACAAAGTTATAAAAAATAATGGTTTAAATTACATAATGCAGTTACAAAGACATTATATGATTAATAAGTACTTGATCATAAATCCAATGAGAGAGAGAAATTAACAAGCATAAGCAAGGCTGAAAGAAGCATTTTAAGATGGATGTGAGAGGAGATGGAGAATCAGTGAAGCAGACACAAAAGAAGGTTGGGCCATGCTGGCAAAGCACACAACAAGGGTCTTGTGATGAGGAGCTGTGGTTAAGAACAGAAAAGCTCTTGAGAAAGAGGGTGGGAGCAGTACCAAAGGATTTGGTGCTCCACTACCTTGTTGCTCATCCTGTCAATTTACCCCTAGGAAATGGGATAAAGTACAGCCAGATTGGACTAGTAGTATTTACAGCAGTCAATTTTGCTCAGATAAAAAAAGAGCTGGAATTCTGTTGGAATGCAGATTCACCATGATTTAACACAAAATAATATCTGAATATGAAGTCACGTTAATAGATGCAGACTAAAAGATCACAGCCAGATTTTTTAACTGTGCTGCACAGCTCCTTGTGACAAGATGCAACCAGATAACCCTTTGCAGTAAGCTGCAATTACCCTCCACTCAAGCATAACAACGAAAGTCTACGACTAAGGTAACAGACTAGACCTTGCCCCACCTTTACTCATTCAACATCATATGCTGAAAACATTTTCCAGGCAGAACACCTTGTATTTAAAGCTAGGATAAAACCAGAAAGAGAAAATGGAAGGTGGAAAGACAGGACTTCAACGCAATTCAGTCTAATTTTTAAATGGAGTCAGTGTTTTTCACTCTAGATGCCTGCTTACTTATTCAACTCAAGTTCATTCTTTGGGGGATCTTGTCAATAAAGTCAAATCAGGCTCTCTGTGCGCAGTGAGGTTTTTGAGGGCTTCGCTAAAAACAGACAGTTTCTCTAACCTTTTAGCAGAACCTGTTATCTGATGACGTGAATTAAAGTCTCTCAAATGACTAATAATCATATCAAGGCTGCCATGTCAGCTTGTAGATTTGAATAAGAGGGTCTGAAAACATTTGCATGCCTCGATGTGCCAGTGCTAAGAAGCTAATGTGATAGTGCTGTCATAAAGCACTGGAAAGACATGACTTAATGTAATCTGTCATGTCATATGCTAATCTTCAGCCATTACTTGAGAGCTGTAAGTAAGTAGAAAGCATTTGGGAGAAATCCTTTTCAATTTCTCTGAGTACCACTTCTGCTGCTGGTCAGCTCAAATGGGTTTTGTGCATTTAATGCAGAGCTCAAGTCAAGTTGGTTTAGGTCACACTTAATTAACCAGTACATTGATGGGTTGGGCTGGTACAGCACTTGGAAAATGGGTATTCCTGATCCTGTCTAACAAATAAATATTTAATACGCTGAAGGAAGGAAAAAAGAAAAAAAGACGACTTTCTCAGTCCTTGATAAGAATGTGTCCTTTCAGAAAAACACTGACTTTTTAGCAATACACTGTTTTCTGTGCCTCATCTACCTTCCTTCTACATGTGAAGACAATTTAAACAAAGATTATTATAAATAGTTAAAGACATTTCCATTTGCAACTGCAAACTTTTAAAGCACCTGATCCGGACTTGTCATTTAAACAATACACAAGAGGCAGCTTTAAATGCAATGTACTTTTTAATAAGAACAGGGAAAATTATCAAAAGGGAAAATTTCACTTTACTTATTTATTCTAGTAAAATTACACCAACACTTTTTTTAATATACAGCAGGTAGAAGAGGGAGAAATTCTCACAATGCTAAGTACAGCACACGGGATGGAAAAATGAAACGTATCAGTGAGAATGACAGAAATTTCAGGACAATTTTAGCAAAGCGTGAAGGGATTTTGAATCAACACTTGAAGATTATTTTAATAATAGCGACAGCCTATTCAAATAAAAGCTTAAGAACCCTGTGCTTTTTGCAGCTATGAGGATGTTTAGCAGGGCTCAGCAGTTTGCAACCTGCCCCAGCTAAACCTGAAGGCTTTCTGCTCAAGGATTTCAGATCATTTAGATTAGGCCTGACAAAGAAATTAGGGAACATTACACACACACCAAGAATAAGAAAACTTTCCTCATTCTGTTTTCTTGGTGGTCACATTGGAATCAAATCCTGCAAAAGTCAGACGTTTCATAGACCTACAGGAAACAGAGATAGACAATCTTTACAGTATTAGGTCATTATGTTCATTCTCTTGCCAATGCTGGATTGTTCCCCATAGTAAATTCTGAAGTGCTTCATTCAGTCTAAATTTTAAATGACTCATTTTAATAGGGCTTCCACCGTTCCCAAAAGGAAAGTGTAAAGTATTCTTACCCTCCAGCATCAAGTGTGGCTGTTCCCCCTCCAGATCTAAGCACCAACCCTTAGGTTTCCCCAGCATAGGGAAACCTGTGTTATAGTTTCAAGTCTCAGTTTCCTTTGCTACTAAAACACTTAAGAGTTGCTGATGAAGAAACATTCTTCCCCTTCTGGAGGAATAAAAAGACACAAAATATGCTGTCAGCTCTGTGTGGGATCAGCAATCCTTCAGTCCTTTAATACTGGGCTGTTCAATTGTGTTCTCAAGCTAAAGACCTCCTTCCTTCCCATTTAATGGGTTTAATCCTTCGAACACTAGTCTTTTAGAGACTTTTTTCCTGAAGTTCCTCACCTGTTGATGACATGACTCCAATGAAATAAAGTCCTCTGCCTTTTTCTGCATCACAGAGGTATGACAGCAGGTCTTCCTCCCATTCTCACTAGAAGTACCAACTGGAAAGGCAAGGACTTAGGGCAGATGCAACCACAGGACCTCAAGCCTTCACCGGTTCATCAGTGTAGTAAAATGAAGTCTCAGCTCCTCATGATCTGTCTGGCTTTAAGTCACTTGAATACTTTTGCTGTGGAGTAACTCAGGATCAGAGCTAGTCCAATCTTATGGACAACAGTTTTAAAGAGACAGTTTCCCTGATTATTGAAAGTCATGTCTATAATCTAACAGATATCACTACCATGAAGCTTCTCCAGATAGTCAGCCAGAATATGTCAGCCAGCCAACTCTTTCCTCATATAGAACATTCATCATTCCAACTTAATAGTTTTTGCTAGTGTTCTCTTAATTCCTTCCAAACTGTTGACTACCTGTGGATATAATGGTGTCCAGAACTATTTGTTTAGAAGCAGGTCCTCAGAGCAGTGAGAGGGACTGCATATCTAGAAAGCGAGGCTGATACATTTCATTGTTCTGTACTGTATTTAAGGGGAAGCATGGTATTTTATTCACCAACAGATAGAAAGGAGCTATTTTCACAGATGAACAGAGAAGCAAGCTGGACTTCAGCTGTATTGATTTGGTTGTCTCATACCGATCTTTGCCAGGTAGAATGTTTTTCAGAGTATTTGCCTTTTACTAGAGGCAAACATCTGTTCAAACTCACATTGGGCTTTGTCTTTGCTGCATTAGCTTAAGCTGTAACTCCAGTTTTGCATATAATTTGAGTTCTATCTGCACACAGTATGCAAGTTTTGGTGTAGGATCTAACACATACTAATTCAAACTAACCCTTGCAGTGACATGACTTAGCAGACATTTTAAAGCGCAGGTGATACTGTCAGTCTATTTCCAAAGCATCATTGTCTTCTGAAGGCTATCCCAAAGACTGCAGGTCAGTATTTGGTTCACCTGCTGAAGATACCATGAAGGGCCCTAGTTAACACTGTCTGTGATGGTACTTGCCAACCGGGAGGAGTGTGCTAAAATTATCTACTGATTTCACTTGTGGTAAGATATAGCCAGCCATCAGAAAAAAGTATTTACAATTATTGTCGTCTGAGTTGGCAAAAAAAGGTCTAAGCTAGATCAAAAATTACTATTTATTGGTCTACAATAAATAGTAGACCAAGAGTCACAAAAGTATGGAGCATCAAAAAAAGAATGTAAAGGCATCCATTATTGTAAAACCCACTTACAATTGGTTTCCAAAGTTTGTAACAAACTTTTAAAAGAAGATGAAATGTATCCTGAAGTTTTCATGGTTTATGATCAATAGACTATAGGAAATCAGCTCAAAATGACAGTATTAAACTATGGATGCTTGTGTGCACCACTGCAGATAACTACCTGCAAGATGTAAATCAATAATATAACAGATGGGGAATAAGAGAGATTATTTTTGTATGCAAATAGAATGACTTAAACTAGTACAAATCAGAAATCAAGACTGTTCAGCAAAAGGTTTTCTGAAGGTTATCATATTTATACCTATTAGTGATTTCTTCTTGTCATTGGGGGAATATTAAGACTGGAAAAATATGAAAGTGAGATCCTCCATGTTGCTTTCTCTCATACCAATATGATCTTATTCTTCAGAACTAAGATGCAGCAGTACCAAAAGGAGACAAAGTTTATAGACAGGCTAAGTAAACTAAGATTCAGAAATAAAAAAACAACACAAACAGATTATCAACAGACTGACTGCTCAAAGGAGCAATTAAAAACAGAGAAGAATGCAACTGCTTAAAACCTCCTCAGCCCATGTTAAACTGATTTCCTCAGCCTGACTTTTTCAAAGTCATTTACGGCTTGATCAGTCTTTATGAGAGTGATCACAGTGGAAGGCACCTTACAGGCTAGATTTATAGGACTCTGACATCCGGATGAGAAAGACAGATTTGAGGATCTCTGTATCTATTTGCCAGTTGTAAGGTAATTTGTTGATGAGATTTTCTCTCTACAACTACCTGAAAGGAGGTTGTAGTGAGGTGGGGGTTGGCCTCTTCTCCCAGACAACTAGCAACAGGACTAGAGAACATAGCCTCAAGCTGCACCAGGAGAGATTCAGGTTAGACATTAGGAATAATTTCTTCACAGAAAGGGTCATTAGGCATTGGAATGGGCTACCCAGGGAGGTGGTGGAGTCACCATCCCTGGAGGTGTTTAAGAGAAGACTGGATATGGCACTTTGTACCATGGTCTAGTTGTCAGGTCAAAGGTTAAACAATGATCTCAGAGGTCTCTTCCAACCTAGTTGATTCTGTGATTCTCACACTCTGTTAATATGGATTAATGAAACTAATATGGACTAGTGGTTTACATTTTCACTGAAGTATGGTCAGATTTTTTGATAGAACACAAGAAATCCATACTCAATATTTCTCCAGGTCTCACAGCATAAAATCTTTCAAATTAGGAATGAAGAGAGCTGTTTCCTCATTTGGGAAACCTAACATTTACTATATCAGATTAAACAGAAATACTTGCACACAAAGAAAGTCTTCCCACCAGTACCACCATTTTCCACAGTAAACTAGACAGGTTGAATATTTGTAGTACTTCATAGATGTGTTTTCTGTTCTCTAGACACATCTGCTAATGTCGTTAGGCACAGATACTGGGGTGGGTCCCCCATTTTCTTTGGCCCAAGTTTTGACCTCCCCTAAAAATATATATTAAAAGCCAACAGGCACCAATTTAGTTCCTTGCTTTTCCATAAGCAACAGGGCCAATGGCAAACAGACAAAATATTCCCTTAGAAGCTTGAAGTGGCATTAATATGAGGTTGGGACTTTACCAGGTCTTTGAGTACAAAATTTTGACTTTTCTACTGTAACACTACACATATGAATGTTCTGAAGCTTCATTACCTGCAGGCTTTTTTAAAAACAGAAGAATGTTTGATTTGGATGGTTGCATTAAATTAGGGGATATTAATGGATTATACCCACAGCCTCAAAAGTAGTTGCCAGTTGTCTACAAGTGACTACTTCTATATGAAGGCCAAAATTATCAAAGCAAACCACATACAGTAATTCACAAGCACCGAACATGTGCTCCCTGTTTATCTTTCTAGGTCAGTCCCTCCAGTCTAGACAGAAACTTCTCAAATACAATGAACAGCAGTTAGAATTCGGAAACTCAGCTTTATTTACAAATGAAAGTCCTGTTTTGGGGTGATTGTTGCAGCATGGCCACCCTAGAGACATATACACACTCATATCCAGACCTAAAATGAGTGTATTTGGAAGACAGCACGAAAATACTGGAAGTTCCTCAGTAGCCCTGTTGTACGGGCAAATAGAGAGCTTCAGATTTTCTTTAGTACAGACTCACTCACAAGCACATGATCGCCAAACCCAAACTACAGTATACATAAATACATGTGTATATATGTGAATGTACAAACATAAAACTTGCATATAATGTTTTTATGCAAAGGGAAATAGAAACAAGATATTAAAAACAAAAAACTGAATTTAAGAAAAAAGTTAATCTGAACCTCATGGTCTGAAGCATCATAATGCAAATTGCCATTCAGCAGTGCCAGCCTAATAACCAACAACATGATGGTTAACCAACAAGACAGTAACCAACAAGAAACCTAAAAAGTGCATCTTCTTTTCTGAAGAAAATTAACTAAATAAATATCTAGAGAGCGCTCTTGTTTATGCATAGAGCTTCAAGTGAGACTAACACACCTTAAAACTTTTGCAGATAGCTAACAGGGCAATTCTGCCCTCACAGGGGCATTTGTGTCTGAGTGCTATAACTAGTAACGGAGCCTGCTTGGATGTTCACAACAAAATATTGTAACTCCTATTAACTGTGACTGGACAGACACATATTTGGATCTGATGCCTAATGCTAGACGCTTAAGTGTGTACAAGTCTGCCAAAATACCTATACCATGCATTTGCACATAGCCTACCAATTGCTGTAATGTCTTCTATGCAAACAGTTATAAACCTGAAGCTGCCTCAGTGGAAATAAAGTATATGCACCACCCATCCCTGATGGAGTATACCTATCCACAATACTTATACAACAAGCAATGGCTTCTCAGACTTTTTTTTTTTTTACTTCTATTCAGTCCAATTAAAAAAAAAAATCTGTTTTTTCCCCTCTTCCCCATTTTGTGTCTTTTTTTTTTATTTTGCAGTTTGCAGTAGGTATGCATAATATAGATAAGAAAATACCTGTATCAACACAGAAAATCATCTTGGACATGAATATTCAAGTGTAATGCATAGTATATTTCTTTTCAGGGCAGTTGTAGCTTGAGTACTCTGGGCATCTACAAACACAGTTACATCTCTAGGATGGTCTCATATAATAGGCTAAACTTCATAGTTTAAGAAATAGAACAGAATAAGAATATGAGCAACACCTTGTTATTTGCACCACTGTTGCTTCCATAACTTTGCAAAACTATCCATTCTTTCTTTGGGAAGCTGACAGCTTTGAAAAAAGTAGAAGTGTGGGTTGTGTTATTTTCTTCAATGTTTTGAAATTTTGACATTGACCTCTGACAAAGAACTGAAAGCCAAAGAGCAGGTGAAACAGTGTAAGAATGCACTAATAGATCTGAATGTAAAAGGTCAACTAGTTGAAAAAAATCAACCCATCATATCATCAGAGCAGTTCTAAGAACAGAGACACCCAAAGTAAACAACAAAAGATTTGGGTATCTGGAAAGAACTACCTGAAGAGTAGAAATTCAATAGAAAGGCCTCTTTCAAGAAAAGAGGGGCATAATAGTCACTCCCAGGAAGTTCATGATTTCATGATCTTGTCAGTATCCTGTTTTAGATAGGATGACAGAACAGAAATCAAGTTCTAAGTATGCAGTGGTATCAAATTGGAAGAAATAACAAATTATGAGGAACAACATAATGAGATATGGAAGCCATTTGATCTTTCAAAAATCCAAGTTAATAGATATTAAATGCAATTTGGTGGAAGTATTCACCCATGAAGGAAACAAAACCTACAAAATGATAAAATACTGTAGTCTGCTGATCAAGGAAAGATTACTTTGAAAACATTATATTGAAATGATTGCTGGTAGAAAGAGAGAGCTGTTTGTCAGAAGGAAAGCAGACAGATGTTCTCATGTGAATTTAGCAGTCTCCAACCATATGGCTATAGTTAGGGTGTAACAATCTAAATCTCATTTTATTTTAGGTATGAAATGGGATCTCTGTCTCTTAGATGTCAGGGTCTCTACTAACTGAGCCAAAGTCAACTTCTTGGACAGTAAAACAGTGTTTCTAAAGGGTTTCAGACTTCAAAATAGCTGTTACTAAAGGCCTGTTCAGATTGATGAGCTTTGAGTCAAATTTTACCTGTACAGAAGACTTGGAAATGGATTAGTCCACACACAAGGACCAGACACCTACATATATACTGGAAGGATCATACAGTCAGGACTTTCTCCATCCCTAAAAGTATCACTGGAATTCACAGCTATTACCATCATTATGGCAGCTTTCCACACTCTGTTTTTCTGGTTTGAGTGCCATGTGATCACCTGCAGAGTAGGCAGAGTGGGTTTATTCTAGCCAAAAACCTATAAATAAAGTCTAATTTGATTAATATGGACCAAAACTATTTTAAAAAAGGACCACAACAATTAGAACACAGAACTCAAACCTCAGGAAGATAATATAGAAGGGAGAAAAAGCAAATACCAAAATGTTAAACAGATTAGGCCAAAATCAGTCACCACCAATATTTTCAGATGTGTCAGAACAGCATTTAGCCATAACAGAGGGGTATAAATGGCTTTCTGAAGCCTTTCCATACTTTTTTATCCTTCAGCCTAGGATGTCCATGGACAAGAACTGAAACTCTTCTAATCTAAGAGGACAAATATCTTCCAGTACACTAGTGTGTTGCCATTAGGAAAAGCAATGTTTCAAGCAGGCAACATTCTTTTCTAAACTACCCTGAAACTTTGTGAAGGTAAGCTGAAGGAAAATGAGGTGTTACAACTAAGGTTTTAAAGTGGTTGAGAACTGGACCTAGAGTGTCCAATGTGAGGACAGCATGGCCAAGTAAAGGGGAGAGGAAGAGACAGAAAACAAATGGAATGCAAGGGGAAAAACCCAAATATTGGAAGTCTCAAATTCTTCTCGGCGCCTGTACTGTGGGGTCCTCATTGGCAGAATTAATAACTTGTTTTTTTCCCCTGGAGCTGAGAGTAATTTTTCCTTCTTTCCCTCTTTCGACATCTTTGTACTGCCTTTGGCATAACAGAGAAAACAAAGTTAATAACAAAGAAAGGACTAGATTTCTTTATAATGTTTTATTGTCAACTGTAATTCAGCTTTAAATGGACTGTTGTCAGTTAGGGAATTGGTCTCAATTATACTTTTTCTGAATGTGAGAAGTTGTGAACTACAAAATATGACTATTTATCAGCATTGTATGAGCTGCCCCATGGGATCCCCCCCTCTCTTTTCCATTCCACCCTCTTTGAGTGCTTTTTGTCTTTATGTTACCATACCTCAGGATTGCTGTTTATCTGAAGACTCTAGAAGAGGCAAGAACTGGAACAAATAGGGGAAGAAAAGGGAGGATGGAAAAAAATCTCAGGTTCATGGCTTCGTCTGTTGTGCTCATGTCCATATGCGTTTTTTTCCCCCTTCCTGCCGCCTTTCTGCCAACCAAACTTAAAAAATACATTCAGTGTCTGCTATTGTATTAAAATGTCTCAGAGAGTTCATCAGTCTATCACAGCTAATACTAATTTTAGTCTTTAAATAAAAAGTGAGTACTTTTTCTAACTCTTATTGTGTATACACATCGCTCCTAAAAAATGCCTCAAAATTCACTTGCAAGTACTTTGGACTGACATTAACATGGTCTAGAGAGCTCAGTTCCTGTAGAATATCTGTACATATAGGTGCTACTAGTCTTCTCTTGAAAAGGAAAGGTTGTTTATACTTTCACTCATTCACTTTCATCTTCACCAACAGAAGAAAGTGCCAAGATCCGACTTTCAAAGGGATCAGACCTTGACCAATCTGACTTTCCCCTACAGGCTGAGGAAGGTTCAAAGAGCAATAGAGGAAGTCTGACCTATCCTTGCTCTGTGAAACAGACTGTAAATTGCAAACTATTAAGAAGCATGGCTTCACTACTCAACACACAAAGGACAATATTAAAGAATGCAATGAAGTGTTTTCGCAGACCCTTGGCTCTTAAAAAGATGATCCATTGCTTTGATAGAAATTCCAGTATTACAACAAGCATAAATGACCACATTAAATTTGTAAAGAGAAACTGAAGTCTTAACTGAAGGTGGAGTAAGACTCTAGCTGAATGGACTACAGTACAGTTATTATCATAATGCTAAAAAAGATAAGGTACAGGTCTGAAAGACTAAAACCCAGCCAGAAAACAGTAAGTACAATGGAGAATATCATGTCTGTTTATGGACAGATTTCTAATGATGAAATATAGAAATATGAAATAAAAGGATAGAAATATTAGAAATAGCCCACTAGCTAAATAGCTTTGAAAAATCTGATCTATCAGTACTTTTGAAAATTTTATCCCAAAGCTTTTCTACCAGAATATCTCAATACAAAGAACGTAGATCATATATCTTCAGCCTTATTGCTGTCAGTTCTACAGCTAGGTAGTTTTCCTTCAGTCTTAGAACCTGCAATGTAGCAAACAGCCATGATCTACAGACTTTTAATTTTTAATTAATAATGACATCTTAGTTTGGGGTGCAAATACTCAAGATAGAAAGTGTTAAAAGCATGCAGCAGGCCAAAGGAATATTGCCTTGAATGGTAAACAGAAGAATACTAATGTAACCAGGAAGAAGTTGGAAATGTGCAGACTGTGGTCGTTGGAAGTGAGGTAGTTCAGATTGAGAAAGAGAGCCAATGAGAGTAGTGTAAATGGGGTGTTGAATGACTTAACCACTTATTTCCTTGCTTTTTGTTTCTGTCAGCATACAGGAAGTCTAGCAATCTTAACAGAAGCTGATAAAATCCGAGTGTGTGGCGAGGTAGACAAAGGAAGACAAATACAAGCATAACATACATTATTACAGAGCTAAATAACATTGGCTAAGAAACTAGAACAGCTTTCTTTCATATATCACAAAGCAGAGACAGAAGTACTATGTAGCATAATACAACACACAGAGCTGAATGGAAGCGAAAAAGTAGTTGAGAACTTCTGTGATTTTAGCGCAACAGGAGGCAGTAGCACTTCCTACTTGTTTAAAAGTAGTTCAAGATGCCTTGTACATCTTTGCATATGTATCATTGTGTAGTAAGAAAGGACACCACTGAGTAAAAGTTTGAGACATGGGGACTGGCTCACCTCAACTGAAAGAGACAAGGAGAGTTTGGAGACATTCATTGCAGAAGGACAAAGGAATATGTTTTAGGAATAACTGACATCAGGTCTCTTGAGCTTCAGAGGAACCCAAGAAAAGGTGTCATGTTCAAAGAGTAAATGACAACATGGAAAACATGTAAGCAGACTATGTTATACAATACTCCATCTATAACAAACCATCAGAGCACACGGGAATTGCAACAGTGAATAGGACACATTCAGAAAGGCTCCAAAGCACCTACTATATTTTAAGTGATAAGGTACCTAGTGTTTCCTGCATGACAAGTTCTTTGCCACGACATCCTAAGCCAACACAAGGTAAATACTTTGTGATCTTCATCTAAAAGTGCAAAGCATATTCCAATGAATCATATATAGTATTCTGCATGGTTAAAGAACTAGCATGCAGTGCTTAGGAAAACCAGCCTCAATGGCAGACTCTGTTAGAGCATCATCTCTTTTGCTTTTCTGATCAGTTCTGTTCCTGTCATTGCTACGCTCAGAATACATATTGCTCTGAGTGCTCTAATCTGATACTCTTCTTTGCTGGTCTTAAGTGATCAACATCTCAGTATTCTCTGTTCAATTGTCTGACAAAAAAAAAAAAAAAAAAAGGATTTTTTTTCCCCTACAATAAACTGAAAGTTTGTGACAGCTAGGAAAGGCAAGTATGGCAATGGATAAGTCTCTTTATTGACTGGAGATGTTTGCAAAAGCAGGGAGAAAAGTAAAGTGGAGGGCAATCACACTGCCAATGTCTAACAAAGGAGGACAGGCAAATTCCCTATGTCATCTGTAAATAGATGGGCTTCTGTTAAGGTTCCACTTAGTGGAATAGAATTTTCCTCTTTGAACTATTTGAAGTATTTTCTTTGTCTTTTTTTGCCCCCACTTTTTGTTTGTTTGTTTTGGTTTGGGTTTTTTTGTTAAGTTTCCCAACTAGATCTTGCAATGGTACAGACCTAAATAAAAATCAGTTAGCTCTTCTTCCTGTGAATTGGACTACAAAGCTGGATTTCTATTGTTAAAAGAGAGGGTTCCAAGTCCTGGAAGATGCTGAGTGCTCTCAGCTTGATAACTTCATAGATCAGAAAATTACTGGCAGCAATACAGATGCAATTGTTTTTTTGATTACTTAGTCTGACATGTCTCTGTCTCTCTTCGGCAGACTTTTCCCCCTCCAGTCTGTTCTACCCACATCACTATTCCCTACAACCTCTTGCTTTTCTCTTCCGAACTCCACATCCATAAGTAATAGCCCCCAGGTTTCTTTCCTTCCCAGGATAGCTGGGAACTAATGGGGGAGTTCTGTAGGGGTGGGTTTTCTTCACACAGATGTCCACAGTCTTAATAATCAGTAAGGGTGAATGATATCAAGATAGTGACAAAAAGTGTCCAAAAGACCCTTCAATAAATTTTCATACCATATTTTGAACTGTAAAGTAACATTAAAATTTTTTAAACCTATATTATCTTCTGTGAAGATGTAATTTACCATTAGAGAAGTGAGACATCAAGAGCTTGATGAAAATTGTTTAGGGTAAGAGTTTGGTGAAGACAGTATTTCAACAGGTACATTTCAAAGCCATAATGCAGTTAGAATTAAACTCACCCTTAGACTTGTGTAGCTAAACACTTGAAGTTCTTTTTAGAACTGTGCCAGTCTGCTATAGCAGCTTATTCCAGGACTTCCCTATCTCTGTGATATAGGGTGTATGAATTATATAACATTAACCAAAATTTCAAGGTATTATAGCAAAAAAAACCCTCCAAACAAGTTGAGAACTGTCTTTCAGCCAGTATGCATGATTGTCTACATAAATTAATTCAATGAACAGAATACAGAATACAATTAACATTTTTTTCTTCATCTATCTTCATTTTCTAAGCAGCTCAGTTAAAAAAAATAGTGCTGTTTCTTATTCATTGCCGTGAGTTTCATATGTTAAACAACGGACAGACCAACCTTAAGCCTTTTGATAAATATGATGCTGTGGTAACTGCAGCATTCACTTCGTATCCCATTTCTCCAAGTTCCTGTCAGCCAGATGTCACTTGCGATGCAAACACTAGAAAAATATGAAATAATAATTTCATACATCATCTATGTGAGCACGAGCTAGTCAAACATTCACTACAAATTCAAACTGCTACTACACATAAAACAAATATCAACCAAATAATATTTAGAATGATTGAAAGGCTTTTGATTTGGAAGTGTATTCTCTAAGCTAAGTGGTCCCCAAGACCATTTAGAAAATTCAATTGTTCATTTTAAAATGTTTTCTGCCCAAAATTATATCAAATCCTAATGTCTCAGTAGAAACACATGGAATTGGATTGCTGACTTGGGCGCCTGATGTCAAAGAGGAATCTAATTTTCCAATGGCATTTCCTCATACTGTCTCACCAAAACACAAAATTGATAAAATTTTAATGGATAATTTTCAGAGCAGGACATTAGCCATTGTGCTGGGAAACAGTGCAGGAGAACACCATGTGGCATCAGAAAGGCAATGTATCAGAAGACAGTTTGAATAAATATTAATATACAGCACACACCTTATATTCTGCATTTTTCTCTTGGAAGCAAGAAACAGAATCAGAAGGTAAGTTTTGCACTAACAGGCACATGTCTCTTCCCCTCCTTTTCCAGGGCATTTTTTTACAAGTGATCTCTTAAAAATATAGGTGTAAACATACTTAAAAGGGCACAGTGTTCATCATTTACTGCGGCAACACAGTCACAGTCAGTCAACACAGTCCTCTTCTGATTGAAATCAGTTGTGAAAGTCATATTGACTTCAATGACTACACCACTAAACACTTCATATAACAAAATTTTTTTGTTAAGTAACTGCACAGCAAAGACTGCAGTGATGGAATAAATGAAATATCACCCTTCTGGATCTCCTGATGGGGCTAGGTACTGCAAGCATTGAACACAACACCAAAAGCCATGACATAACACAAGATGAAAAGGACTAAATTCTACTCCTGATGACAAAGCAGTTATACTACGGAGAAAGGTACTCATTAACTGTATTATGTTATCACTCAGTAATGATGCAAAAATATGTGTATGGCAATGTGCTATTTAAAACGTGTTCTCTGAAGAATTTTCCTTTTGATTAAGTTAGGTCATTAATCATATAAAATTTGAGACTTATTTAGAAAATACAAGTGGACAAGTGAAAAAAAGTGAAATAAGATTTTACTGTTTGTAATTTACTTAGAATTTATAATGAAAGTATAACACTGCCGAATACATGGTGAACAGGACTGACCCAGCTTCCCAGCAACCATTTCATGTCATTAATTACTAGCTGGGTTTTGACACCTGTATATGTATGTTCAGGTGATTGTTTATGCCAATACAGAGAGGAAGAGCAGCATTTATGGTTAGGAGATCTATATCTGCTTTCATCAAGACTTAAGCATTAAAGTACTTTAATAAATATCCAAGTAAAACTTGCAGAACATTAAAAAGACCACAACAAAGAAAATCACAGTGATGAAAGTGGAGAGGTTTAATCTTCTGGGAAAAAAAATAAAATAAAATAAAAAAAAAAAAAGACCTGTCCACACCACATGCCAAGTCTGCCACAGGTTAGGATTTTTCTTTCATAGTGATCTGAAAAACATCACTGAAGTCCTCAAATAGGTTACAGATTCGGGCTGGTCACATAGCCAAAGATACCTCTGTAGCTACAGTTTTCTTTCAGAAATGCTCAGTTTTATTTCACAGCTCAGAGGCTAGAGCCATTCTGAAGAAGAAATAAATATTTTTTATAAGTTCTTCATGGCTCACTGCATGCTCTCTTCCAGTTAGCCTTGATAGGAGACTTCTCTAGGTCTATTCAGTAAGATGCTTTTGGCACGATGCAAAAGCCATGCTACAGCTTGATAAGACATAGCTTCCCCCAACCCCAACTACAACTGGACCATAGCCAAGGTATAATTGCCTATCCCATGGACAAATCAGTTAGTTATGCTGTCTCCCAATGCTTTCGTTATTTCTACAACAACAGTCTGCCAGATTGCCACATCTAGTCCATCCTCCATGCCAGTCACCTTTGTTCCTCCTGCAACTTAAAGGAGCTCCCCTTTGTAGTATTAAAAACAAAAGGGGGAAAAACAAAAGGCTGACACACACACCCCCACACCCCTTCTTTCCTCTTTTCCACTCCATTCTCTACAACTGGAAGGGCAGTCTTCATTCTCTCTGTTCTTCAAAGGCAGCAGAGGAGAGCTCTGCTTACATTGCATAAAGGTTCAACTGGGAAAGGTATCCAGTGCAGGAAAGAAAGTATTTCCAGAGAGGACTGAAATTTTCAGAGGGTTGGCAAGATCTGTATTGTCTTGATTTGGCTGCTCACAGTAATGAAATCTAAACAGACTTTTATTAACAAGCCTTTTCACACCTCCTCTGCTCTCAGCAGCTGAGCTCAGCACAGAGAGACAGACTATAATCCAGTAACTTTGAGAAGCTTTCTGTGCCTCTCTTAAATGGAGCATGCACTGGTTACCTAACTGTGCATGAGTACAACACAGCACAGGCGTCAGCTTCTGCCAAAACTCTATTACTGGAGGAAATTGCAAAATTGACAGATTTGCCATCCTAAAGTCATAATGGCCTAAGAATGAAGAGGAGAATGAAACAGCCAATTCCCCTAGCAGACTTTGCTCTGCATCCTGGCTGATCTGCACTGATAGCCCTTGGTAGTTAAAGGGCTCGGAAGAACTCTTTAATTATCTAATTGACTTATGAGTCTATTTCGAGCTTTGCAAACACCACTGAACTTTCATTTTAGCCAGAAAAAAAGCACACTGAACACACACTATAGCTGCCAACACTTCTCTTCCTCATTTCTAGAGAGCCGTTAAGTTTGAGACTTGTAGTTTTATCCCTACAGTCTGTCCCTTCTCCTTCTCCAAAGGATTTAGCTTCTCTCAGTGCCAGCTGAACCACTCTTTTCTGGGTCTCTCCTTGTAAGACTTTGAACTTTCTAAGCAAGCGGATTAGATGGATACCTACCTGTCCCAGAGTACAAGACTTCGTGGGCCATGTTCAGAATACCTAATGCAAAGTGGGTAGATGCTGGAGCTGATGGAGAGAAGCAGGCACAGCAGAATTGCTACAGAGGCTGTTGGCAGTTTGAATAACTGGTGCATCTGTGCAACCTAACTACATATTTTGACCCTACTCAAACAACACACCCCCTTGTATAACTTGTCAGTGGTTTCGTATATCAGGCACTTCATCAAATAAAATCTGAAATTATTACAGCAAGTTCTTCACACAATGAAGAACGAGCCCTGCACGCAGAAATACACTGTGTTGGTTTCCACAAGCTGGACTTACTGAACCACTACAGGGATAAATTATACCATAAATGCCACTTTGCAATATTTAACCTTGAAAATGTGCAATTGGGCATAGGTTGGTCTTCCATGTCTCTATTCTCTTTGCTTAAAGGTTGTTTAGATACACATCTGCATCTCCAAGAGAAAGTACTTGTTAATTACCTCGTGTTTGCACTGTACTTTCAGCAAGGAAAAAGCTATGTAAGTGCTAAGAGCTATTAACATATTTTTCCTCTTTCAGCTTTCAAGTGAATATAGCTCTTGTGAAAGTTGTTGGATTGACAGCCCCAGAGACTGAAGTCTAAAGTGCAGCACACCTGCTGAGTCAAACAGAACTAAAAATGTAAAAAAGCTTCTCACCAAGTTTTAAATACATGCTTCATTTAGTTATTGTTATATGGCTGCATGCAATACCAATACTGAAAGATTTGCTGCTCCCATGTATTTGTTCTAAACATCAGCTCAAACTCTGTCTTTATTTTCTACTTTCAAAAATAATTTCTTGCTGATGGGCAAAACTCCAGAGACTGCTTCCTACATTACAAATGGAACACTGTTGAAGCATAACCTTATGCTACTGCAGTCAGGTACAATGCTGCATCCTGGCATTCACTTTGCACATCACAAAAAAGTACATTAGCTAATCTCATACAGTTTTAGTACCGATCACACTAAGTGCTTGGCTGCAGAAATGCTACTCCATATTATAACCTAAATCTGAAGCTAGGAGACTTCGAATGGAAGATCTGCTCCTTTAGTTAGGAATACTACTGTTTCTTAGAAGACTAAGTCAATACTTCAACAACAATTCAACATTTCCTGAGAAAGGGGGCATTTTTTTTTTGGTTTAAACACTCTAGATTTCCATAAGTACACTTTTAACCACTGAAGTGTGGTTTTGGTTTGGTTTTGTGTTTGTTTTTTTTTTTTTTACTTTTATAAAATTCTTTTTAGCATACCTAAAGGCAAATCTTACCTTCTGAGAAATCTCTCTTTACATAAATACATTCAGCTCACTTGTGAAGTTTCCCCGTGATTCCAGCTAGGGCTACCACTTCCTCCAAGAGACTACCATTCCTGCTTTCTTGTAAACAGGTTCTCTAGATTACATAAACCTTCACTGGCAGTAACTTTCACACCCTCCTTTTATCCACTGTCTGCTTGCCTCCAGCTGGGACTGTTTCAGATTAAAGTGTAGGGACTGATCCCCATTGAGTAGAGTAAGCATATGAGATGCAGAACACCTGTAGTGTGTAGAGCTGCTACTAACAGCTGCTGTTTCAGGTGCTTCCAGAACATTCCTTCACTTGTCTTGACAGGACCCAAAAAAAACAAATTTGGTGCCTGGGTCATCTTCAGTCCTGAGTAACTTCAAGACCTGGCACTTACAGAAAGTCATTCCTTAGCATTTCCAGTTACTTTTCAGTTCAGGAAATTTCTCAGGGTTTCTTGTCAGGGCAGGCTGGTCTTTTATGATTTTCAGCCTGCAACGCTACTCCTTTCTATTTCATCTTGGCTTAATGTCATTAGTCTTCTTTCACAGAAACCTGAGCATTCTTTTCCTAATTTATCTAGATGGTACCCTGACAGCAGCTCCCTTGATCAAGACTTTGCCATTTATGTCTCTTCTCCTGTTAATCATTCTCTGAAATGAGATTTGTAGTAAAAAAGAATTAAATCAAGTCTGACTGCCTTCAAATTTCTTGACTTTCTGGGATTCTGGATGCTCACTCAGGCCAGGCCCTTTGGAGACACTGTGCTTTCTCTGGTTTGCTAAACAGGCTGTTAAGGCTATTTTCCTATACTGGAGAGTGAACGCAGGTTTTATAATTGGTGAAACTAAGTAGAGGTTTACAGGATGCAGCTATGACACCCAGGACACCTTGCTGTTTGATAGTTCTCCCCAAAAAGTATCTATCTTTTTCTATTTCTAGTTATACATTTAAAAAATTGAATCTGGGAGCAAAGTGGCCACATGATAATTTTTCTTGTCTTTTCTTCTTGAAAACAAGAATTGTCTATTATGCAAAATGTCTACACTGAACTCCATGTTCCCATCTGTCCTCTTTCCTTCAGATATTGATTTTCTATCACTTCATATGTGGGCAGAAGGAGGTAAAAGACTAATGATTTGTTGGAAAGTGATATTAAAAAAAATATTTTATAAATGTGGGCTACAACTTATGTTTATCTGCCTCACGTTTCATGAGGTCCGAATCTGAATGAAAATCTCCAGCTTGTACAATGCTGCAGGATCTCTTCTCAGCAAGATGATCCATCTCATACAGGTCAGACTTGTTCTCTGCTGCCAGCAGATTTTTGCAAGTTAAATTCTTACTCCATGTGTCCAAGGTGTCTGTGGCCTGGTCCCTAAAAGTCTAAAAGGCCAACCATGCCCAACATCTCAATTTCTCTGACTGGTGGAAGTCTCTACATTAAGACTAAAGCTCATTTGTGGAGATGAAGCTTTCTTCAACCCGGGATGATAAAAGAACTGCCCTAAGGGAATAAAAAAATACCACAATATTAGCACCTTCTAGCTCAATGCAAGGCACATTTCTTTATGAATTTGCTGGCATAAAACACAGATATAAGATGAGCCTAAACTTACTTAAACAAGAAGTGTATTGATCACCTTCTCCCAGCTTGGGGAAAAGTAGGAAGAATAAATGCACGATAGATGTGCAGTCACATTATTTGGTTCAAGGCCAGAAGGTACTGAGGTTTTACAGTGCTCAATATGTTATAGGAATGTGTAAGTGTGTGTGTGTGTGTACAAAATAGCTGTAAGACTACACACAGTTCTACATATGTATAGAACAGGGTAAAAAAAAAAAAAAAACAAACACAAAAAAAACCCCAAACAAACAAACAAAAAAACCCCAACAAAACCACTACATTAGGACTTTTGTGACGTCACACATGACAGACCTGTATTTGTGGTTAAGGCAGAAATTATCATCCAACTTTGTCAACCACCACTGATTTTTACAAGAAAAAGGTTTACAGTCTGCTAAATTCAAGGCAAATCGTCATCCAGTTTCTTGTAGTACAAATGGCTGCATTTAAAGCATGTTCTTGCTATTAGGTCTAAAGCATTACAAGACCGAAACGTTCTGTATCTCATCTCAAATTTTCAAACAATCCAATATCTGGGCTATATATAGATATATTCTTGCTGTTCAATCTCTTAAAAAATCAATCAATATTAATGTGTCTGCCTTAAACTTTTAAGGTCATTGTCTCCCTTCTGACATCTTTAACTACATCAACATCACATTATACCATTATAGACTCATGAAGCAATGTACTTTTACATTTTTGCAAGATAATGTCTCTTTTGTGTTTCGGTTTTTATCATAATATAAATCTTGAAATGCAATTTGCATATCTTTTGTTTAGCGAAAGAGACCCCCATTTAAGACTTTGTCATTTTAATACATAGACTTAAAAGTGGATGACTTTTTAAAGGAAATGCACCAAAATCTTCCAATTTATTCTCCAACTGATGCGGCTGCTGCATCAGTAAATTAGTAAATTCCCTTAACAATACACTTGCTAACAATTATGGTCTGCCTGCCTTGGGCTCGCTTGACAGTAGGGCTGCCATCTGTTGAGAAGTCCGTTCATGGATTTTAAAGGGCTATTTATAGGTTTTTATTTTAAAGATTGCAAAATACTTCTTTGCTCTTCACCCTTTCCTCCACTTATTCTGTCTTTCCTGCCCTCTGCTCATCTTTCCACCTGGCTAAAGAGCACCGGTATACTTCCAACATTGAACTGTCTCTCTGCACCAGCAGCCACATCACAGCAAAAGGCTTTCAGGTGTATTCAATTCTGAGGCAAGTCTGGCCCATTTTTAATGGATGAGGTGCTCAAGCAGAGAGGAGGGAGGATGCTTATGGAGAGGAATGGACAGAAATGAACAGGATCAATGAAGAAATTCAAAAGCAGACATGAAGGAAAAAAATCAAGACAATGAATGGGAAAGGGATGCTAGGAGCCCAAGCTCTGGATAGATGGATATTTCATGAATTCCTTCAATAAATAGGGAACCTCTAGGGAAATTCAACACCTGGCAATCTTAGTGGATAGTGGTGCTGCAAAGAAAGCATAATGCTCACCCCTCTGGTAAATTCAAGCAATTAAACCTCCTTTAAAAAAAGGCCCTCTTAGGCTTTCTGCCCAGTAAACTCACAGTGAAAAGCAACTTTAATAAATGTTATAAATCTCACCTCTAAGCCAACAGGAAATTCAAATGTTTTCATGTGCAGGAGCCAGGGAGTTGCTGAAACAAAAGGTAAATGTGTATATTAGAATAGGTTATGCCCATACTCTGACTGGACAGCAGTAGAAGCATGAAGCCCACAGACATGACATGTTTTTGAAAGCCTCCTTTCTGGTGCCACCTTTGACCATTTCAGTTTGTGTTACACTAGATTTCTCTTTTCTTTGGGAGTGGACAAATTTGTTTAGTGATGAGTTTGCTGGCTCAATGAATTCAGGATTGCTTCCTTATCATGCAACATTATTGGAAAGCAGTTTTGAGTTTCAATGTTTTAGACGTAAAACTAAATAAAGAAATGGCAACAAATATCTGTGGTTCGTAAAATGAAAAGATCAAAGAACAGAGACTGCAGAGAATTTTTGATCAACACCCTGACGAGGGGTGTTAGTTTTAATAAACAGTAAGAATTTTAGGCCATTATGAAGTAGGAGATGCAGTTTCAGCTGTGTTTCTAATTTCCTTTCTTGCCTTTACTGCTGTTATATAAAGCTCTGTAGTGACGAAAAAACATTTATTGAAAAAATCTGAGCACACCGTTTGGGATTATGTTACTTCATCTGCATGAGCCCTTCCCAGCCAATAAGAAATATTTCTTTCTCCACCCTCCATGGTGCCAAGAGCTGCAGGCACATTCTGCATATGGGACAAACACTGGACAGAGATGCACTTGTATAAGTGAATAAGGATTTTGTTATTGGGTCTGAAGACTAAACGATCATGGAATTCTGTTCCTTTTTGATCGTTGTTCTTTTAAAGCCGTAGATAACACAGACAGAGCTTTGATGCACATTTTTTAAAAGTGAATTTAAGAATATGAAACAAATACGTTTTCGGCAACATATCCTGTGAGAAAGGTTTTCCGAAAAATTTCTGGTAACACGTTGTCCACCAAGCTACGAATACTATACTTTTTTGTCTACCACACACTCTACAGGTTTATGAAAACACAAAAGGCCATGAAAATTAAGATGAAAAAAAAGTGAAGGAGAGACAGAAGGCTGGATGGAAATAAGTTATCTTTTGCTGCTTGAATTATTCACAGGAATTGGGGCAGAGGCCTGTTCATTCTTGCTCTCTTAATTTTTGGGGTATTTCAGGGGGGCAGAGAGGGTCGGTACGAGAGAAGTCTCTCCAGAAATCTCTTCATCACCCTTGAAAAAAAGCTGGGAATTAATTATTTTATTACAAGATGGCACAAGGAAGGACGTCTCTCTTTGTTTTAATGTCTCCATATGTGGCTTTCCACCTCTACAGTATTTTTCCTTGGGGATTATCAAGATTATTAGTAATTACTACTAATAAGCCATTACTATGAATAATGGTAATTACAGTATCACTTAAGGACCCTAGTCATAATCACTGTGGAAAACTTATGAGCACAGTGAAGACCAAGGCTTTGCAAAAGCACATCCAAATCTCCTAAGAGAAAATGAACAAGCACAGACTTATACTCCAGAGAGCCTGACACTCAAAGCCTTTCATCCCTAAACT
Organism: Nyctibius grandis; assembly: GCF_013368605.1. NCBI lineage: Eukaryota > Metazoa > Chordata > Aves > Nyctibiiformes > Nyctibiidae > Nyctibius > Nyctibius grandis. The sequence continues at coordinate 32,840,922 of NC_090665.1, read as the reverse complement.
GCCAATGCCAGTATCAAATCCAGTGTTTGTCCAACATGGCAAATGACTGACATATTTTAGCAACTATTTTTGTTTTAAAAAAAACCAAAAATAAAACAGTGTTTTTTTCTCTTTAAATTTTAGGATTTGGGAGGATTGGTAGAACCACAAAATCCCATCTTTAGCCCCAAAAAGTACTGGTTGTGTGACATCTCTGATTACAGTAAATATTGTGTATAAAAAGCAGGGCAGATCCAGATACCGAATGGATCATGGATGCATGGAGAACATTCAGCCATTATGGATATTCCACAGAAGGGCAACAATGTTTTTTCCAATCCAGTTGGCTCGGTCTGTGTCCCTTATTCAATAGAGCTGTAGTTTTTCATTTAACAGACAGCAAAGCCCTACCTGTTACAAGTTAATGTCAAACACATGCTCAGAGTGGACACACATTAATTTTCCCGCTTTTTACATTTGTTTTTAAGGTTTTCTCTCAGGAACACATATCCTCCCTTCTCTCTTTGCCTCTTCACATTAGCTCTAAATCCTTGTCTATCTTGCTTTCCATCTTCAGAGTCATGACAGAACTCTTCCAAAAGTATTCTCTACTGACAATTTCTCATCTGGTTTTCCACTAAGATAAGCAGACCTGCATTTATAACCTTTTAATTTCACATATATAACTTCATAACTTTAGTTTGCAATTATATAAAATTTTCTAAGGTTTTATTTTTAAAGGATAGCCTTTTCTTATCTTAACATATGAAGTCACATATTTGGGTTTTTTTATATATACAACATATACTATGTATGCATATATACATATTATATAAGTATATTGTTACAAGCTGAGAGATGCTTCTGACAAAACACGAAGAGAGGACCTTTCATGCCATAAAAAATGTTATTTGCAACTGCAATCCTGAATATACCACAAAGGGTATGAAAGCGTGGATAGTTCTATTTCAAAGAAAAACATTTTCCAATATAACATGCTGCAGCTGTGTTTGTTAGAGATCCTGTTCACGAGGGTCACTGTAAGAAACTCAGCACTACCTTAGCAAAGGTGACCAGAAGCACTCTGCACAAAAGTACCTTTCCCTCTGCATTAGAGGAGGAATTGCAAGTCAGATGCTCGCAAGCACATCCATCAAAGGAAAAAAAATATTTTTGTAAAACTACAGTCATTCCAAAAAATTACAGAAGCTGGTTATCCAATCTCTCTATTACTCTGGCGTTACATCTACTTCATTTCTGGTACAATCCAGATGCAGCTGAATTTCAATATACAAACCCTGGTTCTTGGCTGTCAAGCCCCACATACCAGTTTACATGAATTTAACAACAGCACAGGGCTAAAAAAGATAAGCATTCAGGCCTGGAAACGTCTGACAGCCACAGTGTCAAAGCTTGTACAATGTACAGAGCAATAGCCAGTTAAGCCAGCTCTGTTATCTTAAGTACAGAATCTTTTCCAATGCCTTATTCCCAAACATTAGGTAGGCCTGATAGGCCTTAAGTATTTGCATAGAGAAATCTACTGTCTAAGTCTTTCATGTTGCCTAGGTTAAGAAACTTTTTAATTAATCTTACCACAAGTTACTAAGAAGGGAAAAATGCTCATGATGGGAGGTTCTATTAATTTCAACTACACAATTTTGGAGTTTGGTTTATAGCTTTAGATTTTTAAACTAGATTTCCATGAACCATTTTTGCTTGCTTGCTTGTTTTTCCCTTCTGTGGAAAGAAAAGCAAAAATTTGGTAAAGATCTGCTTTGGATCTGAAATTTTGTATGACAATATTTTGGAATTTTTCAGTTTTGACTCATGAAAATTATCATGCTATTATACATTCCTGTGTGAAATCTCAAGATACCTCTCAGGACTTTCAAGAAGCAAGTATGTTTCCCAAAAGTAGAAATGAAATGCAAAAAATATAATTGTTGAGATTTAAGCCACAAAGTCACTTCGAAGTTTGCTAATTTTTAATAACCGATGCATATTTAGTGCCCTTGTTGTGCATCAGCCATGAAAATAGACATAAGACGTGTTCTTTGCTTTGCTGCTGTATGAGGCTTTGTCTACATTAAACATTTTTGCTTGGTCCTTGAGCATTAAGTTAGGCACAGAGAGCATGACAGACAAGTTGCTATTTCAGACGTGAAACAGCACCTGGAGGGCCAAGACCTTTCACAGTTTAATAGTGGACAGAGAATCACGGTAGTGATCAGGGTCATGTGGTGGGTGAGGCAATCACCGGTACTGAAATATCAGATGTCACCGTGACAGCTGTAATAACCAGGGCTCACTTCCTTCAGCTAAAAAATATCCACAGAATATGGTGAATACACTGCTGCAACATGTACCTTTTCTACTTTTGTTTTGTGCTATAAACATTTTAACTCCTGAAGTCCCACAGTGCAAGAATAGAGCAACTAACCCTCACAAGACATTTTACATTACAGGGGAAGTATGACAGAAGAAGAGGGGTGTTTTTTAATCTTGAGAATTCAGCAGAAAAGTTATTATTTGCTTGTTATTGACAATTCATTCCTCTGAGATAAAATAACTTAGTTACTAGAGGATCCCAAGGAGACAGCTGGCAGTGATGAACAGAACAACATTCAATCCACAGCAAGTGTATATCATAAAACAGGCGCCACTGGATTAAAAAGTAACCTTAAACTGTTTAGTGTACACAAAGGCAGCCTAGTCAAAACACTTCAACAATGATTTAAAATCTCAAGTTAGAGGCCAGTTTCATCCTTCAGGGAAGCCTTCTCTATTCATAAGGAGCTTAACTAATCATAACTTTCCATGACTTATCGGACTGGATGCAGTGTGTCGCAGCATGATAACTGAGCTCTGGAAATGTAACAAAAGATGCCTTTTTTATAAAAATAATGGTGAGACTAAACCCCAAATTTTAATCTTTGAACTTGGTGGGGGAAAAACATCCTGTTACTCATTAAATGTTTCCATTAGCATGCAGGGAGTCTTAGCCAGGCAGCTTCTGTACATGTTACTGAGTGATGTGTAGGGCAGCACGTGCATCAGGAAAGGCACAGATTTCTGAAATTCAGTCCCAGGATGCTGCATAAAGTGCATCCCCAGGAAACAGAACAGCCAGTATCAGACACGCTGCATTTCTGCAGATAGCTAGCTATGGAAATAAGTAAGTCTACCTGAAACATAATATCACTTTCAGTTGATCTCATTGCTCAGTATTAACAACGTACTGTTTAAAAAAACATGTAGTATTTATTTTTTTAAGATGATAAATACTCTAGCTGTAAGAAAATTTCAGAGTGAGGGTTAACTGGAGCCCAAAAAGGACCAGACTTCTATCTGTATTTTCTTCAGTGTAGTTCCAGATGCATTAAGACCTCAGTAGAGACCTGCAAGTATTATGTACAGCTTTCTTTTATCTTCCGGAAAAAAAAAACAGTCTGAAAGAATGAAGCAGTGCCAAATGCTACAAGAGAGGCTTAATAAATAGAGCCCAGGGTCACAATGTTGCTGTTATTTGCCCTGAAATATATCACTGAACTTCTGTATATTCATATTTGTTTACATTATAAATGTACTAAATGAGCTAATTATAGTGATCATAATTTACAATTAAAAACAAACAGCTAGAAATTTCAAAGGCTTTCAATATCTTTTCTTTAATCATTCACCCAGGCTCAAAATATGCATTTTTTAGATTAAAGCATTAAAGTTGCTAATTATATTCTCAGAACTAACAATTATTTCTTTACCCTTTTACTACCTTCTTCTGGCAACAAAAAAATGTCAGCACTGATTTAATTTTTTGTTATTACAGGATTAAACGAAGTTTCTAAAACGCAATTAAATGTGCCCTATAGCTATAGTAACTTTCCTATCAGCATCCAAAGCCTCTTCACTAAAACAACAGCATAAAAAAATTATTCAGACTTTCTAGACATACTTTTTTTCTCCTTTTATAACACATTCCTTTGGTGATTATCTCCAATGACAACTCAACCATCTTAATGAGACTCTGTGCACATCTAGATCTTGGTGAAAGTAGATTAATAGGAGAAAATGAAAGTTAAAGAGGCTGTTAAGAGTGCAAAACCCTGCACATGTCAAGCACTGGTTCCTCACCTTTGGGAGCTTGGTTCAAGTTCACCCTGAGGCCCTAAGTGAAAAGTTCAATAGTCTCAACTATGTCCCTACTTGATATATCACAAAATCAATTATTTTATGGTGGTACATTTGGTAACCTATGCTCAGACAGAATCAAGTTTTTTCCCATTGGGAATTCACCAATTATCTACTCAGTGAATTATTCTCAGATAAAATAGAAATACTTGCTCTCAGCAGGAGTTTCTCATTATACTGCCCATCAGTTTAGCAGTTGATCTGTTTTGGAACACTGATGTTGCACTCGGACCATGCACCATTAGCCACCATGCGATCACAGTGGTGCATGGTGACAGGACACCAAAGCATGATTCAGTGCCCAAATTTGTACTGTTTTGGAAAAGAAAAATAGTCATTGCAAGTAACCAAAATTACACCAGAGAAAAATTGTAGCAAGGCACGTAATTGAAAATTCTACAGTTGCTCAAGGAGTTAGCTTCCTCTAGATAACCCCAAATGGTAAAGCCCTGAGTTTAATTTTCACAGTTGTGAGCACCGTTTTCTAATCGCCATCGACAGCACGCTTGGCTCAGGCTGCAGGAGCACACTGATCCACCTTATTAGTAGCACTCCCAAATCTACATCTTCTGTTACTTAATATGATATGCCTGTTTCTGGAGTTGATATATTTATGTTAATTATTTAAAATAGTTTCCAATCTAAATACATAGAGTTTTCACATAAGTGACAGCCAATCTGAATAATAAATACAAGTCAGTATTTAGTGAGGGGCTTAGATATGGAATATGCACTCTGTATGCTGGTGCATGACTGTTTAAATCAAGCCCCATTCATTGCAAAGGACCATTTCATAGCCAGCAGTGGAATGTCCAAACTAAGCTCAATTTGCTTAGTCTAACTTTCAGTCGTCAGAACTTTGTTTCATAAAATCACCAGCAACAAAATTAATGTTAACCGGCATCCTCTGTCAGAGTTGGCTAATGGCATACACATTCATAGTCCCTGAAAGGCATTACTCAGTCCTAGGACCAAGTAAGTCAGCACTGATACTGTCCATGTTGTAGTTATTTTGTGGAATCTGTTTTGCTTTAAAAAAAGACATCTTTCAGATAAAAATATTCCAGGTTATTTTCATAGTGGACAATTCAACAGAATTTTGATCTTATTCTCTCTAAAGTGGAAATGTGTAGATATGAGTAATGAAAATGACCGGGGCCTAAAGGTAAATCCCAATGTGCGAAGATTAAAAAGACAGAGACTGCCCCAATAAAGAATGGTGTAATAGAGAGAGACCACATAATGAATGATAGAAAGACAAGAAGCCAAAATTCCTATTTACCCTTACACATAATATAGGAACATAAGGACATGCAATGTCACTGAGAGGATATAAATTTAAAAACAGTGCCAGGACAAGCTTTAGTCATGTTGACTTCTGACTAGTGCTCAGCAAATTTACACTTTCCCAACTATAAAATGGGGATAATATCCTTGGCTCCCCCCACACAGAAAAACTCACCAGGGAAGTATTCAGATAATTCTATAATGAAGAATGTCATTGAAAACAGTAAAAAGAAATTAATAATTCCAAATGCAGTGCAGGTTCGGATTACATTAGCTGGCACAGTGGACAATAAATAAGGTCTAAGACTACAGAGTAGGCAATGAAGTTAAAAAGAACTATTCAACACCTTCCTTATTCCCTGTGAATCATCGCTCTTGTGCGCAAAATGAGGCAAAAAATACACGATTTGTAAATCAGGAGGTTATCGTAACACACACCTGAGGGAAGCTGACTTAGGATTCTAGGGCCACCCTCTAAATTGGTAGTGCTTGATCTTGCCACATAAATGACTTGCAATGTGGTTTTCAATACAGAGTTACAAACAAGTTATCATTTCTACAAAAATAACCTGATTATTAAGTTGATTGTTTGCAAAATAAATATGAAATGCTTTCATTGCTTCTCTAGAGAGATGCAAAAGATTTCATTTGTAGCCTCCGATTCTGTGAGCATTTAGTGAGTTTCTCATAGGAAAAATGCACTGCTAAGAGCATTTCAATTCCTCTGTAAATGTTACATTCCTCTAGTGAACTCTATCACCAAGCCCACTCAAAGCTCATGCTTTGTTTACTGCATCTTGCCGAGCAGACTCTTTCTTTATCAGGACCAGAAATATGCCCATTAAAATGGTGATGAAGAACGATGGGACAATTCAGAATTTCACAAGTGCAGAACCTAATGTACCTGCTCTAATTTATGGAGGCCTCTGGACAGTCATCAGGCCAAAATCTTGATGGAAGGATATTGAAGACTGAATAAATTGTCTAAAATAAAACAAAGGAGTAAGTGTATCAAAAGTTATAACACACACTTTATTTAATGTGTAGCCCTGAACAAAGGGGACTTACAGCTGGCTGTAGAAGCTGATACATCTTTTAGAGCACAGCTGGTATAACACCGCACATGTATTTTGTAACAGCTCAGTGGGAACACTTACTGATACGCAGATGGATTTGAAAATATAAAACCTCAAGCTAAATTTCTGGATGAGATGGCTACAGCACAAATTGTGCTTCTCAATACCTTCCTCTGGTAGGTTAGATGAGATGAACTGGAATGCGTCAGAAAGGCCAAAGCATGAGATGCTGCATCTAACAGGAGGGAGGGTAAGATATGTGTTGTCCTGGGATGTTGGACTGTTACCTTGGGACAGTCAAGTATCCTATCATCGTCCTTTCTGAGCTTTGCTGGTACCTGAGGATGAACTCTAGAAAGTACTTCCATCCACCATTCCAGAACAGATGAATGGTTCTACTAGAGCAAATCACTGCCAGATCACAGTCCTGGCTGACGATCAGCTGGCAGGAATACGGACTGCCCATTGCTTGTATCAAGTCAGGAAATGATTGGAAGGAATGACTGGAGGCAACATGCAACTGGCAGATCCTTATCCACTGAGGGTAAGAGGGGTGCCATTTGTATTGTGGGCAAGCTGCCCAGCCATCAAAAGAAAATCCTACTGAGACCATCTATGGATTCAGGGCAGCATTCACGACAACTATTATTCTCCATATTCACCAGTATTCCTCAATTCAGGCTGAATCTGGACACTTAAATAGTATCATACAGGTGTGCTCTCTGAATAAAGGATACATAAATCAAAAGGTTTTCAAACTATACATGCAAAACTTACCTGCATGATAGCTGTTCTATTGTTACAATCTTCAGAAAATGAAGTCCACCTTATCCAACTGTTGACAAAAAGGAATGAAATGGATCATGTCACAAGGGTGCTCAGATATTTAGAGAAGCAAGTAATAAGGAAATTTTATGAAGGAATTTCCCAGGTTTCCTGTCTACATTGGCTTATATCAGTGGCTTTATCTAGAGTTAAAAAGGCAAGAATCTATTACAGAGAATGTCCACAGCATAATTAGAAAACAATCAACACTTTTTCTAATGCTGATTTTTTCTTCACTTTAAACTGCTTTATTGACTTTAAACTTGCCCTAGGTTATGAATCTAGCAAGCTGCAAAAACATTTAAAAATTAAATAAAATACAACCATCTTTCTTGTCAGGAGGGTTTTCACCAGCTTGCTTATTTGTACCACACTTCTGATTTAGAGAATTTAAATTATTAGAAATGCTGTATGTGATACTGCAAGACTGTTGTTTTTGCTCTTGAATTAAAATGACCTCCCACTGCCACAGTAAGAATCACAGAATTAAATTGTTGAGATTCTCTCCACTGCTCTAGCTTCACTGCAGAATTCCTTTGCTTGTTTCAGAGAAATGGTATGAAGTTGCCATCACAAACTTTGACACCAGCCCTACTCCCTGTTTTGTCTAAGGCCAAAGAAAAGGAATGTTGTACATTTAGGATACTGGCAATTTCCATGCCAATAGCTCAGGCCAAGGTTAAAAGTACATGACACACATTTTGGAGGAATAAAGAGATAGCCTGTGTCCTGCCCTGGCCTGGGCCTAGCTTGTGAGAATATGATAAAAAGTCGTAAGAATGAGAGTGAACGGAATAACTTACAATCATCAAGAGAAAAGAAGGTGAGAACAACTGTATCAAATATATTCCAGCCTGGAATCATTTAGTTTCCTTAGACAGTGACATTATTAAAATACTAAATAAAATCAGTTCTGGTTAAAGATGGGTGTGAGTACCCACAAAACATTAGGAAAGCTCAGGTCTGAATTAACTTTACAATTTGGTCTGCCTTTGTTTGAGTTGCTCACTGACACATGTTCTTTTTGTCTCCTCCAAGCAGCTTCTTAGAGACAAGTGAGAAGGGCTCAAAACCTGCACTTTTCATCTCTAGAAATGTTATTAAAGCAAAAATATATTTTGCAAAAATTCCAGAGTTTGCTAAGAAATACAGAGCACCAATTACTTGCAACTGCATTCATTCCTTGATGAAGTGCCATGGAGTATTGGAGTTTAGGTATTGATCTGAGGCTCAAAAGACTTCAATTCAATTTTCAAACAACTTGTTTATTTCTATTTTTTTTTCTGCATACATCCACAAAAGACAGAAAACAGAATTTCCATGCCTCAGAAGGCCACTATGCCCTACTGCTCTTAAGGTATTACCTAGACATCCTCGCTAAAGTCAAAAGAAAGATCTTCATAAAGTTCAGTGACACTGGGATCAACCACATATATCTGTAAATTTAACAGATGTCTCCAATAGAATACGTACATAATATGGTAATTGCTATTCATATATCTTGAATATACACATAATGTTGATGAGATGTGAAGAGTTTTCCAAACTGGTAAAGATATACAGTGCAAGCAATTTATAATAAGATACAGACTCATGTCAACTCAAGCTGTTTAATACCACAACAGAATTACAGCATAGTTTATGGACATTTCCCTTCACCAAAGTCTTGGAGAACTTTCCATTAACTTCAATAGATGCCAGAACAAGCCCAAGAGCAGGAAATGAAGAAATATACTGTACCCAAATGAAACTGCAGTGGGAATTTAGGTAGGCAGAATGTAATTATTCACCCTTGAATCTGGATAGAACACTAGGTTTATATCCCCATTCCGGCAAACATATAATGAGATACATAATAATCAAGAGGAGCAGGGCTACTGGCTCTCCTCTCAGTCAGAAGACAAGACATATAGGAGAATGATCTGCTTGCTTGATACTGAGTAAAAGGAAGGAGTGACATTTATGGCATCATCTGCAAGACTTGCCAAGGAACAAAATGTATTAAGTAAATAATCACGTTTTTGGGAACCTTCATCGAGAATGTAGTCATTGCTTGTGAAACAAAGAGAGGTTTTGAAAAATTAGAAACTTGTTTCTTTGCTCATGCATGCACTTAGGTACATATGGAAATGGAAATGTATGGTTTTCCTTCTTTTGTGGACAGTCCTAGGGGACAATCTCTGGAAATTAGTGCCTGTGCGAAATACTAATACTTATCGTTTCTACATTCATTGATGCAGATGAGGACACCAAGAAGCACTGAAAAAATAATGGATTCTCTTGCAAATGTACTGGATTGTAAAATAACAAAGAATTCCCAATCTTGTAATAGAACTGCATTACATTCTAGCAAAGTGGATCCATTTCTGAGGTGGAACATGACAGCTTTTTAACTTTCTACAACAATATGTGACAGAAGAATACTATATTCAGTTGATACCGTAGGGCGATTTATGGAGGCAGAATGTAATAATATAAATTGAGTTTCAGAAAAGACACTGTGACTAATCTTACAAAAAATGCTACGGGATGTTTAATAATCCTGGTGGGTCAGAAGTTGTTCTTCAAAAAATTCTCTTAAGACTGATTGTTATTAAAGTATGTACTGCATTTGGTTCATTTTTCATTTAACTATGTAGTCTAAAACTGCTGTCAAGTGCAAATATTTGAGTTGTAATTGGATACCCATACAAATGGAATAGAGCTACCAACCCTCAACCAAAATTGCAGAATCATAGAATATTTAAGGTAGTAAATGCCCTTTGAAGAGCCACAAGACAAGCATCTGTCCACATCTCTTGAGCTATCCCTAGCAGTTCTCATCGGTGTTTATTGTTCCATTAATCAAAAATAAAGCAGCAGGAATAAGGCAGCACGCTAGAACTCCTCCCTTGCATTCACTCTGTAATCTTCCTCCATTACCTCCCTTCAGCATTTAAGGCTATAGTGCTTATTCATTAAGCTATGAGTGGTAATTTTGAGGAGACTGAAGCGAGCAGAGAGTAGGGGAGAACATAATGTATGTAGTTAAGGGGCTTGACCCTAATCCCTTAGAAATTAGCAAAAGTCTATATTTTACTTACATTGCCTCTGTATTAGTCCTAGTAGAGAAGCAGAGAGGTTTCCGCAGTACTTCTCTCACTGTCTGCAGGAAGGCTGCGACTGCACACGTTTGAAGTCCCGGTCTGAGCCTACACGGTTTTACAAGGAGATGAGAAGGAAACAGACACCATTCTGTGGGTCTGACGGATTCTGTAACACAACATGCACCCCTCCTGCTTTATTGTTTAATGCCAGGGCCCTGCACAGGCCAAGCCCTCCATGGGGCTGGGAGTGAGGAGGCCCTGTGGGCTGGCAGGGCAGGGTCTGGCAGCCAGGGCCTGTCCACCCCCAGCCAGGATAGGGGCAGGCTGGGGCCCCCAGGGGCAGCCCCAGCCCCAGGCATCTCCTTGGGGACAGGGGTAGGCCAAGGCTGGGCCAGGATGTGGGCCTGCAGGCGGGCCTGGCTCTGCAGGGCCCATGGCTGGGCAGGGCAGGGCTGTGGGGGAGCTGGAGACAGGCCCTGCTGTGGTGTTGCTGGGGCAGGGCTGACAGCGTCTGTGGGCAGGGTGAGGGAGCCCTGAGGGGGCGATCTGGGCCAGTGAGGCCTTGTGGTGCCCTCAGGGCCCTGAGACTTAAGAATAAAAAAATCAAGAAAACAAAGAAATCTTACACTCATTGTTTTTCATAGGACTTCCCTTCATTTCATTTTATATTTTCCCTTGCATTTCCCCCTGCATTTTCTTTATGATTCAAAATCTATTTAGTCGTGGCTTTCAGTACTGCATTCAGCTCTTTTCAGTTCACCATTGTTAATGAGAACAAATGAAAAAGTAATGTTTGTGCTTTTTCAAAGGCTATCCAAATGGGCTGAGATCCATTTACATGGTATCCATTCCTTGGCTTCACAAAAAAGCCAATATTTTTGTAACTCTGGAAAATTTGCTCCACCTAAAGGTTTGGCTAACACTAGCATTTTCATCCCAGATTTTGGGCTTCCTATAATGCCATAGAGTTTTTGTTAACAAACCCACGAATTCCTTAAGGAACTTTTCTCAGAAGGTAAATAGTAAGATGTTTAATGTATACAGTATGTCAGGTTTGGTCCCAATATCTTTCTTATGGCTCTCAGCCTTTTCCATCACACGATACAGTATGTGGCAGAGACCACCCAGCAATTATTTTTTCACTGTATTTCACATTACCTCTTTGTTAAGATTAGTTGTAGACTTCAACTCCATAAGGTAAAATATTCCTAGATACTTAATACCCTGTGGTTTTCAAGCTATATTTAAACCCTGCCTTATCCACTGATCGTACAATATGTTCAGGGACATAAACTCCAACTTACCTCAGTTGATTCGCCATTCAGATACGCTTACAAAACTCTCAGCTAGCTTCCACGGATTTTTTTATGTTCTAGGAGCTGAAATAAAAATACAATTTATACTGTATGATACTTATTAGAAGTGAATAAACAATGCATAGCAAATAACTTAGAAAACTATTGTTTACTAAATATCCATGAGCTGATCACGATTTCTTTGAATTTATTCAACATTCCCCAATTGTTACTGTTTTTACCCCTTGCTTTTGAACTCACATATTTCAAATGTTCAGTAGTCACTAGCCAATCATGTAGTATAGCTCTGATGAATGTGCCCGAGTAGCGATTTTTAAAATTTTCACCAGTAAAATCTGAGCATGTAACTCTGGTGTTATTAATATTTGTCTTGGCTTTAACAAACATCTGTGCAATGGTTTCTGAAATAGTTGCAATCACACTTGGATGTACTGATGCAGCAGAACTGGAAGCAGCATAGCATCATCAGTGAGGTGCTGTCCCTGATTAATTACCACCATCAAGATGGAGGATGTATTAGCTCAGGTGTAGCATCACTTGACTGCGTCTCTCTTGCTTTCAGAATCCAAGCCAGTAACCTCTTACGATGCTACCCCACTGCCTGTGGATGTATTATCCTCTCTGGAATTAGCTTGGTACTATTTGTGTTGTGTCCAACATGCAGCACTGTGGTAAGGGTACCATGTTTTGTGGCTATCAGCAGAACCTTCAAATCAGCTCTTTTAGGGCTTTTCTCTTTCATAGACATAGACATAAATACAGAGAGTTGATATGAACATGAACTGTCCTACTATACTAGGACAAAATTTAAATACATATAACTCATAAGACAGTCCAGGGATGGAATTACTCAAAAGTTACATATATCTGTGAAAAAGCTTTCTTAGAATTACTCTTTCTGAGTTACAGGTATCATTAAGCAATATGACCAGAAATAGGTTTGGCACTCAATAAAATCCATTTAAACAAGGAATACATTGTATATCATAATTCTTTATGCACAGAGCTACGAGTACTAATACAGATGAAAAAGAGAACCAGAAGAACGTTATTAGTTGATTTGTTAATGCATATAAGTTTCAACAGGTGTGATCAACTGGAAAGAGGCAGGTGTTACCAATGTATTGGTGCTGTCATAGAAGAAGGATGTCCTGCAGAAGCCTTAAACATAAAGTTAAAATTGAAAAGCTGTTGAAATCCTCTATCAGCCACCACCTTACAAGTATTCCACATCTGATTCAAGGCTGGAAATGTGCCAGAAAAAAAACCCTAGTACTTAAATATGTGGGTACTAAAATACTTGAACTTAACTCTGACATCTGCACATTTAAATTTTTATGTTCCATAAAGATGTCGTCTTCGAGGGAGGCATCCGACACCATTTCTGTCCCCTGTAGATATTAATTTTTGGTTTTAGCTAAACACAGCACCATCAGATAGCTGTCCAGCTAAAATATTTTATTTCTATTTATCTCCATGATACCATTCTTAGCAATGAAGGGTTGAGATCATCTAAAAAATTAAGATTAATAGTTCTTCATTTTGAGACCATATAACTTAATGAGAAAAAAAATACAATATGAAGACTTAGAGAAAAACATATATTTAAAACTGGCAACATAAACAAAAAGTCTGGAAAAGAGTGCTATTTTTGTACTAAAATATTTAACACAATTAGTTTCTAGTTGATGTTACATATAAGATCTAAAAATAATCTTCACTTTTTTTTCTTTACATTTTTCTGAACGTACTTCATTGCTTGTGAAAATAAGGGATTAATAGCACTTGAGATGGGAAAGCATAGTGTAGATTGGCACAGAGCAAATTTTTCCTCAGCGCAAGGCTGTTTTACTATACAAGGCTGTTTTACTGTACTTGCTTGAGTCCTGATCTTCAAAAGCCCTTCTTTGCCAGTCCTCACAGAAGTCAGAGACAGAAAATATTTGTGATATTTCTTAATTCCAGAACACTGGGATAAACATCAGTTCAGTCCATGTCGTTATTGTACTTTTTCTAGTATGTTGTCTACTTTGCACTGAGTTATAAGCCCATCAAATGATGAGGGCTTACTGTAGTTCTCAAAAAAGTCTGTTCCACTATCTAATAGATAGGTCCTTGGAAAATAACTTTTATTCATATTTTCAAAAATCCGCTCACTTCATTACTCCTAACTACCTATTCTTTTAACAGTCCTGGGCAGTGATGGCCACTTATAGAGAACTGTCCCAAATAAAGAGGTAGTTTCATAAAACAAATCACACAGATTTACATATCTGACCTTTTCTAAATTCCAAATAAATTCTGCAATGGAGAAGAGCTGTTGCATTAACTCAATTTGCCTGTGTGGTAGGGAGACCAGAATGGTACTCTCCAGAGAAGCAGTATGCTAAAGCCAAAGTACAATGTGTGAAATTCATTCTGGTGCAGAATACCATGTAGATTTATGATGGTCAAGTCCCACATAATTCCCGTTTTAGGGCTAACGTGACTTAACTGGATACAAGTTGCTTATTCTTTACATGACATACATTTCACTCAAAATGTCTATAGAAACAGAATGGCCCTCTCTGGAAGATACACAATGTGCCAGCAAAAGAATTTCCTGAACTGTTATACAGGCTGAAACATTTTTCCATAAAGCAGGATCATCAATGTGGGGTTTTGTTTTCTTTGACTCTGTCACTGCTCCATAGTTCCTCACAGCTACTGTCTCCTGATCTGATCTGCTGAGTGGCCAATGCTTCTTGAAATCCCCTTGTTGGCAAAAACATTCTACGAGGGCATCAGCATTTTCTGTGTTGAACTAAATGATTCAATTTTGTACAATAAAACTAATAGAAGTGGCTGGTATAAAAGCATGGAATTAAAATCTACTGAGCAAAATCTTGTATAAAGAAGGGTATTTCAGTGTTTGAAGAAAGCAACTAGACCTGTGCAGAGAGTCTGTTTCTGCACAAGTTTCAAAATTTGGTGTTGTTTGTATTTGGAATAAAAATCCCCAAACATTTTAAAAATCATTATGCAACAAATTCTGAAAAATTGCTTTCTGGAAAATAAAAGAATATCCTTTGATAATTTCCAAAGTTCTTCATGGTGGGTGCAAAACTCTCATACTCTTAGCATGCTGGTACAGCCAAAACTTCCAGGTCTCTTAACTACTTTTCATTACATATTTCGGACTGAAGTGGCTAACTCCCTGTACACCTTGGGAATTCCAAATGAACATCGGTGCTTGCAAGCCAGCCTGACCGGCCGCCAGTGACTTGACTCTCTCTTGGTCTTCGACACAGGCTGCTGAAGAGCAAGGAGCCTAAAATTCTGGTGACCCAGCAGGTTCCGCACAGACTGCCAGAGAGTCAGGAGGGGAGACAGAAAGCAAAGCCTTGTTGAACGTTCATTGTAGGTGATGGTCATATAAAGAAAAAAGCATCGAAGTGCAAGTGAGGTCAGACGTGCTTTAAATAAACCATTTTATTCTCAGAAGTGGGAATATACTACTGAGACTGGGACTACTTGGGAACAGAAACCTTGGTTTCTTATTTGTCTCACATTCTGGTACGAAGCAGTTAATAATGCTCACAAAAGAATGACTTTGCAGATGTTGCATTTGCAGCAGCAAATTTGGGCTATGCCAGGAAGAATTACAATAATCTGAAATGTGTGCTACAGTCTAATAATGTGCCATGTACGATACAAAATCCTGTGCCTCTGGTGAGGGTATTTTTTTGCTAGTCAAGTTTCTCTACCCACAGAAGATCTATGTCAGAACATTATTAAGCCTATACCTGATTTTTACAGTTCAATCCTCCACAACGCAGGCACCAAATCCAGGATTATAGTAGAGGAATGTACTATAATGTATAAGAATGCACATTGGCAAATGACTCCCAGTCTGGCTGCCATACTGATATCAATGCAGCAAAATGTGTATGGTAGAACAGAAGGTTTTGTGCTAGAGAACAGATAAGTGACATGGATTGAAATTGTGGTAAATTTAAATTGATGGCCTAATTAGTATTATCTCTTTTTGTATTCTCTGTAAGAAATATTATCCAGGAGGAACTCGTTTTGCATTAATGTTGATATAAAGTGTAATTCTGTAGCATTTCCATTGTAATCTGGCATTAATTAATGCATCATTATTCCAAAGTGTTAATTAAATTATTACAGAAAGGGACATCTGCCCCAGTTCAGAATGGAAAAAAAAAATAAACTATGGTTCATGAGAATTAGACTTTCAAAGGTCTGAAATGGCATGTGAGTTCCCGTAACACTGGTAGAATCACAGAATCACAGTATCACAGAATCACAGAATGGTTGGGGTTGGAAGGGACCTATAGAGATCATCTAATCCAACCCCCTGCCAAAGCAGGTTCACCTAGAGCATATTGCACAGACAGGGTCGTGTCCAGGAGGGTTTTGAATATCTCCAGAGAAGGAGACTCCACAACCTCCCTGGGCAGCCTGTTCCAGTGCTCTGCCACCCTCAAAGTAAAGAACCTTTTCCTCATATTCAGATGGAACTTCCCATGTTTCAGCTTGTGCCCATTGCCCCTTGTCCCGTCACTGGGCACCACTGAGAAGAGTCTGGCCCCATCTTCTTGACACCCACCCTTAAGGTATTTGTAAGCATTGATAAGGTCCCCTCTCAGTCTTCTCTTCTCCAGACTAAAAAGACCTGGCTCGCTCAGCCTCTTCTCATAAGGGAGATGCTCCAGTCCTCTAATCATCTTTGTAGCCCTCCGCTGGACTCTCTCCAGTAGTTCCTGGTCTTTCTTGAACTCGGGGGCCCAGAACTGCACACAGTACTCCAGGTGCGGCCTCACTAGGGCTGTGTAGAGGGGGAGGATAACCTCCCTCGACCTGCTGGCCACACTCTTCCTAATGCACCCCAGGATACCATTGGCCTTCTTGGCCACAAGGGCACATGGTTGGCTCATGGTGAACACAAAACCAAGCAGAAATATAGGCATGAAGGCTCATAAACCACAATATGACATCAACATTTGCTCACTCATGATGGAGTCTGATGACAGCATTAGAGCCTCAAAGCCAGGCAGCCATCAGAAATCTGAAATGGCAAATTTCTGATACGATAAATTAAACACATTGTACACTGACTATCAGGAATTACTCACAAGGAATTCAAGGAATTAAATAGGGGTATGAAAATATTCACAACTTCTGCAGGCTCTACTAAATACTCGGCTGTTGGGCAGGAATACCACTATAGGGTCACTGGGAGTGCCAGGGCAGTCTTTGGATTAATTGCAAACAATCCTGCACTTCTCAGTGTTGATTGTCTTGACGTTCTGTTTGCTGTCCTAAGTGGCTTCACTGAAATCTGAAATCAGCATTTCAGTTGTTGTTCTTGTTACTATCAGCTGTTTTCAAATGCAGAGAGGAGAAAACTCAATCCTTTATCAAAGAATATACAGTCCAATCCAATGCCCAGTGAACTCTATAGAAGTCTAACCACTGACTTCACAGAGAACTGGCACTTATGCCTGCATCTGTGAATTGCACAAGCAGACCTCTGAGGGAATGCCACAGGCAGCAAGGGGGGCTCTCTGCAAGGGGCCACACAAGCTCTGTGGAATTGGGGTCTCTGTGAATTACTAAGCTTGACTAATAATTCAAGAAAACATTAGTCTAGAACATGAAGCAAATTCTATGCGATGTGTCTTACCTGCCAGCCATATACCAGAGCCAGAGTTGCACAAGATGCTTCCAGGATGCGGCTTCCATAAAATTCAGTGTCTACACTATTCAACAACTCTGCCTGTTTCAACAATTATCACTTTCTTTTGTTACATTTGGGCTTGCATTGAAAGATCTTTAAAATGTAAAAGTTAAATGAGGCTCTTATAAAGAAGTGGTTTGGGTGCAGTATATTAAAGGAAAACTTCAAAGGAGCTCAAGATACCTTTCAAGCTAAGGTACAAAAATTTAAACAAGAACAAAAGCCTCTCTTGTATTTTGAAGCATTAATTGTTCCACTTCTGTTGATGTAAAGTGAAAGGAGAAGCTTTTAGTTAAAAGCACGTAGTATCAACCAACATGGAACGTCCCAAAGTTTCATGGAATAATTTTAGCTTTGATATAATGGCACAGGTGAATCCCAAATGATAATGCTTTCTGTAGCATGTGCAATAATTTTTGGTAGCTGAATCCATTAGATAAACATTAGTGCTTGAAGAGATTATTGGCATAAATCAGAGTTTCACCTTTTATATTTATAAGATATTTCATATTTATAAGGTATTTCATAACTTTGTGAGTGGTGTTTGTCACATAACTTTGTGAGTGTTTTTTGATATTTCATAACTTTGTGAGTGAAGCTTTATATATTATTACAGCCTGGTTTTCAAAGGATAAAATACATAACATTGCACTGTGTTCTCTTTCGTCCATCTGTCAGTTCCCCTCCTTTAAAGAGGGGGCAAAATTGGAGAAACTGTAAGGATATAAAGTCTGCCATAAGTTTCACAAAAACTGGCATCTGAGTAGTAAAGAAAGAGCCAAATTACTGCTTCCATGGAAGAAAGGTTTCAACTGAGAATTTAACAGCTCTGTTGACCATTGGCCTCTCAGCTGGCCACTCTGTGGGTAGTTCAGCGCCAACCACAATACGTTAGCTTGCCTGCTCGTCATTAGTCAAGGATGCTGTGGAGGGATTTATGAGACATACCAAGTAATTATAAGTTCTGCATTCAAGCACATCATGGAATACACTCAGAGAGGAACAGAGAGTTTTGGTGCTGAGGTGTAGGTAATTGGGACACACTGTGCAAAATCACTACATTTATTGAAGTGCTGCTGTTGTTCATGAACAAACTGTTGTGGTATAATTTGAGCACACACATAGACCTGCTTAGTAGAAAAAAATACATGATATGTACTGATACACCTGATACTTACTGCATTAGCGATAAAATATATAAAACAATAATTTTAATCTATAACACCTCTAACTCTGGTCCATGTAAGATAACTTTGACAGAAAAAAGAGGATCTTTTTCTTGACAGTTCTGTTTTGTACCATGGCAAGAGTATTCCTAACTTTAGACAATAGTTAGGCAAGCTGAGACACAGAACCATTAATTTATAAGTTTTCTTAAAGGTACATGCTGGTTACTTACACCGGGAAAAATGGTCCCAATTTTCAGAAACATGAATTTTTTCAGCTTTCATAAGCTTCAATTTGATGTGTATGCACTATGAATGTTTGAAAATAAGGTCCAGTGTCGTTCACTCCAGACTTGTAACTAATGGTATCACATATATGTACACGTTTATTACACGTACTGAACGCTGTGTTTCAGTGCTTCTCTCTCTTCTCCATTGTATGGGATGTCAGCTAGTGGAAGTTATGAGAAAATGTGCTTAACAAATTTATGAGAATCAGCTGTAACTTTAAAAAAGGAAGTAGCATAGATCAATAAATATAAATAAATAAATAAAACAAGTCTCTCCTCTTTCCAGCTAGAAAGTACAGACTTTCTAGTTCCTAGAATAGAGCTGCATGATTTTTGATTTTTAGATTGAGCTGATTATGCTACAGAAATGCTTGATTAGTATGGCAACATCAAAAGTTTGTTGTCGTGCTCAAGATCATTAACTTACAGTATTATCATAAACCCTACTGCCCTGCATGTTGTTTATTTTTACAGTGAATGCTGGTAAAAATGCAGGCTTTAATATATATATATATGAATTATTTTACTACTCAGCTTTTCCCAACAGATGTTTGAGTGGCCAGACAAAGCTCCAGAGATATACAAGCTTGATCTACATGTATGCAAAAAAATAATTAAAAAAGTAACCTAATACTGTCTCTTTTGTTCATTCTTTAACAAAGTGACAGGGTATTTTCATTATTTGCTGAGTACTTATGGATAATAACAAATTAAGTGTTGATCAATCAATATAATGATCCATTTGACCCAGAAATAATAACAAGAGAAGATATGGAGAATTTCTAATAAAATTACAATCCCAACAGAATTTGAATTCATTACTTTTGAAATATAAGGCAGACAGTTTCCTTCACTAACATGGATTTGAACTTGCAGAGGGTAAATTATCAAAGAGGCCCTTGTTGCTTGCATGCTGCAATACAATTTTATTAAGAATTACAGGGAAAAATTAATAAGCACTCCAGTGCTCAGAGTCCCGAGGTACAGCACGGCTTAGATCTTGGCACAAACTTGGGAACATGCCCTGTTTGGAGTATGTATTCTTTCAATTTAAATATTATTAATGTTGTGGGCAAGGTTAAAAGCTCAGCTCATGTCACAACGCCAACCTGCAAAAAGCCTCAGAACCTGCCAAACAGTTTGAGTTTGTCAGTATGCAGTGAGAATGTTCCTTCTCTGGATGTTCAGTGCTAATGAATGAGTTACTGGAAGTGCACATTCCAGTGCCATGCTCCTAGCATCCTAATACAGTGATTTCCTTTCAGAAGGAGATAAAAACTGCTATGTTTCCCCATATGGTGAACAACCTAATGCAAAATCATCACACAGCAGAGTCCCACTAAGCACAAGGATAATCTTCATTTCAGGTCAAACTTTGTGCATTGAATTCACTTCCCAAGTACTCACAGTTGTAGCTCAGAGATGAAGCTGTCCTTTTCATTTCTTCCTAGTCTCTCCTCTTTGCACCTTGAAGTCACAAATCTAGTTCCTACAATGAAACTTTTAGATTGAGCTGATAATGTTACAGAAATGCCTGATTATCAACCATGTTAATCCCAACAGGGTGTGATAGGTTTATCTCCTGTCATAGAACAGTGTAAAGTAATATATAGATCCTGGAGATAAATTTAAATGAGCTCTCTTACATTCTGGAGGGAATCCAGCCCTATAAGTATACAGCTTCATGCTGCTGTAGCTATATTGCTGTCTACAGCACAGTGCAGTGTAGATTTGCCCATCCATTCCCTCTGTGATCATCATGATGTCATGGTGTTTGCGGGGAGAAACAGAATTAGCTACAGGAATATCACAGCAGAAAAAAAAAAGGCTAGAAAGAGAAGACTAAAGACATATCTACACTTAGTTTCAGGAGACTAAACAGCTCAAATTAGGTATCCTTGTTTTGGTGTCTTTTCTCTCCCCCACTTTGTTCTACTGGGGAGCAGATGCTCAGCGGAGGATTATCTTCTAATTCCTTTCAAATTCTTAATTTGAAAGTGTCTCCCTGCAATCCTGGCCAAACTCTCATCTCATGATCAAGCAGTTCCCTGGTTCAGATTAGAGAAAGTAAATATTCAAAAACTATGAGCCATTGCCTGTTACCCAGAGTGTCAAAACCTCTTAACTGATGCTGTTCAGATCTAAGGCCAGAACAGCTGATTTATCTCTGAAGTGGCCCTTTAGAAGCCAGATAACAACTACAGAGATATACATGCAACGTTTATAAACATAACATAGGCAACATCCAGATTCCTAAGAAAACATCAGAAAGATCAGTCAACAGATCTGGCAAATCCAGGTAAATTTGCTAAAGAAGCAAATCAAAAGATTGCTCAGGAGTATCACCCTTTCAAAGGCATTTTTCTACTTTTAAGCAAGAGAACTTCAATACTCCCACAAGGCATAACTGGAACAGAACTGCAAACAAGCCACTATCTAAACTATGATTGTTTATTCTGCTCAATTGAAAGCCAAGGGTGAGTATGCAGGATTTAGGATTCTTCTTCAACAGTAAATCCAGTTTTATTTTCTCCCTCACCATTCAGTATTCTTGCAAATGCTCAGGAGTATAAAACCTGTCTTTTCCTCTGCTCTTTTTTTTTGTGTCCTAGTTCTGTTCAAAAAAATGGCAACCATTTCTTTTGGCCTCTGTGAATTATATACCCAAGTGAGGTGATGTGAATACAAATGCAAGTTGACGAATACATGAGTATTACCAGTCTGGATGTGGGTACAGGAGATGGCAAATGTACTACAGAAGAACAGCTGCCTGAGGTAAGCATACAAAATGTGGCTCCTACACAAAAGAATGAGATTCTCAGAGAATCTGGTGGAAAGCCCAACAAGTACATTTTGTTGCTGCTAAAAGAATTTATTTCTGCTGAAACCTATAACTCCTGGGTTAATAAAGTGAACTTTGATGGGACTAGAGGGAAATATGGGCTTTCCAGGAAAGTTAGGACAAACTTAGATGCATTTCTAGAACACAGATTTATGGAAGTGATTGAAGCTGATAAGATCAAAACCCAAGTTAACACTTTCCCTTGCTTTCCTATCACAAGCTAAACAGACCTCTGCCACAGTTGGCCGGCTACCAATAAAACTAATGATGCCTGTCAACAATAAATTTCACAGAATCATCAAGCTCACACAATTAGGACCCATGAATGTCGTTTTGCTTTGAATTTTGAGGGATTTTACAGAACCTGTTATTATGTTAGAGCTAACTGACTATAGAAATAATAGCCAATGGCTTGTCAGGATTGACTGGTAAATCACAAGGCTCAAGGAAAAAAGATACAGAATTTGAGTTAGTCTGATCAGGTTTGTACATTAGAGTGAGTACCTTGGAAAGAGTCTCCAGAACCAGTAACAAGGAAGGATCTTGAAAAGATTGACTCTGCTACTAGTTCTAAAAAGTATGCACATATCCACTATACAATTATACTATTAAAATGCTAAAGCTGGTGCATTCTTTATTCTCTTCCTTCTTGCGTATTAGTGCAGTATCTAAAGATATGCAAAAAATAAGCACGTGTCATGCTCTTGTTAGAGGGATAGTCAATACACTGCAGGAAACCTGAGCACAGTGAAAACCAAGAGTTGGGCAGAGCTGATAGGCATCTTAGAAAAGAAGAATCTTTTTCTGTTGGGAAGGAGAAGCTTTCTAGATGCATCTAATAACACATCCATTTCTGCATGCACTGAAGGTCAGCTAAATGGCCTTTCTCTTGACCCGTGTACAGAGGAGGCTATTGAAAAAAACAAATACCTGCTAAGCAGGGATGTGGCAGATATAAATCAGGTTGTATGATAGGCCACATCTGCATTTTGGTCATGTGATGGGCATATTTCCTTACATTCCTCAGGGAGGGCAATAACAGCTCTAAGGAAAAGAGCAGGGCATGGGCTGAATGAATTGTTCTGATGAGACAGATTCAACCCGTGTGCTTGACGTCAAGTTAGGAAAGACAGGTCTAGGGCTAACATGTTCTCTATTTCTCATAAATTCAGAGCACAGGTTAGTTTATGAAATTTAGGCAGGAAGCCAGGTTTCCACTAGCTCTCTGTTTCTAATTTTAATGTTGAAATGCCCACCTCTAACTCTTTCCTCTTTGATAAGCTCCACAGCTTTCCTGATTTTTTTTTCTCCTTTATTTTACATCAGAAGCGTTCAACTTCAGATCTAATTTATACAATTTCTTTCTTACCATAGGCTACTCCGGGCTTCTTTTTCAATGTCTTTTTTTAAATATCTTTTCTTACTTAAGTCAACACTACTTGCAAGTAGATTATTCAGGTATTTGAGAGTTAGACTATGTTACACACAGCTCTAAAACTATAAAAGGTAAATAAAATTGCTTCTCTAGTTGTTTATTATATATGTATATTCATGGGCGTATGTGTGTCTGTATATGTGTGCATGTGTGTGCATATATATATATGAACTCCCTGGTAGTACCAGATACATTAACTTTTCCAATATATTCATTGGAAAAGATATTTTTCATCTTTCTAGTTCACCCATTCAATATAAATCAAACATCAGAGACATAATTAGACAACAATCTTTTAAATGTTTCAAAATTAATCGATGAGGGTGCCTGAGAATGAACACTACAACTGAGTACTACACACTGCTGTATTTCCTGAGGACTTCCTTTCCAAGGCCAGAAATTGGAACAATTTGCAAAATTAATACAGTGTTTCAGACATTATGGAATTACTACATTTTAGATTTCATTTAGTACTAAACTATTTGTTTTAGGATAACTTCCAAAGTCTTTTGAAGGAAATATCTCCAGTTATCAATTAAATGCTCATTAAGGAAAGAATCTTAGTAGCCTTTCATGAGTAAAAATCTTGTCTAACCAATGTGCATTTTTAGTCTTGGAATTACTTTAGTTCATGAAAATGTCACATTTCCAAAATAAAGCACTGGAAATTTCTAGAGTCAATTCGAGATTGCTTTTCTATAATCCAAAATTTACTATACGCACTTAATAAAGAATTTAGAATTATTTTTGTTTTGCAATATGTGTATTATAACCCTCTATGGATCTATTAATAGTTTTGTATTCTTAGCTCTGAGCTAAAACAGGCCATGTAACTTTATTATACATGAGGACTGGCTTTCACAAAGACCTACCTGCTTTACAAGTTTTACTGGGACAGGCTTTAAAAAATGATAAACCAGGGAGATATAACCTCTTAAAATTAAATCACCACACCTACTTCTTTCTAAGATAGTCACTACGAGCAGTATTGAAAAACACGCGTGCTTCTATCCTAAAGAAAACTTGCCTGGCCGAAAAAACTTAACTGTTTTCAACAATACCCTAAATAAAGGCTTCCTCCTCTGCTAACAACATGATTACAAAGCAAATTGAAAGAACCTTCAATCACAGAGAAGTACACAATAACCAATTCCTATTATTAGCAGGAAAACTTTAAGAATTAATGCATTTAAAATTGTAAGCATACAATTTTTTCAAAATACATATTTGGAAAAAAAGTTGATTTATGAAAACATGTTCATCTGTTATTTGTTTTACTGAAAATTTCATTGAATCTAGCATACTGTACCTTAAGTCAACAATACATATAATTCATTTTGTAAACCACCTGTATAAGTAAATGTCAATTGTAACTATCTGAATTTCAGGTCGGAGTTAAATCTTATATATTTAGAACCACAATATGTGAGTGATACAGTAGGATCTTGTTTATTGAGATACAGAGTAGAACCTAAGGAACTGATATTACAGTGGAAAGTAATCTAAATTGCTTTCACAGAATTTCTACTACTTTCAAGTAATAAAAATGTTACACTCTACACTCTAAATAAAATCATAGTTGCTATCGACAGTATGAGATTCAGTCAGAACTACCAAGCTGTGAAAATAAGGCCCAACTTCTGTTGTTTTTGTTGATACATTTGGCATCCAATCATGAAAAACAATGTCCATGTCACTAAAATGGCCTCCAGGCATTCAGTATATCTACATCGAGGTTAAACATCTATGTGAAGATGTGACAGCACACCTTATAAAAGATATTATTGAGTAATATAGACTTTCTGTAATAACCAAACAGTAAAGAATATAGCTTTTTAAAGGTCTCCCCATGGCTGATCTCATGACTCAAAGATGAGAGACTGTGCTGCAAGCTAAGTAATAAAATCTGGTGGATACTGAGAGCTAGCTTGTGACAAATCATATCAAAGTATTATTAAAGAAGGAACTTGAGACCCAAGACTATTATTGATTCTTGACAGAATTTCTTATAAATAAACGTTGCAATCTGATCCTGGACTCCCAAGGCCCTGGTAGAATTCTGACTATTATAGGGCAGGTTGCAAAACAGTAACATTATATTAGTGAAAGTTGAAAGAATCATATTCCGTGTCAAGCAGGTAGCATGGTCTAAAAAGACCAGTAAGAACCCGTTTTTCACAGGCCTCATACACCTACAGCTGCAGATTACTGTTTAAAATGGCAGAACAATTTCTGAGCTTATAACAGGGCTGTGAACGTGTTAGTGGAATGAATCTGTGACCCTTTAGAGCACTAAGGACACACCTCCATTAGTGTCCATATTCCTGCACTGAAGAAGCTGATACAGTCAACTGAAATGACAGGGTGATAAATATAAAACCACTATCATCAATAAGACTGGAATGTAAAAGCACTTAGTTTCAGCCTAAGTAACTCACAGAAAGTTTGGTTTCAAGAACCAATGTATCATCCATCACTACTCTACCTTCTGTTGACAAAGTAATTGTAAGATATCTAGAATGGAGGTTGAATATGAACTGACATTTTTGAAAGGAGGAATTGTGTGCTGCACTTACTCATTAAATGTATTTTCCTCCACTAAAGATGTTTCCTTTTTTAGTTTATGTATGAATACTTTTAGTTAAAGTTCCCTTGACACACTGACTTTGCTTTGAATAGCACCTATGTTCATTAACATAAAACCTGAAAGAAAATAATTTTAATGCAGCTTTTTTAACACTTCAAAAGCCTTTAACAAATTGATCGAGCACAATTATGTATTCTAAAGGGAATTGTAAAGAGATCACACAAGGTTGAAAAGTTCTGGTTAGTAAAAAGAAAAAAATCCAAAGTAAAAACAGGCACTCTGTGTGGAACTTTAACGCACAGTGGAAGAAAGTAATAAAATTATATAAAAAACCCCTAACATCTCCCTATTTTAGTACAGACACACAATTATTGTCTGTGTTATTTAGTGTATACAAAATACCACACTGGCTCAATAATGTAAAAAGAAAGTGTAGAGGTCAAGGTAGTCAGGAATTAGAGAGAAGCTAAGTTACCAGTCCACTTACTTATTGCTGAGACTAGTGAGTCAAGGCAAACCTGAACAGCTACTTAGCAAGGAGATCACACCAATTTATGAACACGGCTGTCTGCCTTTGGGCAGGAATAGATCTCCTAATCACAGCATTATTCTCTTAGCTAATGGTATAGTATTACTGGTATTATTTTAAAAGACTGTATGATAACAGCATTCTTACAAAAACCTCATAAACTAAAACAACCCATTGCAGCGGAATGGATCAGCTGATACTGAATGAGCTGTTACCAAATGGGAAATAGATCCCAATCTGCAGAAAGCAGTGGTTTTTCCCTTGTATTTATGGGCCTAAATTTATATCTTATTATTTTAAAAGAATATTTTAGATGGTGCTTTTGTCATTACAGCTTAGTGAAATGCAGCCACATTGGTTGGCATCCTGGCCTCTATTAGGAATAGTGTAGCCAGCTGGTCTAGGGAAGTGATCGTCCCTCTGTACTCGGCACTGGTGAGGCCGCACCTTGAATACTGTGTCCAGTTCTGGGCCCTGCACTTCAAGAAAGATGTTGAGGTGTTGGAGCGAGTCCAGAGGAGGGCGACCAAGCTGGTGAAGGGTCTGGAGGGTATGACCTATGAGGAACAGCTGAGGGAGCTGGGGTTGTTTAGCATGGAGAATAGGAGGCTCAGAGGTGACCTTATTGCAGTCTACAACTACCTGAAGGGAGGTTGTACTGAAGTGGGAGTCAGCCTCTTCTCCCAGGCAACTAGTGATAGAACAAGAGGACATAGCCTCAAGCTTTGCCAGGGGAGGTTCAGGTTGGACATTAGGAAGAATTTCTTCTCAGAAAGGGTTATTGGACATTGGAATGGGCTGCCCAGGGAGGTGGTGGAGTCACCATCTCTGGATGTGTTTAAAAAAAGACTGGTCATGGCACTTAGTGCCATGGTCTAGTTGACATGGTGGTGTGAGGGCAATGGTTGGACTCGATGATCCCAGAGGTCTCTTCCAACCTGATTGATTCTGTGATTCTGTGGTTAAATTCAACATAAAGAAGCAGAATAAAACAATCAGTAGATCGGAAGTATAGGCCCTATCACTTCAAGCTCTAAAGCCTCCCACTTTACTTGATATTGAACAGAGACAAGCAACAACAGATCTTCTTTGTTTGCATGAAGTATTTTCCCAGAATGGCAGAAGCTCTCTTTGGGAAGACACTATATGAAGACCTCCACTTGCATACCCTTTCTGTCCACCACCCTGTCAGCAACACTGAGAGCAGACATAGAATTGCACAGATTCAGAACCGTCTGGACAGGGAAACAAACTGTGAGGAGAGATGAAAAAAAAAGGCTGCAGCTAGATTTTGGCAACTACAAATTGCACAAATCTAAAAGCTGTTCACTCCAGTAAGCCTTTTTGTTCTATTGAGAAGACTTTGCAGACAGATCTAGCATGCATTGAGGGGTTTGTAGTGCTATGAGACAGAGAGATGCTTTTTGATGGGGAATGGGGAATGTCCTTACTGACATCTCAGAGGATGAGCAGAAGAGCTCAGTGAACTTCACCGAGGACATCTGTTATTCTTAATAGACCTGAAAGCACGGCAGCAGGAATGGGCAGAAGTCAAAGAACGAAAGTAGGCAGCACTGCAGGGAGTTACAGCACTCTGCCCGCAACCCAAGCAGCTGGGCCCGGAGGAGGCACAGGAGAAGACCAAGCAGTAAGGATGTACCCAGTGAATATGATCCTGCTGATCGTGGAATGACATGAAGTAGCTACTAGCATATTTACTGTTAGGAAGAAACTTGCATTGGTGGATATATTGTTCCTAATATTGCTTTTTGGACAAATTCTGTATTCTCCCTCAAATTTTCTCTGTTGCGCACACAGAATGAGGATTTCTAAGTGGAAAAATGTCAATTTAACTTACCTTCAGACAACGTTTACTGAACCCAGGCTTTCAGTGTTAAGCTTGACCTAATGTCTTAGTTTTAAGAGAGCTGCTTTGACCTGCCTATTCTTTGTATCTGGTGACAACACTGGGCACAAAGGATACATGACTGATGGTTTGCAACAAAACAGCTATTACTTGGTGTGAGATTACTATCATCATTTGAACAAGATTTGCATTTTGCTGCAGATAAGGGGGAGTCTAGGAGTAGGCAGGTGATGGTGTTAACAGCAGGAGTGTGGGAACAAGACCAAGCACAGGGAGGGCAATCTTTATAGCAATCTCCTAAAGGTTGAAGGAGTAGGAATGTGGCACTTGCAACCCCAGAGCCTAAGCACTCATCCTCCCCCCTTTCCAAAAACCATCTTTAGAAAGGACAGACAAAAAAGAAACTCCCAATCCATTTCAAATGCTCCTCCTCTATCTAGAGTACCAGATACAGCGAGATAGGACTACGGACTGAATGAAGAAATGCTACTAAATTTATTTTTTCAGTATTTCAGAGCTGCTGACTCAACACTAAAAATGTCTTTACCATACTTTGCTTAGAAAAAAATCAAGTTTTGTTATACAAGGGTAATATAAAATAAGTAGGACTAGAAGTATCTCATACCTCAAAAATCTTAAAAATCTATGAGGTTATACTGACTAAATAGGCAAGAAAAAGAGGAAAAAAAAAAAATATTGGCAGCAACAAACCAATAGCACTGTGGGTCAAATTCTTTTACACAGATGCACAGCACAAACTCATGCGCTCTCATAGATCTTTTAGGATATATAGGATGATTGGAGTAATAAAATACCATTCAGTAAAATGAGGATGACAAAATCTGGCAGAGGATGGATGTTAGAAGTAAAGATAAGTTCCAGCAAAGTATGGACTGAATACGTTTTGTTTATCTATCAAATGACCCTACAAGATGGAGGTTTATTCTGCTAGGTTCCAGTGTGTTTTTCTGGATAGACTAGAAGGGATGTTTATTTTTTTCAAACTCAGTGATCTCTGTTGAAGCGTCATTAAAACAAAAACTCAAACCAAACCAAACCCAGATTAGTGCCAAGCAATCTTCAGAGATGGCAAAATGAGTATGATTGAAGTTGAGATTTTAAAAAACAAATCTGTGTGTCGATAAATATAGTGATCAGGACAAGCGAGAGGTGTCAGACAGAAAAAGCTGCTGCAATGTTTGTTGCTGCCAGCGCACAGAAAATAAAGCCTAGGAGAGCTTGTTGAAAAATTCTTAGGGAAATTTGCAGAGCACTACAGATTGATGTAGTTGTTGTCTTCAGGGGTGTATCATTTGGGCGAACAACGACCAACAACACAAGAATGCTACAGAGTACATCCCTATAGCAAGATAAGCTTCTTGTATCTCCAGCAATGCAAGATCACAAATACTGCATCCTTCTCTATCATATATTATCCTTTCACAGTATCAGTTTTGTCAGAGGTGAAGCCAGTTTAGAGGTTCCTGGCCCTTCCCTAACATACTCCTTCTGCCTCTTCCCGCTCCTATATGCACACACCCTCATGTTTAGACTGGCAGTTGTTTAGAAGGGAAGGGGATGATCTAGGAAAGAGACACCAAAATCGTTTGGATTTTAAAACCCTCTCTCCATCACTACCTTCTCCTCCCCAAGGCTTACAGCTTCCTTACAGATGGAGATACGGGCACAACCAAAATGGCAGAAAGAAGCAAATGGCACAGACAAGGAACTTCACAGGCAAACCTTGCTCCTGGGGAAAACAATCTGCAGTTACAGGCTCATCTAGTGAGTATAGACCTTGGTATTGAATTAGGAAGCATCATCAGACTTTTAATCACTGTTTACTTTAATTAAGCACAAGGTACTAATGTATTCAGATACTAAATGCCAGTCTAAACAATGCAATGCCAAGTAATGGCATTCAGGCTACCTCTGGGAAAGTCTGCATTGGTATTAAAAAAGCATAGCTGCCTTTGTTATGCTTTCCTCATTCCTGTGGAAAGGGGTGCAGAAATGGTATAGACACAGCCAAGCTCATACTGAATTTCTTCTCTAGTTAAGGCTACTAAGAAGTAAGAAAAGATAACACTTACAAAGTCAAAGCATAGGTAAGCAGCTGTCATGTTGCCAACTTAAGGTGGGAAAAGTTACCGGATTATGAAGAGTGAGGAAATAAGCAAGATTTTAGAACATTCATCAGGAGACGAAATAGTCTCAGCAAAAAAAGGGAAAAGGAAAGGACTGAAAATTGGACGTGCTGTCAGGAAGTGAGGAGGAAGAGCTCAATATCAAATTTATGGGTCCTTTGAGTACTTGAATGAAGAATTTGGAGAAGGTAAAATGTCACCTTCATCAGTCTCGGCTGACTTGCTATTCTATTGCCAGATGGGACTATTATCATCTGATTGAATTATAATCACGTCAAAACTCTACTTGGATCCAGGAATGAGCTTTCAGAAAAACCCTGAGTCAAGACAGAGCTTTCCTGCCTTTGAGATCTGTAGAACACATGACCTGAAATGGGATTTAAATGTCTTAGACTCTTTGAAACACACTTCTACGAACATTTGTTACTCTTGGTAACTCCTGTGTGCCTTATCTCTATATTTTTCTTCTTTTTGTTTCTTTCTAATAGATAAGATGGTTATCTAAAGTTAAAATAAGACAGTTTTTTGACTCACTTGCAATTCCAGGAAATGGGATGAGAGGAGATTCATTTCAGAATGACCTGAAAACAAATAAAAAGTAAAATGGTCAGCAAACCAAAAAGTCAAATGTTTGGTTTAGAACACATGCAAATTTTAGATAGCATTTCAGCCCTAAAGGGGTACTTTGTGTTGTCTCAGTCAACTGATTTTCTTAAAATAGAAAGTTATTTCAAATAACAACGAAATCATTATATTTTGAAAATGTTGAAACATTGTTTTGGAAATATTTGAAATGCAATTAAATATTCTGAGTTTAAAAATAGAGCAGTTCTTGACAAGCTACTCTACAAAAAAAAAAAAAAAAAAAAAAGAAGTAAGCCTGTAGAATTTGTTGTTATTAAATTGGAACTTTCCAATGGTGAATAAAAAGGTTGGGGGAGAAGATGCTGAAGTACACCTTCTAGGCTCATTCATTCATTTCTTCTTTGCAGCGTTTCGGGAGCTGAGGAGGCAGTCACAGAAACTGCATTTATTCCAAGAAAAAACTTTGAAACAACAATTCTGTGGTAATTTCCAGCTGGACATAAGACATTATATTGCTGCTGGCATGTCTTTCTTTTTGAAGGAGCAGAAGTCAGACTTACAAAATGATCAGATCACCCAATGAGGAATACTTCAGCCTTGATTTTTAAATTTTAGCAAAATAAAGATATTCTAACAGAATAGCTGAGAAACTGGCGTTGCTCTCCACAGCCTTTTATATCTATTGCTACCAGAATTGGTGCAGTTAGGTTTGTAGCATCAAGAAGCTGTGAGTTATCTCTCTGTGTCACACGTATATTCACTACAATTGTATAATTATTCCCTTTTTTCCTTTTGTTAAGAATTAACAAGTGTGTTTTTGCAAGTCTTGCATCATTCTCATACGCTTTTCCTAGAAGGGGCGCCTGGAGCTGATCATGAACTACCCAGCAAAGTATCCCACTCCTGCTTCCAGATGCATGTGGTATCAACAGCACTGTTTCATATTGTTGCAAGAAGGTCTGATACAGCTTCTTGTCTGAAAAGCACCTCCTTAGCATCTCACAGTTTGCCATTAATCTGTAATATATTATCATTTCTTTTGAATAGAAGTATTTCTATATTTTCAAGCCATATGCACTTATATCTTCAATATAAAAATCACAGGCAGTGTAGAAAACTGAGCATATTCTTGTTAATGGAAAGCTCAGCTACAAATAAGTTATCCCAGTGAAAACACTTCTATCTTCTAATGCCATATAATCATGAAGAATAAGGAAATAATTTTCTTCAGAAGGGATTACCAAGATGAGATTTATAAATGGGTGCCTAACTCCCTTAGACATCACAGTCTACAACAACAGGCTTACAAGAGTGTGTTTCATTTATAGATAAAAGCAGAAGAGGCTGGATGTAGTTTTCATTTCCAGAAGAGCTTTGTTGTGGTTGCTCCGCTGACTAGAAACTGTGATTCCCTGAAACATTTAGCCCTTGAGAAAGAGAAGCAGCAGATAAATCCTGTGAGGAGTGGTAGGGAATAGCAAAAGATTGAACACTTCTTCAAGCTGGAACATGTTTTACTAAATTTTCATCTCTGTTTGGGCAGGTGGTAGTTGAAACACATTAAATGAAAAGCTATGTGGGAGTGTAACACTACGCTGCAGTTGCACTCTGTGCATACACTTACCTTTTTGGAAACTTATTCCAGATGTTTCAGTGGAGGAAAATATAACAATTATCTTTGTCATGTTTTAAGATAAGCTCTCAGCAGGTCTGGAAAATGTTTTAATCTGGCCTTCCAGCTCCTTCAGCAAATTCCCTAAACATTAATTTTCTAAAACTCTTTATGCCTCATTTTATTTTCTCTGCTATTTGATGTGTGTAGGAAATCCAGCAAACATGATAATTGAAAAGGAGTAAAACTGCATCAATATTTAGTGGCAAACACTTTTTAGTGTTTTACTTCAGTAAAATGTGGCAGTAGACCATTGGAACCCTTGTACATAATTAAGGAAAAGCTTATGATTTTAATTTACCCCTGTCTCCTGATATATAGATTACAAATTGAACTTTTAAATAAAGAATATTTACTTTAAATCCTTATGGAAAAAGATAATTTCAGCATCATCAATGCAACATCAATATTTATCAGCCTGTAGGTAGGATTCTGCTTGGTAAGTCAGAGATAGAGGGAAACACTAAATCTGGAGAGACCCTTTAAAAGTGAGGGGAAATTACATCCGCCCTTTTCATTTTGCTGTGGAAACCAACAGATCCACAGAGCATGGGTGAATCCGAACAACCCAGTAGTGAATCTCCAGGACGACACATATCATCTGCCCCTTATAGGGAGCTGCTGCATGAAAAACATGTTCTTTAAAATGCAATGTAGGGCAGGGCAGGGCAGGGCAGGGCATGGAAGGGCAGGGAAGGGGAAGCAGAGTGAAAATGTGGTGCATAGCATTCATCACTCATAGGTTTTGCTTGTAATTCTCAGACCTCCAGGTCCCTTCACTAATCATTTAATGAATACATGACTTCACCCCGTACACTGCTACAGACACTCGGCCCCTTTCAGCAATGGTCAGTACACACAGCACCAGGACTCCGTGTCCAATTTCTCCCTCTTTCCATTTTGGTTTTGTTTATTCACTTGGACTGATAAACACACATTTCTAGTGTTAAGCAGCTGCTATGAGCTCAGTATTGCCCCATGATATATGATGCCACAAATCTTGCTGAATTGTCCTTCTTTTCTCCAGTCTAGGCCCTTTTCAGACATTTTTTTCTAGCCATCCTGATTTCATTACAGCAAATGTCATATCTCCTTTAGCTTACAAATTCCCAGTCACAGAACTCAGGCAGCTACTTTAATGTAAAGTTAAATTTTTAAAAATACTTTCACATTATACATCCGCTCGCTTTTTAAGAGCAGCTTCAAAATACTGTTATGTCCTGACCAATTTTATTAGTACTTCTCCCCCCTTTCCTATGATCAAAATTAACATCTGTACAAAGAATACACCCTCTCTTTTAAAGGATTACTTTTCATCTTGAATCATGTACAGAATATGCCTTCTAACTCTATCCAATGTAAATAATGTATAAAATAATCAAAGCATCATCATGACCTGACAGCAGAAGCCTTTTGATGAATAGGGTTTTATGTAGGATTATCATATGACATTTCCAAACTACATTATATTTGAGTCATATACTATTGCATTAAATTCTTCTATCATGCTGGATTTGTACATTTAGCAAGTTATCAGCGTTCTCCTTTGTGGCCAGATTTGTACAGCAATTGCAATCGAAAGCACCAGAAGTACAAAAGGAAAGCAGAGCAGAGGAAGGATATTCTACTAATGAAGAATCAGATTTTGTTCTTGTTATGCTATGTTATTTATTCCTTTGTTTAGTCCTGACAATGTTATTGGTTTTGTTCAGAGCACCAATACAGTCCCTAAATATGTTATAATTTAGAGAATCAGATATGCTGAAAAAACAAGCAGTATAACTACATAACAGCTAGGTTGGAAGAAATGCCTTCTCTCCCGCACCCCACCACCACTACATCCCACTCATGGCAGTCAAATTCTCTTTATACTACAGTTTCTCTGCAAGTTAGACAGTGACCTACAAATGCATCATTTTCCCCAGAATTCAACAAGTACTGTGCATGATGCCTTCAGAGTGTGGATTTTGCAGCAAACTGATACTCAATTGGGTGACAGCCATGCTTTCATTCTAAATGCAATTAGACACCTTAGAAAGTGTATAGTTCAGCAGAAAGTGGCTTCTGTGACAGGGCAAACACGAAGACTCACCTAGTCTTTGGCACACATAAAAAGTTCAATTGATTGGGTTCCTCAGTTATCATCAAGGATGAAGCTGAACCGTCACTATGGAGAATGATACTACAAGATCTAGGATAGGTTAGGGAGAAACAGTCCTTGTTCTTACCAGCTAATTGATTATCCCAGCTTTACATATGATGTAAGACTCCATCTATCAAGCACAGTAAGCAATGTTAACTTACAGTTGCAAAAATATAAACGCCTATTTGTAACAGAGAAGTCTTCACAGAGCAGGCATAAAACACCCTCAAATACTCATGCACCCTCAAAGGAGGGCTTCAATGCATCTTGCATTAAAGGTGCTAGTAAGTTAAGAAGAGTAGCCCAAGAGTAAGGTAACAAAATGAGAAACAGAAATACAAAAAGAAAACAAGAAGGAAAAGAGGCCAAAAGATGGAAGAATAGGACAGAAAGGAAGAAAATGCAAAATTCTGTGGACCTAATAAATCTAAGTAACAAAGAAGATGAGAGGAGAGAAAAGAGAGAGTGTTTGAACAGTAGGAGAGGGAGTAAACAACAACAAAAAAATCTGTCTTAGCACGTCCATTTCCCTTCCTGGACTCAGGTCTACCATCCTCTCTTGGGCTGACTTTTACCCTAGCTCACAAAAATCACATTTTTTAGCACTGGAATGAGCAGGGTTGCACCAAAAGGCAGGTTTTTAACAAACAGATTCCCCAGAGGAAGAAACCATCCCAGGACTTTATCTCCTTTTCAGAAGTTATTCAGTTTAAAGAGTAGAGTGGAGGAGAAGGAGGAAGAATGGAGAAGGACAAAGTCGGCGTGGTGACAGAGACTAATGCAGGACTCAATAGTGTCCCCAAGGCCGGTGGTTGGTCCCTACCCAAAAGTCAGCAAATGCCATTGCTATGACCCAATCCACAGTTTTTACCATGAAGCAGAGGTGCAGTGATATAGTGTTTCTCAGCCAATGAACTCCCCATGCAAATGACCCTCTCAGCAATTTAAAATAGTTCAGAATCCTACCCTCTACTACGGTTCAAAATACATTGCTCTTCCACCCAAAATGTCATGCAGATTCCTAATTAAAGAAACAGACTTGACCTTCTCTGCTCTGAACTAATACTGTCTACTATCTGCATACAGAAAAAGGACATTTAAAAGATAAAATAAAATAAAACAAAACAAAGTAAAATAAATAAAAATCAATAGCTCTAAAATGGAACTATCTCCATTTACCCTTTTTCTATCAAGGACTAAGTCTCTAGAGGTCCCTTCCAACCTCTTGCATTCTGTGAGCAGACTCAGACAATCACGGCCACTGATGGAGCTTAATTGCTTATCAAAGTCTAAGATCTAATGAAAATAGCCAAGTGTTATAAAATAATATGGTTCAATTGATATCAGAAAGAAATACATTGCTTAAGAACTTAAAACACTTTAGCTGCTAAAAAAACTGTATATTCCAAATTATATTCACCAAATCCAGTGCTAACTGACAATTTACCAAGTGCTAAATTCTATGTGAATTAATCCAGCATACTGCAGTTCATTTTTCAACACTCTGTTCTAGCAATTCTTTCCTGTAGCCAGGTTTTGGATGAGAAAAAGTGGAACTAGGTTTCTTGCTTTTGGCAATAAATATAAACCATATAACATTGTAAACTGAAAACATAGCAAAAAGAAAGTCTCCCTTCTTAATAAAAGTGGTTTGATGTAAGTATCTCCTGTTCAAATGAGTATAATCATGTCTCAGTTTGGAATACTTCAGTATCACAAGTGATAACAAAAATATTTCAATGAAAACAGTAATGAAGAAGTTAAATCTGATTGTAATTTGATTTCAGTATGCATGGTCATGTGGCTAATAGTAAATTTTCCTTGATTAACTGATCCTGTTTGTTAAGAGCTCCTATTAACATTAGCACACTCTGTGTCGGCTGTAGAGACACACCATGGACCAGTGCAAGATTAATGAAGGCAGGTACACATGCTGATTAGAATGTGGCAGTTTAATAAACTCTTCTAACATTAAATTATTTAATGCATTCATGCTCATGTAGGCTATTCAATGGTCAGCTTGACCACCTATGTGTTAATATTGGGAATTGAAATGCAGAGGATGGAAGAAATATAGCAGTGGATGAGGTAATTAGCTCTCATGTCTGATAAATGGGGCAATACCTATGTGTATACATGTTTTAGCACATCACAAATGGTGCTTTCATTAACTGGAATCTCTTGCTGAAAATTTTCTGAATGTTTAGTTTGATTTTGATCCCACAAACAATTCAGCTAACTACTATAGCCAGTGTCTTTTAATATTTGAAGCAAATTTAAAGCGAGGTATAGTGATAAAATACACTGTTAAAATATAACACAAAAATTATCCGTGAAGCTTCAAAGTCATTTGGATGTTCTTCCAGTGTACTGCTTTGAAACAAAGACAATGTTTAATAAACATTACCTGAAAAGTTACATCCTGTGGGCTGATACTTGTTTTATCTTGTGTATTCCTCACTCCTGTGTCACTAGCAAGTGGTTGTTTGCAGGAAACTTGCTGAAGTTTGAGGAAGATGCCAAGCCAAACAGTTTCTCTTCAAACCAGTGCCAGCATCATCTAAGTGTGCGCTTGAGTTATACACTGAGATGCTTTCCATCTCTTTATGAGGCAACACAAGTC
This sequence comes from Nyctibius grandis, assembly GCF_013368605.1. NCBI lineage: Eukaryota > Metazoa > Chordata > Aves > Nyctibiiformes > Nyctibiidae > Nyctibius > Nyctibius grandis. Next base: position 32,803,533 of record NC_090665.1, on the reverse strand, counting down.
CTACGTCATATACTGTATCAATTCACAACATAAAACAAAGCAACATAAAACAAAGGCAATGTTTTGATATAATGTGGTGTGTCACATAATTTGATGCACTGCATTTTGTCTTCAGTGGCATCCAAAACACAACAGTAGGAGAGCTTAGGACTAGCCTGGTAGTCCTTCTGCCCAACCATTTTTGCTGGCATTTGAATCCCTTTTCAGATCATTTAGCAATTCTAAATAAATGATGGGAATGGCTGATGGGCTTCAATTCAACACTATGTCTAGCTTCAAATTCTTTAACAAAATATAACCTTGCTAAAGCACTTTGGTGAATGAGCACTTTACTTATTGACTGTGGTCTCTGTCCATTCATTTACAGTAAGCCACTCATTTCAAATAGCTTTTGTAACATTTTAAAGATTAAAATAACATAAAATGAATAGCTTTAGTACTGATGCACCATGTAAGTGCATATTACTAGAATTTAATTAGCCAAGCTATTACGTCATTGCCAATAGTACAATGTGACAATATGGATGAAAACGCCCCATCACTCCAGGCCTAGGAATCTTACCTAACATAGGTCTATTAGACAGGACTCGGGGGGAAACTCTGCCTTTCCTGATAAAGTTTGGGTGCTATCACCACAAAAGATTTAAAAAGAAAATAAAATCAGGTGTATTGAAGGTGTATGTGGGACAGAAATACCTGCACAAAAAGTAGGCAGCATTTAAACACAAAGAAAGTACAACATTGTCAGGAAAAAGTGGATGCCTGATGTTGGCCTGCTCATGCTCACTGAAGACACCTGAAAGATTCATAGCACAGCTCAAAAAAAGAAGACAACAAAGATGAGTCCAGAAAAGGGACTGATCTAAAAGAATGGTTTTGCTGGATCTTGCTTGAAAGCACGATGAAGGCATATAAACAATAAGAAGAAAGTGAGTCTCAGTTTGTGTAAGCTAAGAGAAGTGTAGAGAGTTCTCCTGGAAATGCTGCTACACAGGGTTTGGTGATGTGGAGAGGGGAACTGTTTCTGGCTGGCTGATGCCTCCTATGTGCAAGCACAACAGGATTTTACCATTGAACAAGATTACTTCACAGAATTACCTATCTCAATTTCTTCCCTAATTAGAGCTATCAGAAGACCCTAAGTTTCTATTTGCCTTCTTGGATCAGTTAGAGCGATATCATTTTTCATCTGCAATTGCTCCTTAAAATTATAATAATAGGTAAAATCAGAAAAAATATAGAAATGTTTGGGTTGGAAAATGTTAAGAGTTGGAAAAATATGTCCCACCCTTCATTCAAATGGAAATAGACTTCATTAATTTATTTCCCCCACCTTCAATACAACATTTAACTTAGAAATTTGCCTTTTCTGACTTGGATCTCAAGTGGTCATACTGGATTTCATCTGATTTCACTGCATTTCCCATGCTGTCCCTCCGGGCAGTGTCTGCTCCTTAAGACTAGTGCTCTGCTGCATGCCATATTCTCCTCACATTATAGTTAGAAAAGACTACTAATTATCAAGTAGAGGCAAGAAGGCTGGCAGTGAGACCACAGCATACAGATCTATTCCAAAACAGAGATAGGAAATAAATGGTCTGGATGGACAGAATCAAGGAGAAAAGCACCAATAAAAGTAAACAAAAGGAAAGCAGAACTGGGAAGAGACGAAGACAATGTGAAAGCAACATTAGGAAAAGAAGATGGAGGTAAAGTCATAAAAAGATGATGCACATGCTTGCAGCTTGATTGAACCCCTAACTGTAGCTCCTGAGCATTTGTTGGAACAAATGATTATATGACATGGCAAAGAGGAATTTCCAGGCAATGGAAGACGCCATGTCAATTAAAGAGAACCTTCCCAAAAAATCCTTTCAAAGAGGCTATCTGAACATTAAGCAAGATCTGTGGGTGCAGGTAGATCATGGACCCCCACATCTGCGAGGCCATGTGCCACATGATGTAAGGAAAAGCACCCTGAAGTTTGATCACTTGTCCTGCTTTGACAGATCTGAAGATAAGGAAAGACGATTTAATATGTGGCAAGATTAACAGGAGGCATTGTCAGATGAACTGCCTACATCTTCCTAAGTGGCTTCCTTCAGCTTGTAAAGGCTTTGACAGTTCGCATTCTCAGATGCAGATTTCTATAACAGAACTGAAAGGTGTGTAGAATTGTGCTCTCTGACAAGCCTAGGATCCTGAATATCACAAAGACACAGGAACTGCATTGCACTAGGTAATTTTCTAAAGTTGCTGTACTTATTCCTGTGCTTGTCTAATCCTCTCTTCTCTCTCTTCTGTAATCTCTCCACGTCCCCCTCCAATGCCCTTCCAATTACAGTTCCATGCTGCCCATCATGTCATCAGTTGGAAGATACTAGGTTTGGATTAGCACTAAATTCCCTTAAGTCTTTCAAAGTCTCCTGGGTATGAAGTAAGCCTGAAATTTTAATTATATCTGCCCAACTGATCCAAGTTGTTCTTTCCAGCTAGATACTTGCGTTTCAGGAGACCAGACCAGCTAGTAGTTTATATCTTCTAAGCATGGGCTAGCAACAAATTTGAAAGAAAAGCTCCCTGAACAAATTGGCTAATGCAGTATGGTATTTTTAGTCTTGAACTGTGGTGGTTTCCTTAAGCAGTTGACATATTTTTCACAAGAAGCTGCTGCGCAAACAGCTCTCAACACGAATGATGTTGGAGTCCGCTTACTTTAAATGACCAGTGAAATAAAACAGATTGTGTTTTCAGTAAAGTTGCTGAAATTCTTACATCTACAAATATACAGATTTGCTAAGCCCTACTGAGAAGGACCCTGGGACAGTTGAGTGAGTTCAAGCCTTGCCTTGCTCCAGATGCACACCTACAGCCACTCTGCATGTACTGCTGAGGAACATAAGCCAACGAGTACCACGTTCCCATTCCCAGCATTTCCTCAGCTGTGCTGTGCTCTACTTGCATTCTTTCTATGTGCAGCTTTGACTCGGCATAGACTTTGGAGGGGTAAGACTTTTCCTATTTCAGAAATTGAATCTCCTCGATTTTCTGTCCTCCTAGCCAAAATAGTAGAGTTGTTTATTATGTGTCAGGAAGACTTTATAGCCTAATCTGACTTCATTATCAGCCTAAACAGAATATTTCTAATAACAATACAACAGCACAAGTCAGTAAAGTCACACACAAAATCCAAAATGTAACTGCATTGCAGTGTCTTAACACAGCTAAACTCAAGAAATACAGTCCAATACATTTCCTCCCTTATTTCCTTTAAAACCCACACAGGGACACCAGGATATAAATGAAATTTTGGTTTGTTTTGTTTAATGCTGCCTCTCATGTCTATTTAAGTGCAACTACCTGGATCAGATGGATAGATAATTTGCCTCCTAACAGTTCATGCCCTTGCCTTATTAATCTGGTTATGTTTAAGAACAGGTTTACCAGGTCGAGACCCTGAGGGGAGTCACTTAAAAAGAATACTCTTTGTTGGCATACAAATGACTATGATGTGCCACCTTCCCCCATCTATCCTGGGAGAATGCAAGGTTTGGTTAGGCAACACCAGCTCTGCTGCTACCCAAAAAGCATTCTTATCCATTCCACCCCACAGCTGCCATCACCAAGGCGGGGAGGTTCACAGGGATGTCTCTGCTCTAGGGACAGAGGATGACTCTTGAATTCAACTTGCTTCTCCAGAGTATGTAGCCACAAAGCTTGTGCCCATAGAAGCATTTTTGATGCAAAGAAAATACATAAGGTCCTGCAACAGACCAAAAGCAGTTAGGAAAAAATGACAACCATTTTATCTTGTTTCTTCCTTTCTTAGGGATGCTGGGTGCACAGCTAATACAGCCCAGACTTACCATGACAAAGTATTCTTAAAAGTAGTTTTTCTACCAGAAGATTTTGAGAAGTACTGTAAATAGCCCCTAGTAAGCACTTTGTAAGGAGCACCTAGTGCACTTTATATATTTAGACTTGTACAAATATCCAGTGCAACGTGGAGGGATTAGGCCAGACAGCTACCACTAGCAGTAATGGCTGTTCCACCCCTGAATTCCTGGGTGTAACACTGAAAATTACCTCCAAGTATCAGATTTAACTGATTTTTTGGTTTGTTTTTTTTTTTTCTTTTTGATTTCAATTTTTTCAAAGGCTGCTTCAGAATTTTTTTAAGCTGTTTCAATACCCAGAAGTGCTGAAAGGACTCCTGATGGAGTTAATTTCAATTGGTAACTTGACTTGAAGAATAAACATATATATATAAATACTTATTATATTAAAAAACTCCACTAAATTAAAGAAGCACTGCTGTTGCAAAGTCAAGCAAAGTTAAGGAATGTAAGAAGTAAGGTGGCTCATTGTGGCAGCAATTAAGGTAGCACTAACACTCATATAATTTTAATTCATCCCCCTTAAATTCATGATTTACAATATGGTTTTAAATTATATGATTACACTAATAATCTTTCCCACAGGAAACACTTCAGTCAGTGTCCTAGGTAGATGGTGCTCAACAAAGGAGTAGGGCAGGTATTCAATATTTACATTATCCTCACCGTTCAGAGAGTGGTCCCCTGTCTTCCTCAGTGCACACTCTCTTCAAACTGTATTTTACAGAACAAAGAATTTTCATTTACTTGTGGGATAGTCTATTACCCTCCATGGTAGAGTATCTGAATATTTCTCAAACATTAATGAATTTATTTTTGGAACATCCCTTTGGTTCATTTAATTGTAAACCAATTTACAAGTGAGAAGCTGAGGCACAGAGCTAATAAGGTTAAAAATATCTGCTCATCTTGGGTTCTTCTGAGATGCCTAAAACTGTTTCTCCTTACTATTAAGCATTATGCAACACTGTATTTATTCAAGTGTACTTCCTATTGACCTATTGTAGTTATGAAGCACTTCACTAAATCAGAGCATACCTCTGTGGGGTAATGAAAACACACTTCTTCTGGGTCAGCTGACACAAGCGTAATACTGTTGCCATTGGCAGCAGCAAGGGTTGGGTTTAAATTTATGGGAATTACAACAAAAACTCAAGCCATCATAATGAACCTAGAGATAATTACACTAAGTTTTCTGGTGCTAAAACCAGAAACCTAATTTCCCCACTTGCAAAGCAGCAGTTTAACAACCCATATTTTCATTAAAGGTAGAACAGAGAACTATGCCCACGTAGATAAGCAGGGAATGACTAATTCGTAAAACTGTAACTTTATGCCTTACACTCTTTTACTCCAGGGGCCCACGTGGGGCCAGGAGGCCGCCTTCCCCTCCAGCTCACGGTCTGAAATGACCCACTCTTGCTGGGTAGCAAGGCCGGAAGGGGTCTTATAGTGGTTACTTGCTGTCTAGGTCGTGGCTAATACAGCAAGAGTGCCAACTGATATGCCTCTTGCAAACAGATGGACGGTCTGACAAAGATATATATTTTTACACCTTTATGAGTCACCTGGCTGGAGAAGAAATATTTAAACTTGAATTTTGTCTCCTATTACAAGCATTCGCCTGTCATCAGTCCACTAAGGGGGATGATGCTGTAGGAGAACACCTGTCTACAGCAATTTCTTGTCCTCTTCAATCCATAATTATATATCCCTGGGAAAAAGGTGCTAAACTTTGTACCACAGGCACCTCCAAGTAATTATTTCACTCTAAAATTACGTTTAAAGTATTCTGCAGAGGGTTTTTATAATTCTCTGTTTTCAAGAAGGCAATATATTTCAATAACCTGGTGTTGAAATTTTTTTTATTAAACTCTCTACAAATTTAAGAAACTATTTTAGAAGGGTTTTTTTAATATTGAAAAAAGACCTTCTTTAACAAGAAAGTTCACTCTTAGCCATTCAACACCTAACATGTCAAAACGAGAAAATGAGCATGAAACGTAAGGCTACAAGGGGGTAGCTCTCACTGTGACAGATTGCTTTCAGCAACACTATCAACAACCACAACAGAAAAGCTTCTTGAATCTACTTGCATGAGTCTTATACTTAGCTAACCAACCTTACGGCTCAGGAGTTGCTGCTTCTACAGTCTATACAAAACCAATAGAATCAGGGGATCATGCCTTCATGAGGTACCTGGACTGTATAATAGTAATAATTATAGAGCAGTGTTATTAACAATCAGCCTACATTTTTCACTGTGACAGATTCAATGCGCTATGGAATCTTTTAATTGAAAAATAGTCAAAATATAGCATTCCTGCTTGCAAAGATAAACTTTTCATTTGTACATGGATGCAGTCTTGTTTCAGTCTAATGCAACAGCTTTGAGGAAGATTGCCCTCATCTGTCTCAACTGTTGGCTATTTGCTAAACCCAATGCTTCAAATCTCCCCAATACTAGATAGCAAACTTGAGAGACCCTCAACCTATGTGTTCCTTAGTGTGGAATAACTGCTCCCTTCAAGCGTGTTTCAAACCAGTCCAGAAGGATTCTGTTTGGACCCCAGAAACTGAAGTGCTAAAAATCAGTGTTGGAAAACTCGTATAAAATAATACTAAGTCCATATTCATTATTATCATTGCAGTTTGAAGTTGTCATCTAGTCCTAATACTAAGCTAAAGCTTCAGCCCAGGGGCAGTAATTTAAAACTTTTTAGACTGATTCTATAAAATGGGTACATACTCTGAAGTATGAGATTAAATTAGATTATCACTAATTTTATATTTAAAAGACTGATCTGTCATATAGAAAGGTGTTACAAATAGTCACTACAACACGTAGTTCAATGCTGTGCTTCAAAAATTCCAAACTTGGATATCACAAACTTTGATTAGCATAGACATTAGTATCTGAATGTAATGTGCCCCTCTACCTCCCACAAAGATACAGCTAGATAGATGTTGAGATAGTGAATGTCATACTACTTTGGAGCTAAAAACACCACCTTCAACTCCTCTAGCTCTCAGTCAAGAGCTGATAAACAAAGTGCAATCATAAAATGTGATCCAGCTTTGAAAAGGGAACCACATGTAAAAACACCTGCTAGGTTGTATCATGTGACTTCTTGAGAACATTCACATCTCCTGCATTAAAAGACATATCAATCTAGAGAATTTATCATAGAAAGAAAAAATCAGGCATAAAAAGGTAATTTATTAAAGTAGTGAAATTACAGAGATAATCTGAATTTTTGCTTGATCTCCTGCCTGTAAAATGGAGGATCGAGACCAACAAAGATTCAATATTGGTGCACTTTTAGAAATACTGGGAGCTACATCCAGGGGATGCTGTGTCCTAGTAGTGACCTTTGCAATGGCCTCATACATAGACCTCCATAGAGTTTTCTCCCTGAATAAGTGTCAAGTACATACTCATTTGACCTTCTCAAGTAAACTAAAATTAAGACCAAAAAAAGGGGGAAAAATATCCTGATTAAAAGAGAAATGTGCATCTTACCTTGCTTTTTGTGAATTTTTGATGTAGAGTGAACAAAACACCTTGAAGAATCATCCAAAGTACTGCTCAGTTAATTGCTGAAAGAATCTCCATGTATTTAAGCAGAATTAGGGCAACCGACACAGCAGTTCTTTTTGCAATAACTTTGATAGACAATAAGTGCTCCTCCAGATGTCATCCTGGAGAAAGCAGCGCACATCTATCTCGCCTATTTGTCTCTGGGACAGGTGGCAATAAATTTCTACTTCTCCGCTTTAATTTTGATGGTCAGACAGGCAGACAGGCATTTATTTCACAGTGGATTCCTTTTTGTCAGCATTTCAGAATATTAGCTCTTTCACAGTCTTCCTAGAACCAAGTCTTAGTTCAAATTTCATGAAAACCAGCAGTTGGTTCACATAAAGGTCAGCTTCCCAAGTTTCATCATACTCCCTTATATTGATTCACATTAGGCCATACAGAGAAGATCCAAGCTTACTTCTGCTTCACCACAAAATCTTTTGTACATTATACAGTGGTAAAATGTAACAAATCTGAGTTGATCAGTTTGTGAAACCATGTTAAGGTAAGTTACATGGAAAATTAGACTGATGATGCATTTACAGCTAAAGCACAGGAAAATAAATGACATTCCAACTCGACATGCATTCCTACTAATTTTCATGAATCAGGGTGGGGGAACTTCAGTTAGTACTTAATACATCACGGCTCCCTTTTCAAGTCTTAGACTCTTTCCGCATTAATGCTAATTTAACATTCAGAATAAAGTAAGACCTTTAATGTTTAAAGAAAATGGTTAATATTTACATAGAAAAGTTATGTTTCTGATAATAAGCCAGTATTAATGCACAATGAAAATTGCTTTTTCAGTACTTGATGCTGGGCTCTGATACTGCTAATATCACTAAAAATGTCATTTTTAAACCACCTGAAGTAGCCTTTAAAATAACAGTCTAAACAAACTTATGATGTGCTTACAGGTTTAACTAGAATCCAGACACAAGATTTTAAATAATACAGATGTTGCCTGAGTTGAGGCTTAAAGCACAGTTGCACTGAAGCCAACCTAAAGGATACAACTCTTTAACGGAGAGTTAGTTAACTTGTGTCATATTATATTGCAATCTCCCATGTAGATATCTCTTATATGTTAATTATCAGAGCAGCAGCCAACGTAATCACTCCTCACTGGTGGCCCAGTGCCAAACCTTTTTGCTATGGTTCCTGAATTTCTGCTCACCGAGTCACTGAGAAGAATCCTTGCTACTACTTCACTACTTACAGTGAATACCTTCGAATTACAGATACCCTGGCTGTTATGTATCTCCTACAAATCACCTGTGCAACTACTACAGAACAATTCTGGGTGCTGACAGAATATTGAAAGGGACTTGCTGGAAGAAATCAGAAACCTAATCAACAAGAATAAAAAGGGTCACAAAAATCTAGATAAATACTTTAATGTAAAAATTAGAGGAAAAATAATAGGAGTGAGAGTGTGCAGAAAAGAAGTGAATGAGATGACAGCAGAAAAGCATAAAATGAACATGGAGAGAGGGTAGTGAAAGAAAAGAACTGGATTTTGGCCTGCAATGCCCACAGCTGAGTTTGGCTACTACTGAAGCCAAAAGAGGGGTTAGACAATAGCTTCTGCTGTGAGGGGAGTCAAGCCCCTGCCTGAGCCTAGAAAACTTCTACAAGAACCAGAAGGTGTTGAGATTCCCTTCCACACATGAGCTGAGTCTCTCCTTCTGCTGGAAAGACAAAAGGTTTCCCTGGCGGGTGGGGGGAAAAGAAGATGCCTCTACCACCGGAAAGCAGGAGAAAGGCACAGGAGTCTCGCTATGCGAACAGCTCCGCCAGCTCACTTGGGTATGAGATTGCCAGGAGGTGAACAATCAAAGCATGCACTGTAACTACAACACTTCAAAAACCACGTCAATGAAAAGCATTATACCAGCTCCTATCATGCATGCTTATACTATAGTTTCAGTTGTATACCACCTTTAAAGAAATGGGTGATGTTTATTTGTTAATACCGAAGCTAAAAGCAATCTCTTTCTTTTACAAATTAAAAACACTCATGAAAAGTCTGATTCTTATTCAGCACAGCGCATTAGCAATCATTAAAAAGGTATAGACTTAAAGCAGTATCGCTGATCAAATATAATATATTGCATTAGAAATAAATTCCATATTAAAATAGGGACTTTTACTACAGAATTACATTTTTAACTTTTTTTTTCCAAATAAATTACTGAAACTTTTGCACTATGAAAGCTCTCAGGCAAAATTAATGGTTTTGTTTTGCAAATTAATTTAGATATTAAAAAATTATATTTTCAACCAAGATCTCAGTTACTCAGATTAAATATTAACCAAAAGCTGTCTTCTGCTTAAATAGAATTTAGCCTTTGAAGTGTTTTTATTAATCTCTTCTGATGTAGGTGCTTGAAATTCTATGAAAGTGCTGCTGCTACGAGTTCTGTGCATCACTTACTGTAATTTATTTTCAGAACATAATTCTATTTATAAATGAAAATCCTATTAAAAGAAGACAAGAAAAATTAGTCCTAGACTTTGCATTGGTAGAGTAGAAACAAAATGAGCGGCCTAACCTGAAGTGACATTTACAAATTACCTGTTAATTTAAACTGGGTTGAAGGATGACAGAGTTTAGTCAGACTGACAGGAAGTACCGAAGGAATGACAGTTGGGCCTGTAGTGGCCATAAAGCTCCCATAGCAAGTACATTTATCTGCCTTCTCCGGAAAGAGCTTCCCTTGTAGTAAATAATATATTTGTAAAAATATTTACTTCGTGGCAGCCCAGCGAGTGAACATTTTATGGAGCTGAACCCTCCCCTCCTTGCCCCATCCCTTTCTTTTTATTCTTATTTTTAGTACGGATAAGAGATACTTTAAGATGGCCACCTGCCTTTAGTCACATGGTTGATTCATCACCACCCCCCTAAAGCTAAACCACATGATTTTCTTAATGAAAATGAGACAAGAAGTGACAAGGCTTGTATCTTTTTGTTGCTTCAGGATAACATTCATGCCCTGACACTGGTTCCTTTGTTCACTAGACATACTTTGAATGGACACGATTGTGTACCAAGGGCATGCAGTACCAAATATTTATAAAGATAATAATAGCTGCTCTCACTCCGCTTATAAATAGTATGGAGAAGACTCAAAACCAAGTGCTAAAATCTCATTATTTATTCACTTCTGAAAACCAAAATGGTGTTTGAAGGAAGAGGCTCAGGTGTCTTACACTTTAGCATTAAACACTTTCCAAGTGTCCAAACTTTATTTATAAATAAAGTCCAAAACTATTTATAAAATACTTTTATAAAATATTTAAGCTATAAATGGAATATTTGGGAGTCTTAAAATAATCTAATGACAATTGTTTAGGTATCTGTCCCTCTTAGGACAATTAGTAAAGAAGTATATCATATAGTTACTGTAGCTCTTTTCTGCAGGGGAGTACCACATGTACGTGGAGAGAAATGCAGGCTATAGCTAACTCAGCCCACATACAAGATGTTCTTGTGCATGCTTCATAAAAAGTGCTTTAACATTTTTAAACAGCAAGCTGTATTTTATATACACATATAAATTACTGAACATAAATTTAAAATGATACACCTTGGTTTATGGATCTCAAAAAGCATAGGCTTATTTCATTCGCCAAGCACCCACTGCCCAGGCAGCCATGGCCTCCCCCTCTCATCTCAGCCATGCTGCCTCATGCAGTCCACAGGGCATGTGGCAACAAAGGAATTAGTATGAATTATACACACTTTGCTTGCTCTTGGGGTATATAACCTGTGCTGATATAATGCAGCTGGGTATAATTATAAATGTATCCATCAATTCTCAAAAAAAAATTTGTATAAATTCCTCTGCCCCCATGAACATCATGTATTTATAGGTACAAAAAAAATGGTACTTGGAGATTGTGTTTATGTTCCAGAACAAAGGCATGAATTCTCATAATCTGTTTCAACAAAATTCAGAAGTCCTTGTTTTAATGCCATTTCCAGAAACCTTGCTTTTGAAATTGACATTCAAAACACAAAAATGTCAACCATACCCAGGTTTGTGATACCAAAAAAAAGTTAGGGTTTCTGTAGGTTGCTGTGGGAAGACTTGCAGTAGGTACATCATTTTGCAGTAGACAGTTTATATGTAACTAATTTCTGATTGCACCAGACATCTGATTTTTTTCTTTTTAAATAACAGCTTGACAGTGATGTAATTTTACACCTACTGTACAAAAGAATTTTCCTTTATTTAATAGCAGAGTATAAATTCTGGAAGCAGAAAAAGATCTTATTATTATGGAAGAATAGTAAAATAAGATCTACAGTACCATTATTTTTTAAATTAGACATTGTACCTTAGTCAAAAGATCCAAATATAGACCATGCTCTGGTCTGTAGCATGTCATTGATGAAAAACGGTCCTCAAGTTCTACTTAAAGAGTCCAAGAGGACACAATTAATATTTTTGTTTTCTCTCAGGAATACAGAAGCTACTGCAACAGATAAAAGTTTTGAAGCTGTATTAATAGTGGGAGGAGGCTAACAGAAAAGAGTAAAATAAAAAAATTTAAACCAAGTTACTATAGTTGATGTGTTATCTACATACTCCCTCCCTCACTTCACCTTTATCACAGAAAGGAAAAATGACAGTTGGATTATCCAACTATAGAGCAAGAAAGATCTTTTCTTTGGAGATGTCCAGTACAATGAGGAGAAATACAACCCAGTCTCCAGCTTGACTCTATGATATAGAGTGCTTTCAAATGTCTTTGTGCATCTTCCATATATCTTCGGGGAGATTGTCTTCTATTTAGATTTGGAGATAGAACTAATATACATTTTATTAATTGTCTCCCACACATCTTTGCCCAGAAAACCGTGTATACTTCTTTGGCCAATCACAATTATTTATCCAAGCTTATTAATTGTTCCTGTACTGTAAGACTGATATCCTTGCCCTTATACAGTATATCAAGGACATATGATAATGATAACGATCAATGATATTTTAACACTGCACAAAGGCCAGGATGTCAAGGCCATTTCTTCATTAGAAAAGAGGACTATTGATTATTAACTAGAGACTGGCTAAAAATGAAGAAATTAATAGGCAGATTACCCAACAACCAATTACCTGCAAAGACTTAGTCAGGTATTTGGGATGCAAATTAATTACATGTGGTGGTGGAGGTGGACTTGTTCATCATTCAGCACCATTATTTCGATTGGATGTATTACAGGAAAGGGAATTTTGGGCTATACTTGCACCAAATGGAAAGAAAGAGGTTACTTTTTAGTTTAGTAATGTAACGTCTATGGAGGCAGACTTTCAAATCATCACACGAAAAGTTCTGTAGTCTCTCAGAACTAGTCCAATGAACTGCAGCAAACAGAGCTCATATTCATTGTGCCTTGGGAGTCATTATGTGCTAGACAGTGACTGAATAGCATAAAATGCTCTACTGGAAGAGTTCGGCCTCTTCCAAGTATCTGAATTCTACTCTGGCACCCCTGAAGCTTCAACCACAGGGTTCACACCATATGTGCTTACCTTACACCATCTCTGCCCAGAGAATCTCCTTTGTATTTCTATAATCAAAAGATTACACATTCAGAAAAGGTAAAATTCACTGCTGTCTGTTGGGGTTTACTCTTTCAACTGCAGAAATTCATACCTTTCCCTTTTTTTCTCCTTTTTTTTCATTACCTGCTTTTTATTGAATTTTAGAAGAATTAATTCTGATGCCCTGGCAGAAAAAAATAAAATAAGAGCTACAAGACACTTTTCAGCTCAGACTGCTGCTTCAGGAGGTCATGTCACTAGATATGAAGTAATTTATGTAGGACTCTAACCAGCATTCTGAATTCCCTCATTCCTGTTTCCCCCGGGGAAAACGGATGCCAGCAATGAGTCATGTGTCTGAATGATGGCAGGAGACCTTTTTTTAACTTTGTTTGCTAAATAGTCAATTATCTTTGGAAAATACTCCTAAATGGTTTTGAATTTTATTCCACATCCTAAAAACATCACTGTAAACCTAATGCATACAGCTAACTGTATTTTCATCAAAGTCCTTCATTTTCAGACAGAATCTACATTATCAGAATCCTTTACTATACATATACTGCTTTCTGTCCCTCTGGTAACTGAGCATCACAGTACTGATCATTCAAAGCAAAGGAGGACTATGGGTCAGATGTCATCCTAAAACACTCTTTCTAGCTTTAGCACAGCTATAGGACTTGAAGGAGTTATTAAATCGGAGAAATCCTTTGGCCTATGTTTCATGCCCAGCCTTAGAATTTATGAAAATGGGTAGAAGCAGGAAAATTTTATTTCTTAGAATTCTGCATCTCTTAGTGATGAGACCTCTTGAGGGGCATTTCAGTGTTTTCAGACTGCCAGGTAGACATCAGGTAAGAACAGGAAATTCCTACTTCCTTATTGGCATCACACTTTGAGGGTAAAAGTGATTTAGATTCTTAAATCCATTCTCTAAGTGCCATTGGGATTTTTAAAAATCACTGTTCTGTTGCAATACCTTCACAAAGGCCCCTGAATTTCTATTGGTAGCAAGGCTGGAAACTGCTTAAACGTGACCATGTGACTCATCCACACCGAGACCTGACAGCCTTCAAAAATTAGACACCTATCCGTCACCTCAGCAGAGTTCATCAGATAGCTGTCTGTAGAGCACTGCAACCCCACACAGAACGCCGCAAGCTGGAGGTTCTGTGTTGCTGCCACTCAGCCTAGTAAATCTAGCCATTGCTGTAATACTCAGGACACACTGTCAATTCCCCTGTTTGATTTGGAGCAATGACTGAACTTAGGTCTCCCTCCTCCCAGGCGATATAAGATCCTCAGAGGTAAGTCTTTCTCAGTATTGCTCATTGAGGCTGTTCTACTTTGTTTAGACTGCCTAAACATACTTTGGGACAGATGGGAGGCAGGATGCATATAGGTTGGCAGCCAGAAAAACCCCAAAGAAACCAAATTATCCATTATTGCACACAAAGTTTCCCCTATATCGTTCTGACCATGCCCCCACAGCAGCCATTTACTGGGGCCACAAGGCATAAGAACCAAGCAGTATGGGCAGCAGAAAAAACTCCCCCCCCCGCCCCACAGCAAACACGTGATGAAACCACTAACACAGTGGGGCTCAATCTTTAGAAAATGCATGCGGTGTCATAAGGGAAACACAGAAGGAGAAGCAACAACAGCAAGACATACTCTGTGTAGCAAGAGCAAGGCTATCAGCTGCAGAACTAGACTGGCCATCCCAATCAAAGGTAGTGACACCCCAGAGATGCATTGAAGCTTAAGGAAGGTAGATGGAAAGGACAGGGAACACTTTCCTTTACAAGCCATAAAACCTACAAGCCGGGGTTAAAACTTCACATGTGACTTTGTGACTTCATCAATCCTAGATGAACTGCACAAGAAATACACAAAAGGGAAGGGAAGGGTATGCAGGAAACAGGGTACCAACAATAACTGGTCCATCATTTGCCACCTTCTCTTTCTACAGAGGCAGCTTAAAAAAAAGTGCAAAAGACCAAAGAATGCACTTCTGGGACTAGGGGGTAGTTTTTCAACCTACTATTCATATAAACTAAGGCTGTGATTGTCAAAACTAAAGTTTCTTTCTTTCAAAGAGTCTTTTAAAGAACTGTGTGGTTTTTGTCCTGTGCTTAGTCAATGCTTGTAGGAACGTAACTATTGCCCAGTAAGGACAGTCAGCAAGAGTATTTTATTTTAACTAGTTTACATAGAGGAGGCTCAGATTGATGGGTTTGCTAATTTCCAGAGGAACCTTTCAGGTTTTTAACCAGATCCTTGTTGCTGCTCGTAACACATGCCAGAAAGGCTATAAACATTTTATTCCCACTGGAATATGTGAAATATTTGGGGAATGTTTCTAGCTTTGGCAATAGCTCCATGCTGTTATGACATCAGCCTCTATTATGGTCACTTTCATTTGGTTCTTTCTAGTCTGCAGAGACAAGGCCCTGGAAGTGGCAGCATCTGACAGAACCTGTGCTATATTATGTGTAACCTCACTGATTCTTTTGTTCCAGACTGTGAGTCATTCACATTTATGCTCAGAAAGCCCTTTTACCAAATCTTTAGACTGACAACCAAGGCAAGACTGAGGCATCCATACCTAGGATCTTTGGAGCATTCTTTTAAAAGAAAGTTTAGTCCTAACCCTATTGAGTTTAAATTCCACCATGCTGGAGTGAACCAGGTGGTCTGTGACAAGCAAATGCTCACTTGTCCATTGCCTTCCCTTTCCTTGTGCTCATTAATCACATTTGGATGCTACTATAATAGAAAGCAGACACACCAAAAGCAAAGAGCAGTATTAGCAGAAGTCCCCAATCCCCTTTCCTATGGGAAAGGGATAAAATAAACACCTATTACTGATACTATACTTGTATTCTTCTTTTGACCAGTAAGAATTTAAGATGCAAATCCTGGCATCTCCCATGAATATCAGTAAGTCTAAACTGGGATAATTGGTTAATATAAGAGGGTTTGGGGTATTTATTAAAAACCTGGACAGACTCAGGCCAAGATATGCAGTCTAAGGAGCTCTTCTGGCTTTGCTTTGATTAAGGCAGTATCTAAGTAAATAAATATTCTCACTACCATGGGCCTTCGGCAATGAATAACTGGTCTTATAGCCATAGTAAAGGCTCTTAGGACTATGCACTGACCAAATACCATAACTACAGACAGATTCAGTGCCCCTTCCCAGGACAGCCTGAAGGATTTCCTAGAGCTTGAATGAAAATGCTGAGGAAGTAGTTGTTTATATTTCCTATAGGTTTTGAAAGACAGTCATAAAAGACTTTGATCTTTGAATGAAAACGGATAGTATCCCAAACTCACCCAACGACCACAACTACAGAATCTCAGGAGAGTTTATTCAGTGAGTATATCCTTCCCAGCTCAAGGCTTCTGTTCTCTGACACAATCAGTTAATTGGCTTATCTTAAAAGCTGACTGGCACACAAGATACACTAGGTACACTAGATGATAGAAATAAATACATAAAATTTTACCTCCCTTAATTTTACCAGACAGATTTAATAAATGCACATAACTAATGGGTATATAATGACTTCCCTAAACTCCTACTTGTAGATCATGCATTCTATTTCCCAGTACATCTTTTTCCCCATGAAAAATTAAATTGGAAAGTCAACAAGAAAGAAATCATATTGGGGACATTTTCAATCCATTCATCTACATTTTCACTCTTTGCAGAATGTGGATAGTGTATTTTTATGGGATGTTTGGTTGCTATTCAAAGCATCTTTTTTTTTTATTGAATAGCAAAATTATTAGATGAGTAGAATCCTGTATGCATAATAAGATCACAATTTAAAGCTGTCCCTAGGCTAATTTATGAAGCACTAAATCAATTGGAAAAGTTTTCCCTTTTTCTTAAAGAGGCACAAGGTTGCTTTTTCAGCTGTTTTTGTCTGTTTTCACAGTCTGCACATTGATCATAGCCTGGTCCAGTTAGCCAAATGCATATGGGAAAAGAAATATCTGAGGGATGAAACTAATGATATGTGCATTCTTTGTTGGTTTGTTTCACTTCCCTTTCTAAATGAATTCCCTGTTAACGAGTGCACAAGTCATTACTGAATAAAGTTCACAGGCACTGATCAATGTGTAAGAGAATACAGTTAAGGCATAGGAGTTTTGCAAACAGATGCTTGTGATTGCATGAAGACAAAGCTTGTGAGTCAACCTAGCAAAATGTTATGTGAAATACCTTTCTCCACACCCCAAAAAGGATGCGTAAGCACATTAAGTTTCCAATATACTGTGGAAAACATGTGCATTCCAGAGTACACATTGTTGTTTCTTAACATCAGCATGTGAAAATAATGATACCTAGTGCATACATACATCTCAAAGCACATTACAAAAGCAAGCAAGTATCACTCCCATTTATATTGATAGGGAATGGAACCACCCAGATGACACCCTAGATCATCCAGCAATAGAGGCAAAAACAAAATCCAAGGCTCTTGCCTAGGTCAGCACATTTTAGGACTACATTGCCTACTCTCATTTTGCACTTGTGATAGTGCTTTAGCCTTGTCATTTCTAATTTACTTCCAGAAACATGTTCTGAAGTGATATTTTACCCACAGATAATTGCTATCAATGGCAGTTGCTGGACTTTCTGAGTCTGAAAGTTCTCTGAGAGGAAATGGTTTGTAGTTTATACACTGCTCTACAGATAGCTCTATAAAGACCTTTTTTCCTAGTTTCATGCATATGAAGTTATACAGAGAAGTCATTGTATTAGTAGGGCCTACCTGACAGTTTTGGATTGACTAATACGTACACTCATCTCAGACAAGTAAGAAGCTCTTCTTGGGAAAGAGGCGGAAAAGACAGCAGAAATTTCAACTCTATTCTGACAGTGTAGTCATTGACTGAGAAAGCAGGAGGACATTTATTGCTATGTTTTAGTTGTTTTCATGTTCGATTTAAAATGAAGTACATAATAATCTGTTGCATTATTATGTACTCTTATCCTGGGACTTTTAATTAGACACACTTTGGAAATCCAAAGTTTAAACATGTGATTTGTTAAACTGGTAACAGTTACATCCTAAACTGGTAAAACGGACCTAATTTTATCCAGTAGAATTGCACTATGGATTCATAGAGTTAGTCTTTGATTTTATGGTCATGTTCAAATGCCTCTCCTTAGCTAAAGAGAACCTAAGGATTTGCATATATGTATTTTTGTCCTTCAGAAGGACAAATTATATTTGCTGTTCATGTAACTGGCACGAGTGCTGCATCCCCCTACATGACATAGTTTAAAGGGTATAATTAGCAAAACACAGAAACACAGTCCTTACTTGTCTGCCACCATCTGAGGCTGAAAGGGAGAATATTCTACTCTTATATTAGTGTTGACAATAACCAGAATAGCTTGAACTTCCTCAGATATCCTGTCCCTAGGAACTGCCTTTCTAATACAGGATTTTTCACATCTGTTATCTATAGGGAAGAATGCAAAATGCCTCTCAGAAATATCATTTGGACTTTTAACACACTTCGCAGCATTTTAGGTCCATGAAACTGAGATAAACATACAATATTTCCATTTGGCATAGATAACATTACTCCATTATTTTTTATTTGAAAGAAAGCTGTATTTATTTTGTTGGCTAGTTCACCATGATACTTTCCTCTCTGCAATACTCTCCTCTTCACAGCTACCTCATATCCATACCAAGAGCTGTTGAACCAGCTGTTTAGTACTCACTCAGAGCAATGTTTCAATTGCTCTGAAAAATCGCTTCCAAGACGCCTTGCCCTAAACTCTCCATAATCAGAACAGCCATAGAAAACTACGATATAAAAGCGCTTAACAGTGCAATACGCACTCAAGTATCTCAGCAGTATGGGTCTGTATGTGTACATTTAGTTTTTTTAAGGTAGGTTTTGAAACCCTCAGGCAGCATATTTGGACTGGGTGAACAGTCAGGGTCATTGGAAGACTTTACTAAAAAGTTATGCCTGGTTTCATCACAGGAGAAGGCAAATAGAACAGACAGAACTTATCACAGGATTTAATGACTTTAGCATGCCATTCAAGTGACATTGAGGGGGTGTGACATCTATTCCACAGGCTGGAGTTGCAATGGACACTGAGAGAAATGTTCCCTTAATTCGACAGACATAGAGTTTATTTTACCAGTTGGAAATAACTGGGCTCTGAATGTAAAAGAGGACCAACACACATGCATTACTTTAAGGCCCACTAAAACCCTCTTTGAGGACATAAGCATTGCATCTGCCTCATGCTGGCCTCATATGCATGACTGAAATTCACCCCAAATACACCACACAAAATACTGCAGAAATCCTGTGCCTGCAAGAGGAAAAAAGGACTGTTGCTAATGTTTTATGAAAGTCTCATAGTTCTGAACTAGTGTGGTGCCATTTTATAAGTGTTGGCAATATCCTCCTGAATACCTGTGACATGTGCCATTAACATAAAATACAAAGTGGAACTGGGCATGATGAGATATTTAAAATTTAGACATGCACTTGCCACATTTAAAAATGTACTTCACAGATAGATATCTTTTTAAACTGTATATTTTTTAAAAACAAGTCAATTCAGTGCCTTATATTTTGAGTTTTAATTCCAATCAAGCTAATTTCTAGTCATCGCAAACACATACCTGCCAGTAATGAAGTTTGTTTAATTAGGTCCAGATAAAATAGCTCCAATTCTGTTTCTGATCCACCTGTCAAAGCAAATCAGTCTTTTACATGAATTAAAAAAAAACAAATTAGACTAGCTGATGATTTTTTGAATATTCAAGTAGACATACTGAAGATGAATCCAAACAGAACTTGTGACTGAACAAAAGCCTGGAACATGACCCCAAAGATGAAGAAATCTTGTTCTGCCAGAAGCAGATTTCCAAGCTTGGTATTTGAGGATTATGAAGTCAAGGACAGAGTGCTAAAAAGTGGCTATTGGAAAGGATAGCAGTGTCTTCCACAGCTTAGGGCAAGGTAACATTTCAATGCTATGTAAAATTAAACACAAATAACAATGTTAAAGGTCCAACTTAAAGCCCCAAAGCCAGGTGATTTCAGAACAGACATGTCCAACTCATGCCATTACAGCTCTATGGAAAAAAAGTACTTTGCTGTTTGTGCTACTATTACAGAAACAAGTAGAAAATCTAGAAGGGCTGATAGGGTTGAATGCTAAAATATATTTTCATTTTCATAGGCTTCAAGGAGGAACTAGTAGTCTGAATACATTTACTGGTAGGCAGATAGCGACATAAATCGTCCATCGCAAATGGCATTATTTGACATATGAGATGTTAATTAAAACAACTCAGTGCAGCTCTGAGAGATCACTAATAATTGCTTAATACTATAGAAGCTTGACCAACAACTTCAAAAGGGTAGGATTAGGCACAAATGCTAGACTATAGACTAGAGAGAAAATACTGATTAAAAAACACCACTCAGACACACACTGTTAACATCTAGAACACAAAAAAAGTAAATCAAATTTTAATACGGAAATTATCTACTAGGCTCTGGTAAGCAAATCAGTCCACATGTCCTTGCTGTTTCTGTGCTTGCTGTGTACTCAATCCATTAAGTGAGAATTCACCAAAAATGTCAGGGTTCCATGTAGTTTTTCTCATTTGAGCTAACCATCTATTCTGCTGGGATGATACTTATTCTTTGATTTCCTATCAAAGTGGTTCTACTGATGTCAGTTATTAGAGCACTAACTTTTCTCCAGTCATTTATACATATTGTATTGGCAACTGTTGTGCCTTCTAGAAGATGAACTTGTTCATTTTGATTGATTTACAATGCATGATGGCTTGCTCTTTTCTTCCGACTGGCATTCTAAGCACCATTCTCATTTTGTCTTTAATTTGTTTAGATTGCACATTTTTGATTTGGCTTTCCAAATGCAGTGGCAGTGGCCTGATTTTATCAGATGTCTACATTAACTTCTTACCTTATGCAGATAAGTCCTGTAAAGCACAGTTATGGTAGCAAGAGGGCACAGTTGTTATGGTTGTACCAGATTCCATAATGCTTGAGTTTTTAAATTCTTTTCTCTATGAATAAAATCCTGATCCAATAAAGTCAGTTAGAGTTCTTCCATTTGCCTCTATCACATTCACATGAGTGAGAGTCATGAGTATCAAAGTCTCAAAATCCATCCATGTTTGTTTCATTAGAGTCTCTCCACTTCATTGTAAAGAAATCTGTCTTCTTAGATGACGAGCTCTGATGTGCGTCTCACAACCTTATGTTGTGAAAATAGGAAGGCATGAACTTGTTATGCCTACGTATGGCAAACAGTTTCACAAGTCCTCCTTGAAATGAGGATGTGACTTGTTTCTACCCCCATCTTATTTTGCTCAAGGTACAACAGGAATGAATTAGGATCATGAGTCAGAGGATGAGATTTTTTTTTTGTCATTAGGTCTCAGCCTGGGAAGACCTATGTATTGATTTCATTGCCAAATTAAGGGCAGACTTCCCCAAGTGATTCATACTGATTTGCTCTGCCTAGAATACATGCCATGAAATCTTTCTAGTACTAGATGCCCATGATTATCTGTTATTTCCACAGTTCCAAAACCACAGGTTGATATGGCCCTGTCTATATCTCTGAGAAGCAGGGGCAGCTTTAGGCCAGCTGGTTCTTAAAAAGGGTTGTTTTAACCTGGGCATTTGCACACAATTCACTCCTGATGTTGCATATACCTACATGCTTGATATTAATTAGCCAAATTTCCAAAAGACTTCCAGATTCTTGTCTTTCATATATCATTGTCACCTCTACCATACTTAAACTGGATTGTATTCCATTATTCCATTTATGTACTTTTTTGCCTCTAGATAAGAAGTAGATAATATTTATTTCAAATACAGATGCTGCGCTGTTTCAGAATATACCATATTCTACTGCTGTTTGAGCCTGCAGAAACTCACGACAACTTTATGCTGCATAATTAATATTTAACGACTATTGGGACAAAACACCTTGCCTTGTTAGGTTCCTCCTTCTCAAGTGAATACACTCTGAAGTGAATAAATGTTGTCCATTGTGAGCCTACAGAATGGAACATGGAAGGTTCCCTTGACCCCTGCTCATTATATTCCACATATAAATTGGTGGCAATATATGGCAAAACTGCTACAGACAACAAAACTCATAAACCTGGATTGTTGCTTCCTGTTTTTGGAAACAAATGAATCATCTACTGCATGATCATCACGGCTTCTTTGCAAGATCTGAAATCTGGGTTAGAGGTGTTAAGGATACTGGCAAAGTCGGCCAGAGGTAGATTACTGATGCTCACACTTTGCTGCATGACAGATGCACTCAGATATCAGCTACATGACCTAGAAGGAGCAATGAAGACTTCCTGGGATGGCACTAACGCTACTGACATTTAACCAGTCTAAACTGCTAGATATAAGTAGCATGTTTATTTGAGCTCTGTTTACTACAAAACCTGCTAGCCTTCCAATGGTATTCAGGATTTTTCTAATTGCTCCTTTCTCCAAAGTTAGCAAGCAGCTCGTAGCAGCACCTGCTTCTGTGCAGGTCACCAACTGGCTACAGAGAGCCTGCCTTCGTTAGGTGTTTTGCTTCATTTGTTGCTGTTAGGATGATACAGTTACTTGCTTACCCCATCAGCACTGGGTTCTCCACCTCTTTGTGATGTTGTGTGTTCCAATTAATTTTGATTTCATCTCTCACCTAGCCTTAGTATT
This sequence comes from Nyctibius grandis, assembly GCF_013368605.1. Classification (NCBI taxonomy): domain Eukaryota; kingdom Metazoa; phylum Chordata; class Aves; order Nyctibiiformes; family Nyctibiidae; genus Nyctibius; species Nyctibius grandis. Next base: position 32,780,725 of record NC_090665.1, on the reverse strand, counting down.
CCCGGCACAATGCTTCATCAATTATATACCCTCCATCAGCACAAAACTCACTCAGCTTGTCAGTGCTTATCTGTGTTGTAAAAGGGGAAAAAACCCAGGACTGTCTTACATTGCAAGCCTACCTCTCCAGCATGCTCAAAGTCATGCCCTTAAAACATGCTTTTAACAAGCCAGTAAGTATTGTACTTTTCTCCCCCACTACAGAAAGCAGTGAGGTGATGTACTTCTCTGCGTAAAATGGCACACACATTTTGTAGATCTCATGTTCTAATGCTATTAGCTCAAAAGATTGAATTAAAAAGAGAAAGGTTAATGAAAGGTTTCAGTCATGATTGCAGTGACCGTGATGAAGCAAAGGGGCAAGAGAAATGGCAGCTTTAACAATTGAACTCCCTCCTTTAACACTACTGCCTTAACACAGTGAAATGCCACAGTTAATCAGATCATGCTTACTGCTAACACTCTCTACTAAGAAGTTGTTGTGACTCCCCTGTTGGGATGTTCTATGAGATGATCATGTTCTCCATTAACGCTAAATAAAGGCAGCATATTTTAGATGCCATACAAATCAGTATACTTACTTGTTTATAAGTATAGAAGCTATTTATATATTTTTTCATTCTGATATTTTAAAATGGCATTATAAATACATAAAGTACAATCAAATCCCTATTCCCCTGTAAAACTCAGTTCTACCACGAAATAGGAGGCTACAAGCACCTAGCAGCCATATTGTACCATACAGAAGTTTCCAATATATGCTGGAAGTACTTCGCTTACCTCACTAAATGCTAAAAGCAAGTCTGGCACTACATCAGAGTCAGTCACATCTTTTTGCTTCAAGTATTTATTTCTCTGACTCATATTAAGTTGTAAGCAAACATCTAAGTAGTTGAACCTCCTGCAGGGTCTCATCACATTTTAGGATTGGCCCTTTCTGCATATCACTAAAATTCAATTGCAAAATATTTATAGTGCTAACACATGTCAGAGGAATAAATTATCCTATAAAGAGCCCACTTTTTGCTGTAGTATGCTCTGATGTCCTTACCGAGGATAAAAAGAAGCAAAGCAGCCCAGGCTTGCAGAGGGAGAAAGACAATATTGTCCAGCAATAACAGCATTAGAACTGGATGTATAAGACCTGAGTTCAAGTCACTGTTTCCTCTGTGCCTTGGGCAAGTGAGTGAGATTATCTCTGTACAACAGGGTTAAGAGCACTTACAACTATAAGTGCAGGGTATTTCAGGGTTAAACAATCAACTGGTTTTGGCACATTTAGATATTTCAGTAACAGAAATACCCCAAAGCAGAGAACTTCTTCAGGTTAAACTGAAGCTAGCAAAAAGACATGAAATAAAAAACACCTTCCAGAATTTGATTAACCACCCATCTTAAAAATTTCTTTTAGCGATATCATTTACATGTCATATCAATATTCTGTAAACTAAGATAAAAGCACGATGTGTCAAGGAGGAGAAAATGTGTTCCCATTAGCAGTAGATGGGTAAGTCATGTTTTCAGTGGAGACAGGTAAACTCCAGTAAGGCTCTGGTAGATGTAGGTGCAAAGCTTAAGATGTTATTACTACCATCCATGTGAGGTTACCTACTCACAGCAGAGATGTGCTGTAATATGCTCCTGCATATAAATGCAGACCCACACTCCTTGTAAGTGTAAAAATACTGCAGGCTATGGACTATGGCAGCTGGGAGGGGATATATCCCAGCACTGGAGCAGGGGTCTCCAAAAGAGCGGCAGAGTGGATATTTTGGGGACTGTAATGTCTTAAATCCTTGCAACTTCAATCTACCAGAACACATTTACCAGAACCCTGCATAAATAAAACTGGGAATAGTAATAGGATAAACAGGACTAAGACTAGGAATAATTTACATCACTTATGGTAATAATGTCTGATAGTTTTGCTCGTTTGTCCTTCATATAGTGGATTTTTTGTGGCTTTTACAATTTTACAGATATTAACTTGAGGAAATAGATTCTAGAAAGGTTAATGAAAGGTTTTAGTCATAATTACGATGACTATGACCTAACAGAAGGCCAAAGAACCTTGCAATTAAAAAGAATACCAAACTTTTATTTATCCCATTGCCAGAGCACAAAGAAATGCCACCATTAATTATACACCACATTGATTACTAAAACAGTTGTCATGTATCCCTTTGATGATGCAAGATGGTTGTTATGGCAATGACAAAATTCTTTGTAAGACTTAATTAGGTCATTTGTTTAATCTCATGGAGGTTTTTTTCCCCCATTCTTTCTTCTTTTCTTTCTACTTCTCTCCACTTTTTTTTTGTTTAGCTGTTTGCTTTTTAAAAGTTAGGGAGTTATTTTTTTAAATCACTCGAGGAATTCCACTATTTATGGAAATTATGCTAGATATCTTCCTCTGCTTTGGATGTCAAATACAATAACCACTTGAACAGTGCCAATACGATCTCTCTACAGCCTACAAAGTTATTTCTGTTATATACTGTGCTTCAAAATGCTGATCGGATACTGTGTGTAGACATGAAGCAGAAAATTCCCATTGAAATCTGTGTCTTGGATCTTTCTTTACCGTCCTATAACACAGAGCAGAATTCTCCCCTTTGTTCATAAAAAGAGGCATCTATAAAATAATGTATGTAATGTCTGATGAATATTCTCTGCTATTCATGAAGTTAAAATTAACTTCTTGTTTTAGTTGCTTATCAGTTCCATAAGCATAATTCCCATGATTTAACCTGCTTTCTTCGGGATCTGCTACCTTTCCATATAGAACTTCACATTTTTATGAATTTTTACTGTTTAAAATGTATATGTATGTAAATGATTATGCACCTGAGCCTTTCACATCAGAGGTACAGTATAAATACTAAATCAATGTGGAAAACATCATGTCTGCTTTAACTTGACTTGATTATACCTAAATATAAAAAAATAAATTAGCATTTTATTCTATTTTTAGTTGTCTTCATTGTATTATACTCTATATTTGTTTAAAGTGTGTAGATTAACACCCCTCCCAACTATTTCCTATAGTTTTATGCTAATCAAATGAAACTTAAAACAGCTCATGAGGGACTAGGAAGAGAAAGTCAGATGTCTAATACAGATATTCCTCAACTGAAGGACAAATACGCTGGAAACCTTGGAATACTGAGTTTTATCTGTTCTGAGAACAGACCTACCTATTGCAGATGGTCCATTTAACATAAGTTTTGCTAAAAAAAAAGCTGAGACAGTATAAAGCTTTCTTTTAATTTAGATGATATTTTTGCTCATGTTTTCCATAATTTATTATTGATTACTCTTAGATTTATTACTTATATTTTAGCTAACAAGTTAGTATTCAAGAGGTTTTAAAAACAAAGCAGCTACATAATGCTGCAATTCGGCAATCGTGCCAAAGACCATTTTTCTTGTCCATGGACGTGATTGACATATGAATGTGATTCAGGAAGAAAACATTATTAATATGAAGAAAAGTTATGACATTTGAATGAGGTTGGCTTGCCTTATAAGTAATTCCCTGGGTTATATCTGCATTATATATTCTGATAAGTATACATAGTCAGATTCTCTTTACACATTTTAGCTTCTTTAATAATTTTGTTAAATGCAGAAGAGGGGAAAATAAAGACATATTATTAATAAACAAGCAATTACACAGGTTAGGGCAACAATGCAATGCTGGTCATTCAGGAACCCTGTGCTAATTTTAATTAGCTGCTTTCCCTTGCTTTCAAATGTAATTAAAGCAGCTTAGTTGTGCTCAGTGATGCAAACCACCTTGTTTAATCACTAACATTATTTCCCTGAACTATTAATGATTTTCAAAACGCTTGTTTATGCAGAATTAGAACAGTAATTATCTTACCAGTTAATTTTGTACCTTCACATTTCACACCTCGCTCAAACGTCATTCATTTGCCACAGCCTTTCTGTCAAAACAAAGAAATACTTGTTCTAAATGTGCTTCTGACTGCCAAATTGAAAGCCAAGTTTTGTAACACTAATAAAGTAGCTCCCAAGTGAAACAGGTGTAGTAATTTAGACCCTTCCTGTCTCGAGCTTGCACTTACATGCTATGTCTTTTCTTTATTAGCTTTAAAATAAGAGCTTGGTGTGCAAAATAAGCTATTTAATTCAGACTTGTGGAGCAGAATATAATCTTTAATTTAAACTAGAGCAGTAAAAAAAGGCCTTTAATTTTAACTGGCATGTGCGTGTGAATTTGAATTAATAATCCAGAAAATTGAAACTGTTTTGCTGCTGTTGCTGGATAGTGACTGTTCTTCACATGCCCTTAGTTTCACTCACTTTATTTCTCTCTTTCCCAAGCTTTGCCTAGTGCCTATTTTATGATGTTGCTCTCTTCCAGAAAGGGAATTCTCCTAAAAAAGAAATTCTCAGTTGACTGAATTCTTGCAAAAATGTATTGTGTTGAAAGAAATTCTTATGTCTGCATGAATTCAGTTTACAAAAAGAATATAATTGGTGTATTCATTATACCTACTTAAGACAGAATTTAAACGCACCATGAATTTATACTTCACAAATCATCAGGTTTTTTTCCTGTTATTTCTTTTAGTGTAAGTTAACAACTAGTAGTGTACTTATAATCACAAAATACAACAGCCTTACAATCAGCAAATAATTCTTTCTCCTGACTCTTTTAAGAAAGGGAAGTCTTCCCTACTGCCAGGGAAATTAAGCAACTGCCCAATGTCATGCAAAAGAAAACCGGTGGCAGAACTAGAAATCAAAAAAAGAAAGCTCCATCTTTCAGCTGTTCTGAACAGTCTCTGACGTCTCCTACACTTATCCCAAGTTGTGCATCAAGTGCTAGTGATGAGTGCCTGTTGCTTCTTTTTCAAAAGATGGCTTATGAGCTAGATGAGCAGCCTACAAGGAGTCATTCTGACTCTTTCCTCTCTGGGGCCACACAGCAGACAAATAAACATGTAACTATTGAATTCAATTCAATTAAGTTCAATATTTCATGCACAAAATAAGAAGACAACCTAAAAATCCCACTGTAAATCAGGCCTATCACTTATACACTGCATCTGTGGATAGCACAGGTACACACACATCTGGCAAAATTCCTTCTGAAAAAAGAGAACAAAAGAGAATGGATTTGATGTAATGCCTCTACCACTGACATAATCTAACGCTTTATTTGCAGGAAAGGTAATCGCAAACAGAGTATTAGATCTTAGCTTTTAAAGGCTCGTTAATGTGATTAAATTTAAACATGAAAGCAGTGCATTTGACCTCCACTGGACTACTTTAAAGCATAAAGTTACCCATGTAAGCAAAGGGATGGCAGGATGGACACCTAAGAGTACAACAATATTTTTGCATGTGTTCATTACAGGCACTGAATTACTGCAGTCAAGATTTTAAATACTACATCACATTTTGCAAATATTCTTTCTAAATACATTATAAATCATACAGAAGAAAGTGCAGATCAATGTGCAAAATAAACTGTTTTAGTTAAAAAGCTATATTTTGTCTAAAAGCTTTACATGCACTCTGACAAAGTAGTTGTATTTTAATGAATTTAAATGTATTAGATTTTTCCACGGATTCTATAAATTTGAGACAGCTAAAATTATTTCAATATTTCCAGAATGCCCAAGATCCATGGTCTCCTGGCAACTAGCAATCACATGGCTGTAGAGGTTTTGGCCTACTGTTACAACGCCGTTATATGTTTGGTTGATGATTTATTCAAACCCAGTTTCAAACCTGCTGTTAGCTCCCTCATTGCTTTAATGCAGCTAGTCTACCATTCATAACTGTCAAGAAGCAATTCATTGGGACTTGGGCTTATTAAGCACCCAAACGGTGTAGTGAACATACTCAGTTTTGTGCCTGGGAATGTGCATAAACACTATACTTTCCATTCGTTTAAATTGATCTTTGATGTTTTTAACACCATGCGATATTTTTATCTTGTTATCAGGATACTCAACCACGAAGTCCAAAGAATACATTGTGTGCAGCTCAGTGTTAGTAGGTGGCAGTAAGCCTGCCTGCCTCCTTTCTAACAGGAGCACAGACACAGGGGGAGAGCTTGGTTTAATGCACTGTTCTTGCAGTAACTTACTATACGTACAGAGTATAAGGTTTATGATTTTACAGAGAAACAGGAAGGACAGGCTCATCTTCTGGATACAACACTGTGCTTGGAGAAACAGCAATGGACTTCTTTTCTTAAATAGTGACTTACTGCTTGCTTTGAATGAAGAAAGGTTGCTCTGGCAATTAAAGAAGTAATCACAATGGATATTTACCTTATTGAGGACAATATATCAATTCTCTTGGTCAAACACACCAACTGTATAAATAATATAAAGAGAAAATGGGTTTTGAAAATAAAATATTACTTAACAAGTGCATTTATATTTTAATCTAACTCTGTTAATTCAATAGCTTCAAAAAGGCATATTTGAATTAGAGGCTTTAATAGTTTTTCATGTTGAATAACGTGGTGATATGATTTTTCTCCATTCTGTACACATAAGGAACATTCTAAAATGTGTTGCCACAATTAAACAGCAGCAGTGTGCATGCTATTTAATGTGAGCCTGGGAATAAAGCTGGTTCAAACCATTTGGTTTAAAACAATCATAAATAGCCATTTTAACATAATGATTCTAGTATAGTGTGCTTTACTTGAATTTCAAGGATTCTAGTGGGGAAAACATAACATTCTGAGCACTAATTTAATTTAAATTAGGGCTACTGTAAAAGTCAGGTTCTGACCAAATGGCAATTAAATAAAGTTTGAGGTTGTTTCTTTGGTTGTTTTTTTTTTTTTTTGTTGTGACACAAAGGACTCAATATTTCTTGAAAAGGAAATTATTATAAAAAATAGCAAAAGATGCCAGCAAGAATAATTGGAGGGTCAGGAGGTTTTTTCTTGAGTATTTGCTGATGTTTTGCTCATCCCATCAAGAATTTCCACAGAGGAATAAAATGGCACTCTATCTTCTGGACAGCTTGATGTCTGTCTTTGCTGTCAAGCAAAAAGGGATGCAATTCTATTCATAAAGAGAAGATTAGAACAATGAAGAAAATATGATAAAACAGAACAATTCACAATGATAGCCTGTCATATCGCACATTAGGGGTCTAGACTCCTTTGGTACATACAGACTAACACACAGGGGCCTAATGAATCAAGGTTGTTCGTTAAGAACAAATGTACTTACCAGCTCTTTACATTTTCATGAAGAAGATGTTGACACAAATAACTTCTTAGAATTATTCAAAATCATTGCAACAGCAGTTAACTACACTACACTTTAAGCCTGATGTTGTGAACACAACAGGCCTCACTGCTTACACTCAGGAGTGGCTGCAACAGGACTACTCTGCATTACACCTGGGAGTCCTTGTGGGAAAAATCCTACAAGAAGCATTGGGAGAGTCATGAGATACAGGTATGAACATATATGTAGGTTTTTCAAAAGGATAGTCGCCCTAGAAATTTAATCGTCATTCATTTTGTACAAGATTCAGTTCAAACTCATGGCTTCCTTTACAATAAACACAGTGGACACAGTTCTCCAGTCGGTTACATTTGTTTTGTGGCAATGTCGTGTCCTTAAATTTAACTAGCCTTGAACTGGCAAATATATACAGTGTTCAGGCTTTATCTTTAAATAAAGCTTACTGCTGCTCCAAGTTAATCAAAATCTTTTGCAAACTTGGAAAAAAAGGTTAGAGCACTTTCATTTCTAGATCTTTTTTTCACAGTGACCTATAGAAATGTCTGTTCTTTGGAAAGGCGAGGCGATGTGCAGCACTCCTATGGTCACTTTCAATGTGTTACACTGAATGCTGTTAATTTTTCAGATGCATGAAGCAATTCAGTATTGTCTTACTCTTCCTGAATATTTACTGATTACCCTGGTATGAGATCAGGTGGAAATTTAGGTAGAATCAATATTGATTAGCTTTTTCTTTAGTGATCACATCTACAGGAGATAAAGGTTTCATGGAATAATGGCTGGGAGTTTCATGCTCTTAGCCTTATGGATAAACCCTCAGAAACACCTGAGCCTAACTTGCTCTGTACCAACTGTCCTTATATCTTATCTCACCTTATCAGATACTTATATCTGTCCGTTAATGCCATGTACATCTGGCCCAAATATAGGAATGACATGAAATGAATGAAATGAAAAATGATGGGTAGTAGTAGCGATTTATAGTCTCCAAATTATTTAACCATTTCTTCTTCAGAGACTTAATCTGGGAGAAGCAATCCGCAGTTAAACTAATCAAAGAATGCTATCAGGGAAGGGAGGAAAAGCAGCTCAGTAGGTCAACCAGTGCAGCTCCGTACTTTGAAGCAGGGTCTATTATAAACAAGTTATAATCTGTAAATTTCTGTATAACCTGTTTCTTAAAAATTATGGTAATTACATAGACTCCTTATATAGTTGCTCCCACCCCCCCAGTTAGCATTATTGTCTGACAGACAGCTTCTTTCCTTATGCTTAATACAAATATCTTTTGCTACACATTAAAGAACTATTTCTTGCCCTGCTCTTAGTGAACATAAGGAACAATTGCTCACTATCTATTAGTAGCAATCGTTTAGAGCTTATAGTGTTCAACCCTTGGTCTTTTCTCAGCTAGGTAAATCCAGGGGTTTCCACTGGTTTTGTTTCTCTTTGATTAGCCCACAGTTATCTTGACCAAAAACCAGGCAGAGTATTGCATCTCAGGTCACACACTTTGAAGGAGTAATTTTCTCCCCGATTTTAAATCTGAGGGTCCTGATCATGCAACCTGGCATTACACCTCATTTTTCTTTTCCCCCAATATTTATCAAGATCTTTTGAATTCTAAAGCTAATCTCCCAAGTGCTTGCAAACTCCTCCCGATTGGTGCAAGCCAAAACTTTTTAATGGCATCTGCTGTTATATCATCAGAGAGTAGAACTGGATCCATGAGAGACCTTAGGGAAGCCTGTTATGTACATCCCTGAGATGCAAAACAAAGTATTACTACCTTCGAGTATTTTTAAACATTTATGTAAATGTTGTACTTAGCTTCATCCTGTTCATAGTTTCTTACACTACAATCTCTATCATTTAAGCATAAAAAGATGACATTTTAGAGCATGGAGGTTTTTTTCTATTATTTCAATCACAGAGCAGATTCAAGTTCTTTTGTGAACTGAGGAAAAGGAAATGGAAGGCAAGGCACACTTCATCTGCCTTAAAAACTGATGAAAGAAGACAGGAATTAAGAGGAAAGGGAGAAGGTAATCAACAACCCGAATCCCAGGAAATATAATGGATAAAGCCAACTTCAGTATAAGAACTCTTCATAAGACCGATCATAAATATGACCAGTGAAAATTTCCCACAGAATTTTAAAAGGCAGAGGGAAACTACACAAGCCAGGTAACATTAGTTTTACTTTTATGTATAATTTGAACTCTCAACTTCCATATAAAATGGATGTTTACTGAAGAAAAAAAAAGATATATATTAGTTCTTCCCTTACTCTTCCATACTTGAAAGATTAAGAGCACAAGTCTGAACAAGGTTTTTCCTTGATTACTTAACACTGCTAATCACACCTCAGGGCCTTGGGTTTCCACAGAGGCTGAAAGCCACGCAAGGACTACATCTCCTCCTTTTGTAAGCTATCCTCCACAACAGACACCCTCCTTCCCTTGTAGATCTCAGACCACACAGCCCTGGCCTTTTGCTCTGCCTATTTGGTTCTTGCTCAAGCAATTTCACCTTTCAGCTGTTCACAGGAGGGTGAGTTTTTGCTTATAAATTCAAGACCCACAAAAGCAGCGTGACAGACTGCAGGTGGTGTTTCCACATCCTTCCCCGGGAAAGAACAGACAGATGTATATACATGAAGTTTTTTGATTATAGTATTGTGCCTGTCCCAAAAAGGTGTCCAGATGCAAAGCTTTAAATCCTTAAAGTATCTCCTCCGTGCTTTACACATATATCTCCACATTTCTTGAAAATTAACAGTGACATGAAGTTAGGTATGGGAGAACACCAGGTGTGCAAAGCCTAGTTAATACCAACTTTAAATATGAAGAGATTAGCACACCTTTGCTTTACTAAAAAGGAGAACTACGTTCGGTCACACTCACAATGGCAGAGAGGGAAGATTTGTTACTCCAGGCAAATTCAGAGGCAGAAGTAACACGAATTTTTTTCCAACCTGTGTATGACAATCTCAAAGAGAGTAAATCAGTCATTGGGGATGCAGAAGTATTTATCTGTTGCCTGTAAGTATCAAGGCAGCCTTCTTTATTAGTGTAGCGAACAATGAAACTAGAATTATTGCACACATTCAGATAACACACAGGTCAGATGGTCAGTCTGTTCCCTTGCAGGAAGTGATATTCAGCAACTCCATTCGCAGCCTAGGTCTCATGTCAAGAGAACAGATAAATGTTCCAGAGCTCTTGTGCAGGTCTCTCTCACTGCCTTGTGCATTCAGCCTCTGCGCTCAGAATGTCTGCCAGCTCAGATGAAACCCATAATATTTTTGTAACTATTGTATTTTGACAGCATCAAGAGTTGACTGATGTAATAGGTAGGAAGCAGAGAGCCTAATAAATCCTATTAAAAGTTAAAGTTTTGGTCCAATAGCCAAAGGTGCATGAGGTAATGTATCCACAGTTTTCAATCACAGTCTCCTTTACTATGGCCTATTTCAACTAGCCTAATCTAAAATGAATGCATGAGGTTTCATGTTCTTTGCAAAGTTGCTGCCAGTGTCTCTGTGCCCTTCCTCCTGATTTGCTTGATAGTTTGGGAGCTGAAGGGAGGGGTGGATTAAATTGGAAAATATAAATAACAAATCAAAAATTAAAATTGATTGGATAAACAATTTCCCTTAGACTGTTTCTTAATAAGTGATCGATTTTTTAATCAATATTCATTATTTCTCAGAACATACCAAACTGTTTATTGAATAAATGAATGGCTGGAACTACAATGACATGAAATCAAATAGGTGAACCAATTTCTTTAATAACATGGGCTGAACAGGCCTCCTCATCTTACCTGGTTGGAACTAAACGGCAGAAATTCAAGCCCATTGAGTAAGTGATCCAAATAAAGGACGCAATTTGTTTTAGGAAGCATGTATTTTCATGTTTGATATGCACAGGTGTGATTTGCACATGCTGATTTGTGCGATATTTCTAAATTGCAGTTGAAAGTTTCTTTCTTTTTGATACAACTTTTGTGTTCTTTCCCACAATTCTTCATTAGTCAGCATACTGCAAAGCTTCCGAAATAAAATTCAGATCTGAAAAATGAGATCTGTAAAACTGTTCACTGTAAAGTCTTCAGGCATGGCAAATGGATTTCTCTAATAAGTTTTTATTCACCAGTATCATATTCAGTGGTACAGATAAACTATATGCTGCATCCTAATATATACTTCAGACTATTTCATATTATTTGGCATAATGTAAAAAATAATCTCCTTTTGATGTACAGATGTTCTGAAGTTCCTTTTTTTTTCAGTTGAAGAAAAAGCACTAGGGTACAAGATCTCCAAGAAATGTTTGCATATTTGTTTAAAACACAAGCAAGCATATTAATTTGGTTCTATGTGATACAGCTCATATCATTTACATGATCTTCAACTCACAACACTTCTTCCAGTATGTGGAAATGCTTAACCTTCATTTGTACTCATGATATACATGGTTCTACTTCTTATGAAAAAATATAAACTGTACTAATCAACTGTTAATTAATTCATAGGAGCTCTCATTTTAACATCTATTCTAACTTGTCACAATTAATTTAACATATGACCAAACGGCAGTACAATTCTACAGCTCTGCAGAGATAAAAGTATGAAATAACTTGAGCAATGAAAGGAATCAGAAGGATAGCAGGTTCAGTTTGGACACATTTTGTAAATGAATTCCATGTGTTTGTTGTCACAATTAATTATAGAGGAATCAAGTATCAATCTGTCATGCTATGCTGTCATACACAATAACACTAACTAATATAAGAACTTTCTTTCAACTCACTTCTGTAGATCACAGATTTCTGCAAATGGTAAAGGCCCATGGTAAAGCCAGGAATCTAAAGTCTGAATCTTCAAATCTAATTCCACTTTCAGTATCAATCTACCTTACAACATTGCTTCCCAATAATAAAGCTGTAAGTTCTGTAAGCAGTCTCCAAATACTTAATGTACAACAAACAAATGGAAGCAAAAGCAAGAAAAAAATTAGTAATGGGTCAGCCAAACCTAATTATTCAAGCTGCCTCTCTGCACCTCTACAGAGTTTCAGCAAAAGCAATCCACACGGGTTTGTATTCAGAAAACAGCTGCCACAGTAACCTTGAGGTTAAAAAAGTATTAACTATTGAAATGAAGATGGTTCCTGATGCAAAATATAAATACTCTGCAGGAATTCGAGTCCAGTCACTGTCACGTGTAACACATGTTACTAGAGCACTCAGGACTATCTGACCACATGAGAGTCATCACCACTGACCAAAACAGTACTTTCCCCTAATTCCAAGCATAAAATCACAGGCACTAATGCTCTGGATTCATTCACAGAGCTTTCAGCTCCCTTAGGCTGGCATTTTGCACTGTCCACTTTAATACACACCTCCATGACTTTGTTAAGATCCCGTTACTCTTTGGAAATTTTTTAAAGTATGTTATTTTTCCAGTAAGAGCTTGCTTAAAATGGCTGTGATTGTCCTCTCGGTGGAGGCAAGAAGACACTTGGTAAACCACGCGGGAGATGAAGCAGAGGCGGTTTATGTCCCAAGCACTGGCCAGAAGATGGTGGCAGAGAGCAGTTCTCCCTTCCTCGTGCCTCACTTGCTTTATCACGGTAATTTTAATCCTCATGGATCCCAAGATCCACTGGACACCTCATTACAGTGCTACATAGCAGTCTCCTGACTTGTGCCATCAACTTTTTTTTTTAATGTTTTAGATAAAATAACAAGCTCAAAGCATTGGTTTACATCCAGTTCATTCAGTTAGACTTGGGCACTTGCATGAATGCGCTACAGGCTGGACGCACCATGCTCTCCCACATCTGCTAAAGAACCAAGTATCATGACATCAGTTTTGGAGGTGATAAAAATCAAACATTTTCTGGAGCCATTATTGCCTAAAATGTTAATGCAGTTTACTTTTTTCAAATGTGATCGATAGCTGGGGGAAAAGTGCCCATAAATTACTAAAGGCAAATACCATTCTATTAGCACTAAGGAGATTTTGCAACATTTGCCAGTGTCTGTTTTACTGGAAAAAAAAAATTAATTTGCTGAAAGCCTAGTTTTTTACCTGTCTTTGTCTTTCTCCATAAAAGAGGGATATTTTTATCATGAGTCATCTAGGAGATGTAATTCTAATGTACTACAGCTATACGTTTCAATTAATGTTCTACCTCTCTGTCAGCTTTACATTCCATGTTTTATGAAATCATTAACTATTGTCATGTTTCTATTATGATACTATTAGGAAATAAGGAGACGTATGTAAATGGAGATGTAAAATAAATGTACGACAGTTACTAGGAGCAACATCTGTGCACTATCATACATGTTTAGACTAATTTTCTAAAGATTGTTCCATTCATTATAGAGCATTGTTACTTGCTGTGGCACAACCCTTATTTCCATGCATTTAGGGATTGAAGCAAAGAAAGGGTAAATGAGAGCCTAATCAATACCACTTTTCATTTTGCTTCTAATGTGCTGCCTTTCCCTTTCTTTTCTTCATGAACAAATCCCAAAAAGATCCTGACGTTACAGTCATAAAACGCAATTCTTCTGCAGAAACACAGACAATAATGCTTTCTGTATTCAGGCGTATTGCATATTCTAATGGCATTTGGCTAAATTGAGTATGGATTTAACATCAAAGGCTTCATGAATTTTTCAAATGAGATATTAAAGTCAATATTTCAAGTGAAAGATATTTCAATTTAGTTGCATACACAACAATAAAAAACTTCTACAAGGGAGAGGTACTAGTGGCTGTGGCAGTATTAGTTCATTCAGGAAATTATTAGTTTATAAGAAAATCAAACAGAAGGTTGTGATATGGCAATGACACTGAATAAATTAGACTAAGCGATACAGGCTAACGTACTTTATCTCTTGGAGTCTGAAGCAGAACTTGCCACTGGCATGTTCAGTGCTTCAAGCAGGGCTTCGTTTGAGGATATTTTATTTATTTACTTTGGAAATTCAAATGGTTAGCATCCAGATTTGCATTCAGAACCTCAGAATTCTGCTTATTTTCATCTCTGAAAGGGCTAGGCCTATTGTAGGCAAGAAAACCTCCCGATCTTGTTTATTTTTTAATCTAAGTGCATTTTGCTCCGTATTGTCAATGCTTATGCAGTGCTGCTGCTGCTTTCACACTGAGTTACTGAACATTCAGACTCAATGCTGCAAAAAGTCCACGGAGCTCTGAGAACTTTTGTATCCTGGCAGAGATCAACAAAGACTTGCAAACCATACACACACAGAGTCTGCTGGTTCCTTTCCTCTCCTATTTTAGCTGCATGTAACGTAGCAGAATGCCCTTCAAATCAGTAAAATGTCGTATTATGATGTCTTGACATATCACTGAAGAACACATACATTTGTATCACCTACCACTGCATGGGAGAGCTGGATGCACTACAGGCACTTGTAGTGCTTATTTAGGCATTTATAATTACAGTGACATTGTGCTACTCTAAGACCAAACACATCATTTGTTCACACATGGGATAACAGCAACCACAGATATATACCACTGAAGATGCAATGATTACTGATTTCACTATTAATTCTTATATTACTGAAAACTAATGATAATGAGGAAGAATAATTAATAATAATACTACTAAGAATAAACACTGCACTTGCAGTCAACCCCTGCACTACAAAGACAAAAAGGTTTGCTATGTACGTAATGCTTTGACAGAAGCCCCCAGCCAATTCTTGCAAGTGCCCTTGAACACAGGTGGGATGGCAAATCTCTTTGGATACCAGGGGAAAGTTACACTGGTTTAAAACTTTGATTATCAGGTAGTTTAGGCCCACAACACAGACATTGCTACAAAAATCTCTGATCCTAAAAGCATTTCCTTGAAAATAGTGCGTTGTTTGGCTCTACAACATTCACCTGCAGCGTTTGCACTTACCATGAGAGCACTTTAAGGGCTCACAAGATCCAGAAAAATGAAGCTGGCTATAACTAAATGTTAAACTGCTAGGCCCATTTCTATCGTCCATGGTGGCTGCTGACCTGTTATTCAGAACCAAACAAAGCTAGTAGTCTTGTGAACACTCGCATAGACTGGGGCATGCCACCTTTCCCCCATCCAAACACTAGATAATTTGTAGCACTGTTTAATTTATCCAGTTTGCACCCTGTGGGTCTTGGGGTCCTAGACAGCTATCTGTTTGTTCACCCCTAGAGCCCTTCTGAAGCTCAGTGTTCAAAGCTTTATAGTATTTCCGTAAAATGGAAAGTGCCACCATCTCAAAGGCAATCAATCAGGGATAAACACCACCTTTAGAAACAGTACTCTCCGAAAAGGTAATTCTTGTGGTATCAAAGATAAGGCAGAAGTTTTGTACAGTTAGTAAAATCCACTAATAACTGGAATTCTATTTTCAAAATTGCCTCTGGGGCTGGGGAATATGGTTTCCTTTTCTTCTGTTGTGATTTCTGGATGTCCTTGAGATTGTTTTGAAAACTACAGTTCACACTTAATGAGGCAGCAGTGCATCCAAAAACTTCCAGTTGAAATTATTGAAATTTTGATCTTTTTTATGACATGACTTAAAATGACACTGTTAAGATGAAAGATTCCCCCAAGATCTCCATTCACTCTGAGAACCAGTGTTTAAGGAATGATCCTCTGAATTCAATAATTTAATATTTTCTCTCTTGATTATAGGGATGTACATAAAGTTAAGAGTACCTCTCATGTGAGATCTATGTCAAGATGAGAGCTCAAACCACTCTTTAGAGCACTATTAGCTAAAAAGGAATATTTGGAGCTAAGATCAGAAGAGGAGAACAAGCTGTAGGATTTGATCTTGGGACAAGCAAATGCTATGCCAATAATAAAGTCATTCTCATCTCATGCTCTACATAACTTTTTTGTTTAATGTAAGTTTTTATTGAAAGCATATGTGTAGGTTATCCATAGAAATAAACTGAAGAGATTGTACCTAAAACATGCTTTTGATTCTTTATTAACTGGTGATAATCTGTGCTGATCCACATTGCAATTCCATTGCAGATGTTGCTCACATTAAGATGTATGACAAGGAAACTACAGAAAGAGTCGATTTAAACAGGTATTTCACATTAGCTCAACAATATATGCCGTGCAAAATGTCTTTCATGGGAGTTCAAGTTTTCTACTTTATTCTTTGCAATTTTATGCGTGTTATTATAAATAACGAGTAATGAAAGTCCATTTGACAGTAATTTGATTTTCTTTAATTTCACAGCTTTCTAAAATTTGCTGGTTTGTTGTTTAAGTTTCCTTCTCACCGGAGGCTAGAGAAGGAACCGTAATTATGTAGTTAGACTGAAACTCACGGCATGGGAAAGGCTGGTTACATTTTCTCGGATCTACCATCCTTACAGCTGGAGCAAGAACAGCTGCTTTCAGACTTGTTAGTACATTCTGTAGGGACTGAAAGGCTTGACAAGGATTGTACTTCTGCACTTTTTTTCCCCCTCCACACAGTAAGTGGAGCTGGCAGTCCACCAAAGCTCAGAACATACGCTCCTGAACTGTGTAGAAGAACATGTGGCATTTCATTAAGGGGGAAATAATGCCTTCAGGGCACTGCATAGGACCATCTTTGTCAGAGAGGAAGAGCCATAAAGGAGGAAGGAGGCAGTCAAAATCCTGGGACAGAAAGGTGGGAAATGAGTGTATGACTAGGTGAAGAAGTGATCCCTGGATCACATTGTAATTCTTTCTTTTTCTTTCCATTTGTTATAGGCTAGGTCCACAGCATTAGCTCTCCACCTAGGTAGAAGTAAGATACACGAAGCCCCCCAAAAGATTTTTTAGTCTCTATCTGGAAAATGTATTTATTATGAAGTCTTAGGTGGTTCATAGCACCTGTGATAGTCCTCCAAGCTCGGGTGAATTTTGTATGCTTTTACAGACTGACAAAGCAGGAAATAAATTAAGACAACACCTTAGTCAGTAGAAATCAAAACAAAAAGCTCCATGTAGGTCATCTGAAAAGCCTAAAAGGCAATCAAAAATCAAGCTCTTGACCAGGCACACTATGTACAAGAATAGGAACAACCTCAGTGCAAAGTATAATAAACAAATTTCTCTAGTAATGTGAACTACACAGATGCTTTCTCCATCAACTCCTTACATATTTTGGAAGCGACACAGTACCAATGAAGGCAACAGGAGAACTTACCCAATTTCAGTAGGTCAGCAGTGAGCTCTGGGTGCTTGTCCACCCACCTCCCTGAAGAAACGAAATGTTACATGTCAGGAATGAGTCCAGTAATTATCTTCGAACATAGGAGCAATGCCAGCAACATTCTGGTAATGGCAGCATTAATGCTGAAAGTTTACATTTTCAAAAGTGAAAACATTTACAGGCACAATCTGGATATTTTAACTGTCACAGGCCTCAGCGATCTGAAATATCAGATGCCTTGTGGCCAAGGCATTAAACCACTGGTATCTATCTGCCACCAGAATAAAGCTTCTCGGTACTTTGTTAATAAGCTCAATTAATCCAACAAAATTGGAAGAAGCAAGGGGCATGTTATTATTAACAAATAAGAAACAAAGAAAAAAGTTACTTATTTTGCTAAAAAAAGATCATGAAAATATTTTCTCTTCCATGATATGACCAGAAAACAACATAAAGCTGTAAAGGTCTACAGTAATTCAAATTCATTGTATTCATTATAAATCCCAAAATGCAGAGAATAACTTTAACTCAGCTGCTTGGTCAATTATTTCTCTTACCTGTCAAAACAAAGCAAAACAAAAAAAAGGGCAACAAGCTCACTTCCATAGCAGAAGAGCACATAGAAAAGACAAAGCATCTACTATATGAGGGTAATCAAATGCAGGTTTGTACCAGAAATATAAATAGTACAGATTGGAAAAATACTTAAATAATAAAATACTCCATGCAATTCCAAGGAAAATTAGATGAACTATTGAAAAGGATACAAGTGTACACAATTCATTATAAAGAATATGGTAACGCTTGGCTAAAACTAGTGCGGAGTTCCTCACTTTAATGAGCACAGTTTCACCCACAAATTAAAAATAAACAAATAAAAAAGATACGAGTATGACCTCACTTATTGGCAGTTGATCAAATTGCAATTTGTCCCAAGAGTTGTGAAGCCACTGCCTTATAACACATCAAGAACTCTTGCTTATTGAACTGATCTCTATAAAGTCTGATTTTTTTTTTTTTTCTGGCTACAGCAACTGCTTTTTCCTATCAAAACATTTGGGTTTATCTAAATGACAACTTAATGGTTAATTGGAACCATAGCATGATGTTTAAAGTTAAATCATGCTCACTTAACTTCGTAGTATGAATGCACCATCACTGAATAAAAGTATGTTTCTTTAGCTGAGGGTTGTACAATACAGCAAATAGTCCCATGTTAGTGTGCAATGTTGCTGATGTTAATAGCAAACTTTAATAGCTACAAAGAATAGTCTAAATCTTTAACATACATATATTACCATAACTTTAAAAACAGCAGTTTTCATTAATCATACAATGGCATGCTTCCTCATTTGCAGCCAACTGATTAAAATATAGATATATTGTCCTGAACATCACAGAAATTGCAGGCACTCAGCCATTCTTTCAAAATAGTGTTCTCTAAGCCTTGTTTCATCACTCAGCTACCTATTTCAGATTACAAATATTGTTAGAGATTCCAGCATAGAAATGGACAAAAACAGATCCTAAATAATATAATGAAGGGCATAAATTTTCTGCCAAAACAAGAATAAAGCTTCAGGTACCGAATGGTGATTCAATGCCCTCCATCCTATTACTGCAGCATTTCCAACATAATCAAAAGAAACTAATGTGAATTTTTGACACAGAAAGCCTGAAAACAGCTTGACAAACTATGGATAGACATCTGTAGCTTAAAATTTTTATTTACATTAGTCCAAATATCTAAAAGTGTTTGAAACAGGGAAGTCTATGCTGAAACAAAGTTATTTCTTAGAGAATGGGTCAACAGTCTAGAGATCTTAAGGAATTTATTGTCCAAATCTGAGTGAATCTCACATGAGTTAGATACCTGAAAAGGAATAGTTAAGATCCAAAATACAATTTTATCTCAGACCTAGGTCCTCTAAACATATTATTTACTCAGGGGTTGTAGCTCAATCTAAAGCTACAATTTTTGAATATTTTTCAGAAGGGATGCAATATGTGTATCATTAAGCTCTTAGTCATATACATAGGCAAAAATTGGTAGTCATGACAGCTTTGGAAGGTGGTTGAGCCAGGCTGAGGTTTCCAGCTTGTAGAGGAATGACTGTTTCTTTGCCTCCATTTCTGAAATGTATATGAAGGATA
Organism: Nyctibius grandis; assembly: GCF_013368605.1. NCBI lineage: Eukaryota > Metazoa > Chordata > Aves > Nyctibiiformes > Nyctibiidae > Nyctibius > Nyctibius grandis. Next base: position 32,761,085 of record NC_090665.1, on the reverse strand, counting down.
AGAAAGGAGCTATTGTAGATTTTTGCCATCAGCTTGTGAGAGGGTGAAGCAGAGAAAGACTTCTTGGCCCACATTTGATGTGTACGAAGTCTGCAGATCTGAATTTATAGTGTAATTTTTCAATACTCGGATACGCAGAAAAGGCATCGTGACTGTACAAAGAGTTTTGGGCAAAGAATGAAAGGGACAGAAGCTGAGTGTTTTTTAGATTAGCTTGAAATATTTTGTCTTTCATTCCCTTTATGAAAAGTATTTCTCCTGCAGTAAATTATTTCTTTTCGTTAATAGAATAACTTTTCCAGTCTTTTCCTTGGGAATTTTTTTTATTTGGTACCCTTTATATTCAGTATTATTTACTGTACAGTATTTACTATCATTATTTACTGAATATCTAACTGTACAAATATTGAATACGTACTTTGCTAGTTATAGAATCACAGCCACCTGTTCCATGGGTAAATTTTTAAGGCATTGTTTTCCTACAGACAATTTGGCTAACAATTAATAAATTAATGGACTATCCAAGGTACTTCTTACACTGAGTCCTTCAAATTTGGTGCTGTACAGTATTCTACAGAGATTTCACAAACTTTTGAGAATATACCTTGTGACGATTGCTGCACTCACCCACAGACAACTGGGGAAAAAATCAACATAGGCTGTTCTACAGGACAATTTACAGATACAATTTTCAGTTAGACTGAAGCAGATTTTGTATATAAAAGATGGGGTTGAAGGCATCATTTTTTTTAAAGTCCTCTTCTCCTGTGAGGTATTTGGATGGTCATAAAATGTTTTCAATAATGAAAAACCCTTACGTGTAAAGGTAACAGTCTGCAAATGTGTTTCGAATATTTTGTGATGGAATAGCTAAAAAGCTGTCTCACTATCAAAAGCCACTTCCAGACTTTCCCGTGTACCAAGTACCACTGCTATTCAGTCACATCCTTTACCCTTTGGGCCTGAAACCTGTTCACAGCCTTAGTGTCTCTGGATCAGAGAGTCCCTTCACTTCTGATCCTGTACTGTCAGACCCTTACAAAATAAAGTGGCAAAGTCCGTGGGTAACATTACTGCCCTGTCTGGTAAGTGTCTGTATTTTAAAAAAAAATACAACAGCATTTCATATCACAGAAATAAAATTGTGCTATTATCTACATAGGCAATGGTGACCCACAAAAATAGAAATTTGAAATTTATCTTTCATCCATTTTTCACTTTTAACAAATAGAAATGTCGTTTGTTCATTATAATTTGGAAAACTGAATACAGTGTCTGCCCATTATCTGCCTGATAAAGTCATTCCGATGAATCAACTGCACAACAGATACCACAAACAATACATGAAAGATCCCAAGGAAGATCAGGTACTGCACACCTAATTCTGTTTGTGGATGCAGCCCTATGTAGCAAGAGCTACACAGTATAATAATCTTTTACAGAATGGATTATTATTTATAAAGTACCATAAGGAGTCTTGCACACCATCAGAGGATTAGTTATTATTCCTCTAATACTCATTGTCTACCAGTGAATATATACCAGACACAATAAGCTACTTGTTTATGTTTATAGTTTATGCATATATTTCCACAGACTTTCTTGGAGAATGCCATTTTGCTGTGAAGTGAATGCAGAACCAGGAACCAAGAGCTGTTCAGTTCTGACCTTCCCTCCAGTAACAGGTTCTGGAGCTTCCAGCCTTAAGCAAACCACTTCCTGCATTTGTAAAATAAAGATATAAACACCCGCTTGCTTACCTAGAGAAGGGTACTGGAAAACTATTCAGCCTTCAGAACGAAAAGTCAAGCCTGGCAAATTCATAATGTATTTGGCAAGGAAGTATGGCACAGTGCACTGCAATCCCAGTGTCCCTTTGGCACCCTATTGTATGCTTTCCAGGGTAAGTTTAAGTCTCTGTTCGACCTCCAAACCTGTAGACAGGTATGGCTGCTAAACTATAATCATAGAATTTGTCCCCCTGACTTCAGGAGGATTAATTAGATGCCTAAAGGTAATGAAGTAAGCAAATGCTTGCAGAGTGAGGGCGACATTTGGTGAAGGGCCAATCTTCCCAATTGAAAATGTATAAATAAAAATCATGCCTAATTTGCTTCCATTACTAATGCCTTATATACTATATAGTTGGAAGCACATTAGATGCTTTATTTTAAATTGTTTACATACAAATCTTATTTTCTTAAAGAGTAGAAATCAACACCCATTTCTCTTCTAATTTGACGCTGTTGTCACATATTGCAAAGGCTGAGCATAAGGGGCTTTTTTTTTTTTTACATTATCTCACTGTATACTGAAGTGAACCATTTGATATAACACTACCCAACTGAAATAAAATTAAAACTTATTTTGATCTGGAGAGCACCGATAAATAGAAAAATAATCTCAAAGGCTTACTAACCTAGGGCAGTTTCATATTTGATGCACACACAAGAAAGTTTCCCCAGCCATTTTAAAGATACTGCTTGTATTCTTCATACAAATTACAAGAAAGTGATTCATGCAACTGAGAATGTTATTGAATAATATATATATTACTATCACTTTTGTTAAACTGTCACTGTATTCCTTAAAATAACTTGACTCTTTCTGTTCAAAAGGAAGTAAAAAAGTCCCACAAACACCAGTTAAAGACTCATTCTCTCAATGATAACTCAGTAAAAAATAATAATGACTGACAGCAGAGTGGTAAGACCTTAAATTTGTGAAACAAGACACAAGTCGTCAGCAGGAGTTCACAGAAATGGAACTATGCTATTTTTGCGTCATTGACAGATCAAGGTTGAGAATAGCCTGATTATCTTAAGTCTCTTGTTTTTCACTCAGCCATACTCCTCAACTGAACATACATGAATATCATTCTGGGTCTATCACATGTTGAATCATAATTACTTGCGTGTTAAACTAGTACAGGTACTTTCCACTCCCTCTTCATACCTGACCAAAGAGTCAGTGAAGGCAGAGTTAATACCGTCAATCATATGTCCTTCAGAGCTCTATTTTCTTGCAGGTACCATGACACCACATCCACTGTGGAAGGATACAGGGCACATGAATAAAAGGGACTTTTTGTGAGGTACATAGTGAAAACAAACTCCATCAAAACACAGATTATTTTTTCATTGCACAGATTATCAGACAATAAAATCACAAACAAATGGCCTAGATGGAACTTTTCCAAGCTTGTGGGTAGAGGGAAAATAAAAAGAGAAACTCTACCTTCCCCATCATCCTTGATTTTTAAATGCTGATATCACCTATGTTTCATCCCTAGCTACAATTTTGTATGACTTGTATCAATTCTTCTCACTTATGCCCACGACAACTACATCTATCTTAATCAGGAAAAGAAAATCTAAAAAAATTATGTCCTTTGGGGTCCAGAACATGAGCCCTTTCTTCAATTATTTCTGGAATAAATTCCCTGACCTTGATGAAGCAGTAGGTGTTTGGAAATTGTTCTATCCTATGATGACTGAAGCACACCAAGGAGACACAATTCTCTGGTAAATCCTTACCACTTCTTTACAGCTGACACCGGATTACACAGAAATTATTTGCAAGGATACAAATTACCTCATTCACAGCCAAATTTGAAATTACACAAAATTCAATAACTTTGAAATAGTTGCTCCTCTCCAACCATATCATGGCTTTCTCTCATTTGGAGGACTCATACCAGTCATGAGATTTTTTATATTACCTGTATTTTTCAAAACTCCTTAACAATGGTGCTCATCATTTGAAAGATAATATAAAGAATTTCATCTGTTAATATGTTCCACCCTTCAGAATGCAGCGGCATAAACACTAATGTCTAATGTCCTACAAGTGGGAGGTAACGCCGAGTATACTGTTTCACGGAAGAAGTGCAGAAACAGAAGTCAGGCTGCCTAAGGAACACTCTTCAAGTAGTTCAGTATCTTTTACAAACACTTTCCATGCAGTTCTGGATCCAAGTAATTCCAACATTGCCTGTTTTCTAAGAACACCAGATCCTTAATGGAAAAACTGCTGCTAGCTATGTGTTCATTAGAATTGGAAATGGAGAGTCACTCTTCTAGCCTGGAGCCAGAAGGTGGGCTGTCTTGGAGGCAGGGTTGATAGCTTTTGAATACCAGATGAAGTCTATAGATACAAGACTAGTGTCAAATGACAAGAGCCTTAAGCAGATGGATGACAGTGTGCGTGCACTATAGGCTGTTGTTAATTTACTAGCTAGAGATAATGCTTCTTTAAAATTAAAAATGAGTCATTGGGAAACAGCCCGAGAGGCCATAGCCAGTGGATTTCAGGCCTCCTGGCAGGCCTGCGTTGTGGGGGACATGTTTTTTTAGAGTTATGAAAATTAAAATTGCATGTTAGAGAGAAAGAAAATGTAATTGTTTCTCTTACTAGCTATTTAAGCTATTCATAGTCTGGATTTGTAATTCACAAGTACATTTTCAGCAAAATGGAATAAGCTAGTCATAGACAAGATACAGATGAGCAATGGCAAAGATGTATAATATTAATGAATTGTCAAGTGGCAAGATGTGGGGTTTATGTTTGCAACTACGCTTTTATTATTTTAGCATGACCATATACAAAGTTCTTCCTTTTCACTCTTGCTCTGCATAGGACTTTCCATTGCCATTGGGTTTTGTTGGAAATAGCACTTTTCCTCTGCCTTGATCTTGGGATAAAAATTTCCTGTCATATGTCTTGCAAGGGTGTAAATATATTTCCATATCATAACATAGACAGGGCTGTCTCATTGTTTCGTTGCTCCAAATATATGACCAGACATCAGATGCAGTGTAAAATTTCTGAGAGAGTCCAGTTTGACAAAGAAGTAACTTATCTCCACAGGCAAAAAAGGGACCTTTAGAGAATGAGTACACAAGTGTATCACTTCTCATGTTAGTCTCTAAGGGCTACCATCTACTATGCTGTCTAGAACTTACTAGGGCACTGACCACCACTTAACTTTACGAAAACAGTGAAGAATTCAAACAGTCTTCTGTCCAGAGAGGCTGGACTCTGGCTGTCTATATAGCCAAAATTGTTCTTGATCCCTACAAGTATTTATCAAAGGCAGTGTAACAACTTAACTCATTGCCTTACAACCAGATTCTGGCAGACCTGGAAAACATGCTGTAGGAAACACAACCCTAAAACCTAGATGATTCCTTTAATATTATCATCTATCCAATGTAGAAACAACAATGCCTAACAATTTTACAGCACTTTTTGCCCCTATAGATCTTGGTGCCCATTGAATATCACCATCCCTATAATCCCAAAGACACAAAGGAACAAAATGATATGTCAGTTGGTGACAAAGTCAGAAGAAGAACCCAGTCCTTGTGACACCCAGTCCTGTATCCTTGCAGCTGGAACACAGGGTTCACATAGTTTTTAAACCCATAACACCACTGAGCTGATGTAGAAAGGCCACTACTCTATTCCAACACACTCTACACAGCACCATTGACCTCAGTAGTATTACTGATGGTTTACACGCATGTGAATGGGGGCAGAATTAAATATGGGATATTTAAAGAGATGTTCTTCAAAGCTTAAAAAGAAATGAGAGGAAAGAAGGGGACGAATATGCATACAGTGAATTAGTTATCCTGCATAATATACTACAATCAAGGTCACATATAAATATTTATGTACAGTGCACTGCCTGTGCAATATTGTACCAATTCCTCTCAGACAGTGACAGCGACAGAGCCCTGTGTGCACCAACTGGCATTTTTCAGCTTTGGAAAACTTTAAGAGAAAAGTATCAACCATAGAGACTTCAGTCACAAACACGTCCAGATATTTCCGCGCAGCAGCAGCTATGTGAAAGCACTTCTCGTTTCAACTTGAAGGTGAAAGGCTGACTTTACAAAAAAGTTTCTCTCCTTTTTTCAGTCATATACAACACCACCTGTCTCATCAGCAGGACCACTCTAAAGGGATGGGCCTCAAGGCACCTCAGTCCCAAGATTCTCCATGCCTCATTCTTCATCCACGCTGCTAGTAATGTACCATCACTGGCACAGTTACACCTGAACACTCTGGTGCTGCCAAACACCTGGCTTGATTTTCCACTGTCCAAATGAAAAATAAGCATAATCTGCTTTTTGAGGATACAGCAAATGAGGGAGTTCATGACAAATTGTGTTGGTTTATGCAGAATAGTGATAATAAGATACAAATGAGAATTTTTTTGCTTAATGAATAATACTAATCACGTTTCAACAAATGTGGTGTCCTTCTAATTAGAGAGAATGCATAAAATCAGATTAATTTATTTGTGACTAGTTATACATAGTTTAAATATTTACTAGAGATTTACTCTAACATTTGAAATTATTTTAAACAGTTCTTGCAGTAAAAGCAGACTTAGTAATGTAAAGAAGGTTACAATTCTAACTTCTGCCCTCCCTTTCGTTATGCAGCATGTGATGTATACCCTCGGTTTTCGAGATGCAAGAGAAAGGATATTATTGATTTACATGCTAATTCT